>NC_134359.1:78733864-79051692 GCF_048569485.1 Anomaloglossus baeobatrachus | reverse complement strand
ATAGAGTCTGCAAAAGACTGGGAAATAGCTCTGGAAAAAGATGCTACCCAAGCCGGGGGTTCAGACACCGGGGCCGGAGCAGCCGGAGGTACTCCTGAGGAGGTTTCAGGCTGAGGCACCACCATGTTAGAGCAGGCATCACAATGTGGATATGTGCTCGGTTCTGGCAGAATGAGCTTACATGCAGTGCATATAGCGTACAGCTTAGCAGCCTTTTTGCTCCTGGTGGCAGACATGCTGCTGAGGTGGATACTCTGCAGTAAAGATTACACTCTTGTAGAATGACCCCCTGAAAGTGTATAATAAAAGCCCACAACCAGAGGTTGTGGCCTACCAGACCCCTGTGTGCCCTCCGGATTCCTCAGCTCGGACCCCCAGAGAAGCGATGCAGCAGCTGCAGCAGCCAGCGCCGATCAGTGCCAGGACGCTGAGAAAATGGCGCTGGAGTGAGGAGGGGGGGCGGGGATTAGCCCAAGAGCGGGAACCGGAGGGCCAGGGAGAGATACAGGGGAGGGAACATGTCCTTAGAAAGGAGTGTTCTCCCTTGTGCTGCACGGCCGGTGGGCGGCGCCGCACTGCTCCCCTGCATGAATGACATGCAGGGGAAGCTGAAAACGAAACTAGGCCGCAACTGAAGCCGGGGCCTAGATTTCTACATGCGGCCGACGAGCAGGCACCGTCGGCGCGGTTCTCAGGAGAAATCCAGAGAACCGGCCGGAATTTACAGTACAGTTAAAAAACACACTGACCCCTCAATAAATGTACCCGGGACCCCTGAAAAATGTCTCAATACTTAGCTTTGAGACGCAGGGCCAAGTCCCTGGGGGGGGGATTAAACGCTCCGTCCGGCAGGATCCTGACAGGGCTGCGGATGGAGACCGGTCTCCTGCAAAGCAGAGAGAACCGTGATGGCTCCCACTTCAAACCAGAGCCCGAGGGATGGTGAAGGAGCGCGGCATGTGAAGGCTCCAGCCTTGTGAGTCACCCTTAACAGCACCGCCGACACAGTGGGGTGAGAAGGGACATGCCGGGAGTCCAGACTGGACCCGCTTTTCTTCCAAATCTTTGAAAAAAAATCTTAAAAAAATCAGAGAATGCATGTGTGTGTGTGACCTCCAACACAAAGCATTGAACTGGTTAGATTGTCTTCCAGGGGGTGTATATAGCCCGGAGGGAGGAGCTACACTTTTTAGTGTAGTACTTTGTGTGTCCTCCGGAGGCAGAAGCTATACACCCATGGTCTGGGTCTCCCATAGGAACGATGAAGAAAACGTCTTTATAATATATTCACCTTGTTCATCTGTCTGTAGTATTTCTTGTACTCTGGTGGGTTATCGGGTATCTGCAACATAATGGCATTAATCATATTTCATGCATGTGATTTGCACTTATAGCAGCTTCATATACTGTTTTATATTGGTATCTGCCCTTTTCATTAAAGGGAATCTGTCTCCAGGTTTTTGCCACCTAATCTGTACGCAGTGTAATGTAGGTGAAGAGATCCTGATTCCTGCAATGTGTCACTTACTGGGCTGCTTAGTGTAGTTTTGATAAAATCACTGATTAATCAGCAGTAGATTATCATTAGAGGTCTACTTGGCATGCTGCAGGTAGTCCAGCATATTCATGAGCCCTGTGCAACTGCTAGATCTGCAGCAAAGAAAATAGGGATTTTATCAAAATGACAGCAAACAGCTCAGTAAATAACACAGGAATGGAATCAGGGTCTCTGACTCTACATTATGCTGCTCTCAGATGGAGGAACGAACACCTGGTGACCTGTGATTCCCTTTAATCAACACCTTTGATAAGACTTAAAAGAACTTTCTAAAATATGTGATCTGTCACCCAATAGTAAGATAGGTCTGATATTGCTCGGAAACAATACTCTACAACAAGTGAAGCATCAACTAATGAAAATCTCATAGACTTAAATATACATCCATCTAATTTTTCGCACTAGGGCATAGAGTTAGATTTTAGGGGTGACACAGACAGAGAAGTTGTACACAGCTGAGATCCTGCTGCATGTGGTGGGGCTGGAGACAACTTTAATCCCAGCAGCTTAAGGCTAGGTTCACATTTCTGTCAAATTGCATCAGTCACAATCCGTGGCTCTGGTAAACAACGGAATCCGTTTGGCAGATTCCATTGTTTTCCATAGACTTGTATGAGCGGTGGATTGTGACCGATGATGCTGCGTTGCATCCGCCGCCCGACTGATCAGTCGTGGAACAACTCAACATCCTGCAGCAGAAACACAGCATGTAACGGTTTTTTAAACAGCGGAATCCTTTTGATTCCGCTGCGCATGCGCTTCCTTTGGCGACCGAACGATCAGATGATCAGATGATCGCCCGGCACATGCCTTCTGTGAGCGATCAGCTGATCACCCGGCGGGCGCCTTCTGTGAGCGATCAGCTGATCACCCGGCGGCCGGCTTCTGTGAGCGATCAGCTGATCACCCGGCGGGCGCCTTCTGTGAGCGATCAGCTGATCACCCGGCGGCCGGCTTCTGTGAGCGATCAGCTGATCTCCCGGCCACCAGCTAATGAGAACGATCAGCTGATCGTTCACAAAAGCCGGCCACCGGGAGATCAACTGTTCGCTCTCAAAAGCGGCGGCCGGCTAATGAGAGTGATCAGCTGATCGTTCTCTCTGTCTTTTGTTTTATAACGGAATCTGCTTTCACTTCCAAAACTTGTTATCCGTTGTACAACGCATCAGTCACAAGCGTCAAGCAACGCATGTGACTGATACAAAACAACGGAAATGTGAACCTAGCCTAACACGTTTTATTTGTGTACCAAATGTAAGAAGAAAAAAAAAAGTTGCAGGATTGCTGTTTTGTTTATTTTTCCTTTTTTTTTAAAGGGTAATAAAAGTTTATATGTAAGTTAAATGTATCCAAAATTGATGCCACTGTCAACTGTCAAACAAACTGATCCCCCTAAAAGCCCTCATATAACTATGCCAACCCCCCCCCCAAAAAAGTTAAAAAAAAAAACACAAAAACAAAACTTGTAACTTGTGAACCACTACAACAATAAAAAAAGTAAAAATAAAAAAGTTCTGTAATAAAAGGCAAAAACTGGCTGTGACACCAATTTAAAAAGAGACTACAAAGTATTTTAAGTATAATATTTAAAAAGTTTACCAGATATTCTTTTTTTTACAGAAAAGCGTAAGGGCTATGAACATTATTGAGTAGAGCAATGCATGTACTTCTTAAAAAAAAGAAAGATAAAAAAGAGTTGTAGCTCTTTGTTATGAAAAATGTACTACAGATTAGCTTGTAGAGCTTGCACGTTGTATAGGGCAGTGCAGGCTGCTCAATAACATTCTTTCTTTATTCCAACAGACAAGATCCTTGACCTCCATTGCAGCTAATCGAAGTTCAAATTCTTAATTTATGTTCACTTTATTTGTGTTCTGTCATATTTCATCTGAGGTTAGTGTCGAGATATATCAGATCATCCAAGGGAATTGTGGCAAAATGACCTCAAGCAGCCTTCACTGCAGCATTACCTGCAAGCTCTATGAATCAAAATGCAGAACATTTTTATAAAAAACCCAAAAACTGGAAGACTCTATTATTTGTAAAAGAATATCAAATGAAATAGTAATTCTAAAAAAAAAGTGTTTAAAGGTGTACATAGCATTCACACAGCTTACAGCTCCCCTTAAGGTTTTACAAAACTGCACCTGTGTAATACGAAGAAATTCATGTGCCTTCTCCAAAGTTTTCTCAAACTGCTTTTTCTTGTGTGCTCCAGCCTGTAAAAAGAGAGCAAAAAAAATCTAAAAATATATGCAATACACTATATATACTGTATATATGTAATATGTATAAAGCTGAGTGTATGTATGTGTATATCCGTTGCATTTATAATCACAAAATTTTGCACAGCCACCTCAATTGACTCAGGAAATGTTATAGACTATGTTTTGAGGGGAAAATTTAACCCCGCGCTTCACAGTTATTCGTCAAAAAAACCTGCTTACATTCAAGTCAATGGAGCTGGGAACGAATCTGTTATTATAGACTCCTATTATGGACAGATAAAGAGACACACAGAAAGAGACACACAGAAAGACATACAAACAGACACATACACAGAAAGAGACACACACAGAAAGACATTCAAAGAGACAAATACACAAAAAGACATACAAACAGACACATACACAGAAAGAGACACACACAGAGACACACAGAAAGACATTCAAAGAGACAAATACACAGAAAGACATACAAACAGACACATACATAAGAGACACACAGAAAGAGACACACAGAAAGAGACACACAGAAAGACACACACAGAAACTGTTTAGATGTTTGAGGCAATATACTGGCTGTTTTGACAGTTACCCTGGATATTTATCGGGTGGTTTATAGCAACAAATCACAGGTATGCTTCTATTTTGTTACAGGTCATGGAGCTCTGAGTGGTTGCTATAGGAAATTAAGGAAATTCTTAGTATTAGGCCGGAGTCACACTTGCGAGTGCCTCGCATGTAACTCGCGCTAGTCTCTCATTGCATCACCTGGCATGGCTGAATACTCTCCTGACAGGAGCGGGTCGGTTGCATGTATCTCTATGCAGCTGAGACGCTCCTGTAAGGAGAGTGTGCAGCCGTGACGGGTGATGCAATGTGAGACTCGTGCGAGTTACACGCGAGGCACTCGCAAGTGTGACTCCGGCCTAAGGCTGTTCATGTGTCAGTTAATACGATTTCAGTGGTGAGAGGGGGAGTAGGAGACAGACAAAGATGGAGAGGGAGTGTGGGGGAGTGGGACAGAGACACTTGGTTACTATCCTGGGCAGTGCTGGGTTCTACAGCTAGTACATATAGAAATCTATAAAACTGAAATAAAAAATATGGGCTCTTGCATGATTTTTTGTGTTTTTCACCTAGTGTAAGTGGAAAAAAAAATTAAATCTTAAGAAAATGTACCCGTGATGAGGCACAAGTGCAACTGCTAGTAGTTAACATACTTTACCTCTAAGAATGCCTGGATTGCGAATGCTGTGTCCCAGAGCTGAGACCCATTTGTGCCCTGAGAAAAATGAACAGACATCAGTTACATTTTCAGTACAGATGTGGAGACAGCATGGAACCTCCGACTGAAAAGTTACAAAATTGATAAAGTTTAAAAATATCACAAAAATCTCATTCATCCTGAATAAAATTGGAGACCAGTGGCTCAATGTCTGTCTATATAACACATGGCAGATTGGCGGCAGAAATATCTGGGCGTAAAAATTTGCTCCAATTATCTGTATGGGGTTGTTTTGATGACAAGCACATGAAATCTTATCAGACCGATCCAGATTAATGGGACACTGGCAGAAATTTCTGCAGCAAAACTATGATGTGTTAGTATATGACCGCAAAGTATACAGATCGCGTGTATGCCGGGATCCGATTTCTCAGAATGACTTGTTAGATGAGCACAGAGAAACTCTCTTAAAATTTAACTTTTAACTAGGGATAGGCGATCCCGATCTGTAAAGATCAGGGATCGTACCGATCACATAGTCATCGTGTACACGATCCCGACAACAACATTGTCATTACAGGTCCCGCGACGCATCCCGCAGAGTCCCGGCCGCTCCTGCTTCTGAGTCCAATCATTGCTGTGCCGCCGGTAACCAGCAGTGAGTTGCAGGACGTTCAATGACGTCATAGTATGTGACCGTCTGGTGTGAATATTGATTGTTTCAGACTGGTCACATGACTATGACGTCATCGAAGGTCCTGGTAACTGAACTTTCATTGTCACTGTGCGAGTGTCGCATCACAGCGCACAATCTCCCCACAGGAGCGGTCAGCTGCGTATGTTACCATGCAGCTGAAGTGCTTCTGTCCTGAGACCTGTCACTGCGGGGTGATGCCCATGCGAGACACAAGTGCAATCCTCCCCTCACTGACAGGCTGCATCTCACTCTGTACAATCGATGTAGCAAAGCTGACTTGGCTCTCTGTGCTTCTCACTGTGTATAGACTGTGTCTGTACAGAGTGATGAAGCTGACATGGCTCTACCTGTGGATTATGTTGGACTAAGGAATTTTTTTAAAATAAATATGGAGTCTCTAAGGGTTTTTTTTTGTTTTATTTCTAATAAAAAAAAATGTCTCCGTGTTCTGTTTTTTTTTACTGTTTACTAAAAATTCATGGTGGCCATGTCTAATTTGGCGTGACACCATGAATTTCGGACTTAGTACCATCTGAGAATACAAAGCTGGTATTAACCCCTTTGTTACCCAGCGTGCCACCGCTATCCGGCCCACTGGACGAGCCGGGTAAAGTGCCTGGAAATGGCGCTAAGAAACAATGCGCCATTTCCAGGGGCGGCTGCGGGTGGCCGAGAATCCCAGGCCCCAGCTGCCTGGCTTTACCTGACTGGCGATCAAAATACAGCGGGAGCCCACGCATTTTTTTTAAATAATTTTTTTAAATAAAAATAAATTAATGGGCTTCCCTATATTTTGGTTGCCAGTCAGGTAAAGTGAGGCAGATGGGGGTGGCCGCCTGTAGCCGTCTACTTTATCTGCTCTGAGAATCAAAAATACCGCGGAGCGCTACGTCATTTTTTAAATTAGTTATTTATTTTTATGCAACTATATACTGTGTACATACAGTATATATATATATATAAAATGTATATATATATATATTTATATATATTATATAGCTCTGGCAGAAATTCAAAAAAACACTGCAACATTTTCAGTTTTTCTGATTGTTCTCTTTATGTTTTTGAGTAAAATATAAATTGCTCTTTTATTCTATAAACTAGTATTTTCAGAAAATAAATAAAAAATGTATTGCTTGGAAATTCGGAGACATGTTGTCAGTAGTTAATAGAATAAAATAACAATTTACATTTTACTTTAAAATATAAAGAGAAAAATCAGAAAAACTGACAATTTTGCAGTGGTCTCTTAATTTTTGCCAGAGCTGTGTGTGTGTGTATATATATATATATATATATATAAAGAGAATTTTGTTACTTACCGTAAATTCTTTTTCTTATAGTTCCGTCATGGGAGACCCAGACCATGGGTGTATAGCTACTGCCTCCGGAGGACACACAAAGTTACTACACTCAAAACGTGTAGCTCCTCCCTCCTAGCATATACACCCCCTGCTAGCCAGTCCTAGCCAGTTTAGTGCAAAAGCTGAAGGAGGACATCCACCCACAAGAAGAGACAGAGTAAAATCCGGAAGAACCGGAACCTCTGTCTACAACAATAACAGCCGGTGAAGACACACGGAACAAGAAACCTGCCAACAGGCAATAGGGAGGGTGCTGGGTCTCCCATGACGGAACTATAAGAAAAAGAATTTACGGTAAGTAACAAAATTCTCTTTTTCTTTATCGTTCCTATGGGAGACCCAGACCATGGGACGTTCAAAAGCAGTCCATGGGTGGGAATAAACAGACAACTGAGAAGCAGGAAAACCCAACTTCACAAATGGGCGACAGACGCCTGAAAGATGCGTCTGCCGAAGCCCGCGTCTGCCAAAGCAAGAGCATGCCTTGGATAGAGCTTCGAAAAAGTATGCAGACTAATTCGAGCTGCCGTCTGACAGACCTACTGAGCCGTAGCCTGGTGCCTGAAAGCCGAAAAGGCACCGACAGGTCTGATCAAATGTGCTCTGATCCCCGGCGGGGAAGGCACTTGAGTACACTTGTAGGCCTCGGAAATGGCCGACCTAAGCCAACAAACCAGGGTTGGCTTAGATGCCGAGAGACCGCTACGCTGACTAGCAGTCAGTACTAGAGAGAGGTGCACCGCCTAATAACGGCGGTGCGAGACACATAGATCCGGGGCGCCCGCACCAGATCCAGGATATGCAACGCTTCCTCAAAGCGATGAACAGGAGCCAGACAAAAGGAAGGCAGGAAAATTGCCCCGGATAAGGTGGAAGCAGTAACCACCTTAGGGAAAAAAGTCCGGAGTCGGACGGAGACCACCTTGTCTTGATGCAAAGACCAAAAAAAGGGGGTGACTCAGAGAGAGTGCAGCCAGAACTCCCTGGCAGGAAATTATAGCCACTAGAAAGACTACTTTCTGTGAAAGATGAAACAAAGAAACCTCCCTAAGAGGCGCAAAGGGGGGTTTCCGGGAACCGGGAGGACCGGATTAAGGTCCCAGGGCTCCATAGGCCGCCGGAAAGGCGGAATGATGTGAGACGCGCCCTTAAAGGAGCGCACCGGAGCCAGCCGGACGATACGCCGCTGGCTCATACCGACAGAACGGAGACCTTTCCCTTAATGAGGGATAGTCCTAGCTGTAGACCGGACTGTGGAAGGGACAGGAGGGTCGGCAAGGCTAAAAAGGTCCAAGGACACTTTGGAGCTCGAGTCATAGCGGAGATGACTTCAGGAAGGATACCAGAAGTCGCCAAGATCCAGGACTCAATAGCTACGCCGTCAATCTGAGAATCCAGAATTCTGACGGAAAAAACGGACCTTTTGAGAAAAGGTCTGGACGGTCCGGAAGATGCCATGGCAACCCAACGGACAGAAGGAGCAGGTCCGGATACGAAGCCTGCCTGGGTCAGTCTGGAGTAAGAGAATGACCCGACGGCCCCCTTTACTGATCTTGTGCAGGGCTCTGGGCAAGAGGTAGAGACGAAGCTGGGATCAAACATGAACCAGTGTGTCTACTGCAAAACCTGAGGATTGTGGACCACGGTTGGACAGCAGCAATAGTCTGCCTCGCAGTTTTGACATCTAGGATGTGGGCTGCGGATACGGTGGACTAGGAGTCCCTTGTCCACTGAAGAATGTTGAGGCGCCAAGATTGCCAGGCGGCTGAGTGTCCCGCTCTGGAAGTTGATGTAGGAAAACGCTGTCACGTTATCCGACTGAACTCGAATGTGCCTAGCCGCCAACAGATGGTGAAGGCTTAGAGAGCTAGAATACAGCTCTGACTTCCAGCCCATTGATCTAGAGGGCTGATTCGGACAGAGTCCAAGCGCCCTGCGCTCCGCGGTGGAGATATACTGCTCCCAAGGCGGAAAGACCAGCACCCTGGTGAGGATCACCCGGGACGGGGCCAGGAAGGAGCGTCCCTGAGACAGAGTGGCCGAAACCACCACTGAAAACGAGCCCCAGGTCAGTGGCAAAGCCACCACCCCGTGGAAGGAGGGAGTTCGCGTGTACAGCGGACAACATCCAGTCTCAGAGGGCGCAGGAGAAACTGGGCAAGGAATCGCTTCCATTGACGCCACCGTCTGACCAGCACCTGTATTTGGTGTCTGATAGAACGACGTCGACCGCCAGCGGAGGGACTACTGATCGACTAAGAGCGGCTTCACAAGAGCCGACAGTCTCGAATTGCGTCCTTGAGAACCTCTGGTTCGAAGTCAGAGTGGACTTGAACAGAATGACAAGCCACCCGAATAGGTTAGAGTGGCGAGAGTAAGCGAAGTACTCTGCTAAGAGTCTGCACTGGATGAAGGCCTGAGAAGAAGGCCGTCTAGGGCAAACGATCACTGCCAATCCCTAGGGGTGCAGGACCCTAATCACAGCAGCCCCAATGAGAATACTCGAGGGGCCGTGGCTAACCCCAAGGGAAGAGCCACGAATTGGACCACTCTGATGGCAAAACGAAGTCAACGCTGGTTTGAAACTGCGATTGACCCTTGCAGAAAAGCATCTCTGATGCCGATGGCTGCTAGGGAATCTCCTTGGGTTCTTGATTGATCCGTTGAAAAAACACACGGAACAAGACCGAGACTCCATGTGAAAACGCCACACCTGACCATGCTTGAAAAGCTAAAAGATCCAGGTCGGAAGGCACCGCCCTCTTCGGAGACTAGAAATAGATTTAATCAAAAATCTCAGAACCGTTCCCAGTCGGGAACCGGCACAATTACTCCATTGGCCTGCAAGAAATGCCACGGCCCGTGAGAAGGCGGCGGCCTTGGAGCCGGGAGGAGGTGACAGAAAAAAAAAATCTGTTTGGCGGGTGGACAGAATTCCATCCTGTAGCCATGGGAGATATAATCCCGCCCCCACTGAACGGAGACGTGTTAGAACCATACGTCGCCAAGTGGAGAGAGCCTGCCACCGACTAGGAGGAGGTTGGCGTGGCTAGATAGCTCGGAGGAAGCTGATTAAGTGGCAGCATCTCCTGCGGTCTTCTGAAGACGCAGCTTGAAGCCAATTGGTTCTATGAACCTAGGCCGAGCTAGAGGACGATCAGATGGAGGAACGGAAACCACCGAAACCTCAACTGATTCCTGCCCTGGACAGGTTCCCTGGTTTAGGTTTGTGGCAAGGAAGAACTCTCCCCGCCAAGAGCTTCCTAAATTTCATCCAGTTGGTTCCGAAGAGACTGGTCCCACCAAAGGGGAGCCCAGCAAGGAACCTCTATAGAGGCATCTGCCTTCTATTTCCGAAGCCACAGGAGCCTGCGGATAGCGAGGAAAGTAGCCAAGACCACCGCCGTACGGTGTCCAGCATGGCAGACCTGGCAGAGGATGAAAAGACTGAAGTCTGGAAGTTCAGGCAACCGTTTTGGGCATAGAGTCCCTGTGAGGGAATGCATCTCCTCTGAGGAGCCATCAGCCACTGACATAACGGTCCGGGCTGAGCCACCTGAGGTGAATGAGCCCACTTCTTGACCACTATTGGTGGACAGGGGAAACACAGTCCTCAGAATTACGCTTCATGGGAAGCGACTGTCAGAGCGGACCCTGGGCTGGTCACAGGGGCCTGAAAACTGGAGTGGTTAAGGAACACACGTTGTGTTCACCTAGATAAGGTAACTCCGGCGGATTGAGGTCCAGTACAAAATTAATGTACCGTGGGATCCTTATAGAGGTGCCGTCAGCCACTGATACAACTATCCGGGCTGAAAGTCTAGACACCGGAGTGGCCACCCTTGGCGAATGAGTACACTCCTTGACCACCTCTGATGGGAGGGGGAGACAGGCAGCAGAACCCCGCTGTGGGATCTGCAGGACAGGCTGTGGGCTTGGACGCCTGAAAACTGGAGTGGTTAAGGAACACACTCCTCGTCTCCAGCGGGGAATACTCCCCTGATACAGGCGGATGGAGGTCCAATACAAGTATAATGGACGCAATCCAATCATTCGCATCCGCGTCACCTACGGACGGATCAAAGTACCTAAAGTAGCGTCCGAGCCCCTGGTAGAGACATCCTCCTCGTCCAGTGAGTCAGCTCGTAATCGGAGCTGCGGGACGGGGAGGACAGGGGACCCTGCGTCTCCCTGTCAGGAGGACGGGGTCTGTGAGCTTTGCTGAGCGAGCAGAAAACGCCCTGAGAAGAGGGCTGCATGCTCAGCAGATGCCGGGACAGGCCGACCCCTGGAAAAAAGATTCCCCCAGGGGTCAGCCACTGAAACCGGAGCAGCTGGAGGGACCATGAATGATCCTCCAAGCTGAGGGGCCACAGTGGTTATGAGCTCGGTACAGCCGTACGAGACTACCAGCAGTGGATACTAAAAACAGCCTGCAGCCTCGCTCTGTGAGACATGCTGCAGAGGTGGGGGGCTATGTCTAGAATGTCTAGAATACCCAAGACAGGGGTCAGCCTGGGGAAACTCCAGGCAGAGGCACCACCACATAAGAACCATTACAGTGTGGGTCTGTGCTAGTTCAGGCAATATGAGCTTACATGCAGAACATGTAGTGTACAGCCTTGGAGCTTTGCTCCTAGTGTGAGACATGCTGCTGAGGAGGAGGTTCTATAATAAAGAATTAACTCCTTCAGAATGCCCTGATAGTGTATAAAAGTGCACAACCAGAGGTTGTGACTTATCAGGCCGTTATTATGAATGCCCCCCGGGTTCCAAGCCTGGACCCCCAGCCAGATATCCACTCCCTCTGCACTGCAGAGCAGCCAGCGCCGACCAGTGTACTAAGAACGCTGAAAAAATGGCGCCAGAGTGAGGGGGGGGGGCGGGGGTTAACCCAGGAGCGGGAATCGGAGGGCTAAGAACATGTACAGGGGAGGGAATCATCTCCTGAAAAAGGAGTGTCCTCCCCTGTGCAGAGCGGCCGGCGGGCGGCGCTGCAGTGTTCCCCTGCATGACTGACATGCAGGGGAACGAAACGAAAACTAGGCCGCGGCTGAAGCCGGGGCCTAGAGTTATGCATGCGGCCGACAATCAGGCATCATCGGCGCGGTACTCAGTAAAAACCGTGGAACCGGCCGGAAACACTGTAAAAAGCAGCATTATCAAAGTAAATCACTGTCCCCCCAATAAAAGCTCCACATTGCAGAAGGACCCTCTGAATAACGTCTCTATACTTAGCTTTGAGACGCAGGGCCCAGTCCCTGGTGGGGTGGGGGTTCAGTGCTCCGTCCAGCAGGGTCCTGCCAAAGGGCTGCGGATGGAGGCCGGTCTCCTGCAAGGCAGTGAGAACCGTGTTGGCTCTAACTTCAAGCCAGAGCCCCTAAGGGATGGTGAAGGAGCGCGGCATGAAGGGATTCCTGCCCTGAAGTCAACCTTAACAGCACCGCCGCCAGGGGGGTGTGAAGGGACATGCCGGGGGTCCAGTGGACCCGCTTTTCTTCCAATCTTTAGAAAAAATGAAAAATCAAAAAAGGATGCATGTGTGTGTGTGATCCTCCTGACACAAAGCATGAAACTGGCTAGGACTGGCTAGCAGGGGGTGTATATGCTAGGAGGGAGGAGCTACACATTTTGAGTGTAGTAACTTTGTGTGTCCTCCGGAGGCAGTAGCTATACACCCATGGTCTGGGTCTCCCATAGGAACGATAAAGAAATATATATATATATATATATATATATACAGTTAGGGTCAGAAATATTTGGACAGTGACACAAGTTTTGTTATTTTAGCTGTTTACAAAAACATGTTCAGAAATACAATTATATATATAATATGGGCTGAAAGTGCACACTCCCAGCTGCAATATGAGAGTTTTCACATCCAAATCGGAGAAAGGGTTTAGGAATCATAGCTCTGTAATGCATAGCCTTCTCTTTTTCAAGGGACCAAAAGTAATTGGACAAGGGACTCTAAGGGCTGCAATTAACTCTGAAGGCGTCTCCCTCGTTAACCTGTAATCAATGAAGTAGTTAAAAGGTCTGGGGTTGATTACAGGTGTGTGGTTTTGCATTTGGAAGCTGTTGCTGTGACCAGACAACATGCGGTCTAAGGAACTCTCAATTGAGGTGAAGCAGAACATCCTGAGGCTGAAAAAAAAGAAAAAATCCATCAGAGAGATAGCAGACATGCTTGGAGTAGCAAAATCAACAGTCGGGTACATTCTGAGAAAAAAGGAATTGACTGGTGAGCTTGGGAACTCAAAAAGGCCTGGGCGTCCACGGATGACAACAGTGGTGGATGATCGCCGCATACTTTCTTTGGTGAAGAAGAACCCGTTCACAACATCAACTGAAGTCCAGAACACTCTCAGTGAAGTAGGTGTATCTGTCTCTAAGTCAACAGTAAAGAGAAGACTCCATGAAAGTAAATAAAAAGGGTTCACATCTAGATGCAAACCATTCATCAATTCCAAAAATAGACAGGCCAGAGTTACATTTGCTGAAAAACACCTCATGAAGCCAGCTCAGTTCTGGAAAGAAGGGAATTTTGTTACTTACCGTAAATTCCTTTTCTTCTAGCTCCAATTGGGAGACCCAGACGATTGGGTGTATAGCTACTGCCTCCGGAGGCCACACAAAGCACTACACTAAAAAGTGTAAGGCCCCTCCCCTTCTGGCTATACACCCCCCGTGGGATCACAGGCTGCTCAGTTTTAGTGCTAAAGCAAGAAGGAGGAAAGCCAATAACTGGTTTAAACAAATTCAATCCGAAGTAACATCGGAGAACTGAAACCGTTCAACATGAACAACATGTGTACCCGAAAAAACCAAAAATCCCGAAGGAAACAGGGCGGGTGCTGGGTCTCCCAATTGGAGCCAGAAGAAAAGGAATTTACGGTAAGTAACAAAATTCCCTTCTTCTTCGGCGCTCCATTGGGAGACCCAGACGATTGGGACGTCCAAAAGCAGTCCCTGGGTGGGTAAAGTAATACCTCAAGTGTGAGCTGCAAAACAGCCCTCTCCTACGAGGAGGCAACCGCCGCCTGCAGGACTCTTCTACCTAGGCTGGCGTCCGCCGAAGCGTAGGTATGCACCTGATAATGTTTGGTAAAAGTGTGCAGACTCGACCAGGTAGCTGCCTGGCACACCTGTTGAGCCGTAGCCTGGTGTCGTAAGGCCCAGGACGCACCCACGGCTCTGGTAGAATGGGCCTTCAGCCCTGATGGAACCGGCAGCCCAGCAGAACGGTAGGCTTCAAGAATTGGTTCCTTGATCCATCGAGCCAGGGTGGATTTGGAAGCCTGCGATCCTTTGCGCTTACCAGCGACAAGGACAAAGAGTGCATCCGAGCGGCGCAGGGGCGCCGTGCGGGAAATGTAGATTCTGAGTGCTCTCACGAGATCCAACAAATGTAAATCCTTTTCAAACCGATGAACTGGATGAGGATAAAAGGAAGGTAAGGAGATATCCTGATTGAGATGAAAGGAGGATACCACCTTAGGGAGAAACTCCTGAATCGGGCGCAGCACTACCTTGTCCTGGTGAAAAACCAGGAAGGGAGCTTTGGATGACAACGCTGCCAGTTCGGATACCCTCCGAAGAGACGTGACCGCTACCAGAAAGGCCACTTTCTGGGAAAGTCGAGAAAGTGAAACATCCTTCAGAGGCTCGAAGGGCGACTTCTGGAGAGTAACTAGTACCCTGTTCAGATCCCATGGATCTAACGGCCGTTTGTACGGAGGGACGATGTGACAAACCCCCTGCAGGAACGTGCGTACCTGAGGAAGTCGTGCTAGACGCTTTTGAAAAAATACCGATAGCGCTGAGACTTGCCCTTTAAGGGAGCCTAGCGATAAGCCTTTTTCCAAACCAGATTGCAGGAAGGAAAGAAAAGTAGGCAATGCAAATGGCCAGGGGGACACTCCCTGTGCCGAGCACCAGGATAAGAAAATCTTCCACGTTCTGTGGTAGATCTTAGCAGACGTGGGCTTCCTAACCTGTCTCATGGTGGCCACGACCCCTTGAGATAATCCTGAAGATGCTAGTATCCAGGACTCAATGGCCACACAGTCAGGTTCAGGGCCGCAGAATTCAGATGGAAAAACGGCCCTTGTGACAGTAAGTCTGGCCGGTCTGGTAGCGCCCACGGTTGGCCGACCGTGAGATGCCACAGATCCGGATACCACGACCTTCTCGGCCAGTCTGGGGCGACGAGCAGGACGCGGCGGCACTCGGACCTGATCTTGCGTAGCACTCTGGGCAAGAGTGCCAGAGGGGGAAACACATAGGGCAGCTGGAACTGCGACCAATCTTGCACTAAGGCGTCTGCCGCCAGAGCTCTGTGATCGCGAGACCGTGCCATGAAAGTTGGGACCTTGTTGTTGTGCCGGGACGCCATTAGGTCGACGTCCGGCCTTCCCCAGCGGCGACAGATTTCCTGAAACACGTCCGGGTGAAGGGACCATTCCCCTGCGTCCATACCCTGGCGACTGAGGAAGTCCGCTTCCCAGTTTTCTACGCCGGGGATGTGAACTGCGGAGATGGTGGAGGCCGTGGCCTCCACCCACATCAGAATCCGCCGGACTTCCTGGAAGGCTTGCCGACTGCGTGTCCCGCCTTGGTGGTTGATGTATGCCACCGCTGTGGAGTTGTCCGACTGAATTCGGATCTGCTTTCCCTCCAGCCACTGCTGGAAGGCTTGTAGGGCAAGATACACTGCCCTGATTTCCAGAACATTGATCTGAAGGGTGGACTCCTGCTGAGTCCACGTACCCTGAGCCCTGTGGTGGAGAAAAACTGCTCCCCACCCTGACAGACTCGCGTCTGTCGTGACCACCGCCCAGGATGGGGGTAGGAAGGACCTTCCTTGTGATAATGAGGTGGGAAGAAGCCACCATTGAAGAGGGTCCTTGGTCGTCTGGGAAAGGGAGACTTTCCTGTCTAAGGACGTCGACTTCCCGTCCCATTGGCGGAGAATGTCCCATTGAAGTGGGCGCAGATGAAACTGCGCAAACGGGACTGCCTCCATTGCTGCCACCATCTTCCCCAGGAAGTGCATGAGGCGTCTTAAGGGGTGCGACTGGCCTTGAAGGAGCGAGTGCACCCCTGTCTGTAGTGAACGCTGCTTGTCCATCGGAAGCTTCACTGTCGCTGAGAGAGTATGAAACTCCATGCCAAGATATGTTAGCGATTGGGTCGGTGACAGATTTGACTTTGAAAAGTTGATGATCCACCCGAAAGTCTGGAGAGTCTCCAGCGCAACGTTCAGGCTGTGTTGGCATGCCTCTTGAGAGGGTGCCTTGACAAGCAGATCGTCCAAGTAAGGGATCACCGAGTGTCCCTGAGAGTGCAAGACTGCTACCACTGCTGCCATGACCTTGGTGAAAACCCGTGGGGCTGTCGCCAGACCAAATGGCAGGGCTACGAACTGAAGGTGTTCGTCTCCTATAACGAAGCGTAGAAAACGCTGGTGCTCTGGAGCAATCGGCACGTGGAGATAAGCATCTTTGATGTCTATTGATGCTAGGAAATCTCCTTGAGACATCGAGGCAATGACGGAGCGGAGGGATTCCATCCGGAACCGCCTGGTTTTCACGTGCTTGTTGAGCAGTTTTAGGTCCAGAACAGGACGGAAAGAGCCGTCCTTTTTTGGCACCACAAACAGATTGGAGTAAAAACCTTGACCTCGTTCCTGAAGAGGAACAGGGATCACCACTCCCTCTGCCCTTAGCGAGCACACCGCTTGCAGAAGAGCATCGGTTCGGTCGGGATGTGGGGAGGTTCTGAAGAACCGAGGCGGAGGACGAGAACTGAACTCTATCCGGTACCCGTGAGACAAAATGTCTGTTACCCACCGGTCTTTGACCTGTGGCAGCCAAATGCCGCAAAAGCGGGAGAGCCTGCCACCGACCGAGGATGCGGAGAGAGGAGGCCGAAAGTCATGAGGCAGCCGGCTTGGAAGCGGTTCCTCCGGCTGCTTTCTTTGGGCGTGAGTGAGTCCGCCAGGAATCTGAGCTCCTCTGCTCCTTCTGAGTCCTTTTGGACGAGGAGAATTGGGTCCTGCCCGAACCTCGAAAGGACCGAAACCTCGACTGTCCCTTCCACTGTTGAGGTTTGCTTGATCTGGGCTGGGGTAAGGAAGAGTCCTTACCCTTGGACTGTTTAATGATTTCCGCCAATTGCTCACCAAACAGCCTGTCTTGAGATAATGGCAAACTGGTTAAGCATTTTTTGGAAGCAGAATCTGCTTTCCATTCCTTTAACCATAAGGCTCTGCGTAAAACCACCGAGTTGGCGGACGCCATTGACGTACGGCTGGTAGAGTCCAAGACCGCATTGATAGCGTAAGTCGCAAACGCAGACATTTGCGAAGTCAAGGACGCCACCTGCGGCACTGATGGACGTATGATAGAGTCCACCTGCGCCAGACCAGCTGAAATAGCTTGGAGTGCCCACACGGCTGCGAATGCTGGAGCAAACGACGCGCCGATAGCTTCATAGACAGATTTCAACCAAAGGTCCATCTGTCTGTCATTGGCATCTTTAAGTGAAGCCCCATCTTCCACTGCAACTATGGATCTAGCCGCAAGCCTGGAGATTGGGGGGTCCACCTTTGGACACTGGGTCCAGCGTTTGACCACGTCAGGGGGAAAGGGATAACGTGTATCCTTAAGACGTTTGGAGAAACGCTTATCTGGATAAGCATGGTGTTTCTGGACTGCTTCTCTGAAGTCCGCGTGGTCCAGAAAAGAGCTCAATTTACGTTTGGGATACCTAAAATGGAATTTCTCCTGCTGTGCTGCTGCCTCCTCCGCTGGAGGAGAAATATCCAGCAGTCTATTGATGGCCGCTATAAGATCATTCACCATGGCGTCACCATCAGGGGTATCCAGGTTGAGAGCAGTCTCAGGATTGGACTCCTGATCACCTAGTTCTGTCTCATCATACAGAGAATCCTCTCGCTGAGACCCTGACCAGCGTGATGACGCCGAGGGTCTCTCCCAGCGAGCTCGCTTAGGCTGCCTGGGACTGTCGTCCGAGTCAGAGCCTTCAGCCTGTGATGTCTGGGACCCCCTTGGAGCACGGATTAGTTCCAACTGAGGGGGACCGGGGAACATTGAATCAGCAGTGCCCATGGCCTGAGTGACCGGCCTGGACTGCAAGGTTTCTAGAATTTTTGTCATAGTCACAGACATCTTATCAGCAAAAACTGCAAATTCTGTCCCCGTCACCGGGGCAGGGTTCACAGGCGTCTCTGCCTGGGCCACTACTAGCATAGACTCCGGCTGACGAAGTGGCACAGGGACCGAACATTGCACACAATGGGGGTCAGGGGAACCTGCCGGTAGATCAGCCCCACATGCGGTACAGGCAGCATATGAAGCCCGTGCCTTGGCACCCTTGCTTTTTGCGGATGACATGCTGTTGTCTCCTCAGAGCAATATAGGGGTATAAGCCAAGAAGCGACCGTACAGTGCAATATATAGGTACAGATAAAGTACACAAAAACTACACTGTGGCACTAGTGGGGTCAGCACCTAGGTGCTGCTTACCGCCCGCTTAACAGCGGTTGTGTGGTCGCCAGAATCCCTTGTCTGGGTCTCCCAGGGCTATGTCCGTTCTCCAGCTCAGACTGCGTGCAGGAATGGCTGCCGGCGTCCTGTGAAGAGGGGCGGGCCGTGGGCGTGCTGCAGACAAAGAGCGGGAACTGGCGTCCCACTGTGCCCAGTGAGAGGGCTGGAGTATGTAAATAAGACTCCAGCCCTCGGCGCTGACTATTGTACAGCGTCTCTCCCCTTCCCTGACTGACAGGGCTGGGGGCGGGAACGAAGCGTAACTAGGCCGCAGAAGCCGGGGACTAGATTTACAAGCGCTGCCGTCGTAAAAGCACGGTCGGCGCGAAGTCCCCGGCGCACCACAAGTCTCAGCCGCGCCGCAGTCACCATGGCGGCCGGCGCGGTAGTTCCCCACACATAAACTCACTCAGCAAAGCTGCAGTGAGTATAACCCCAAGCGCGCAGCGCTACTGTCCCCGGCGCACTAGAACACCCAGCAACGCTGGAGTGTGTCCGTGCCTGTCTGCACGGGGACACAGAGTACCTGAATGTTGCAGGGCCTTGTCCCTGACGGTACCCTAGCTCCGTATCCAGCAGGATCTCCGGGTCTGTGGATGGAGCCCGGCCTCAGAGTCTGGAGGCCGGTAAGATCCCACTTCACCAGAGCCCTTCAGGGGGATGGGGAAGGAAAACAGCATGTGGGCTCCAGCCTCCGTACCCGCAATGGGTACCTCAACCTTAACAAACACCGCCGACAAAAGTGGGGTGAGAAGGGAGCATGCTGGGGGCCCTAGTATGGGCCCTCTTTTCTTCCATCCGACATAGTCAGCAGCTACTGCTGACTAAACAGTGGAGCTATGCGTGGATGTCTGACCTCCTTCGCACAAAGCATAAAACTGAGCAGCCCGTGATCCCACGGGGGGTGTATAGCCAGAAGGGGAGGGGCCTTACACTTTTTCACTTTTTAGTGTAGTGCTTTGTGTGGCCTCCGGAGGCAGTAGCTATACACCCAATCGTCTGGGTCTCCCAATGGAGCGCCGAAGAAAGTATTCTATGGACAGATGAGACAAAGATCAACCTGTACCAGAATGATGGTAAGAAAAAAGTTTGGAGAAGAAAGGGAACGGCACATGATCCAAGGCACACCACATCCTCTGTAAAACATGGTGGAGGCAACGTGATGGCATGGGCATGCATGGCTTTCAATGGCACTGAGTCACTAGTGTTTATTGATGACATAACAGCAGACAAGAGTAGCCGGATGAATTCTGAAGTGTACCGGGATATACTTTCAGCCCAGATTCAGCCAAATGCCGCAAAGTTGATCGGACGGCGCTTCATAGTACAGATGGACAATGACCCCAAGCATACAGCCAAAGCTACCCAGGAGTTCATGAGTGCAAAAAAGTGGAACATTCTGCAATGGCCAAGTCAATCACCAGATCTTAACCCAATTGAGCATGCATTTCACTTGCTCAAATCCAGACTTAAGACGGAAAGACCCACAAACAAGCAAGACCTGAAGGCTGCGACTGTAAAGGCCTGGCAAAGCATTAAGAAGGAGGAAACCCAGCGTTTGGTGATGTCCATGGGTTCCAGACTTAAGGCAGTGATTGCCTCCAAAGGATTCGCAACAAAATATTGAAAATAAAAATATTTTGTTTGGGTTTGGTTTATTTGTCCAATTACTTTTGACCTCCTAAAATGTGGAGTGTTTGTAAAGAAATGTGTACAATTCCTACAATTTCTATCAGATATTTTTGTTCAAACCTTCAAATTAAACGTTACAATCTGCACTTGAATTCTGTTGTAGAGGTTTCATTTCAAATCCAATGTGGTGGCATGCAGAGCCCAACTCGCGGAAATTGTGTCACTGTCCAAATATTTCTGGACCTAACTGTATATATATATAGCCACGGTACCGGGTGGCATGCTGGGTAATAAAGGGTTAATACCAGGTTTGTTTTACCAGCTAGTATTAAGCCGGAGATTCTTAATGTCAGGCCAAGTTTGACCCGGCCGTTAAGAATCTCCAATAAAGGGTTAAAAAAAAAAAAAAAGACAACACACAGAAGAAAAATACTTGATTAGAACTAAATATACAGACACAACTAGAGACTTCATGTTTATTACTCCCTCTCACCCCTCCACGACCCTGGTCTTTTGTCTTCTTTAACCAATCTAGCTCTACGATATCACACAGCACAGGGGAGGAAGAACGCTGCTCTTCTCCGTGCTGTCTATTCACTCAATGAGTGAGCAGAGGCTGCGGGTTGGTAAGCGGTGACATCACCGCTGCCACCATTGCCATAGTAACCTGACGGGCGGGTTACTATAGCAACGGTGATCTCTGATCACCTGATTCCCAACACCGCTATTCATCGGCGTGTGGCAGCTAATCCCTGCATATGGGCTGACTCTGTAAAGAGCGCCGACATGCGCTCTATACAAACAATGTGCCCGACCATCTCGCCAGTACACGGCGCTCGCCGAGTATACTGAGTACTGAGATGCTTGGACGAGCACCGCGTACCGGCGAGATGCACTGACAGGACCTAGCATGACGTCATTGTCACTTGTTTGTATATGATCCTCCTGAATTGTAAAGCGCTACGGAATATGTTGGCGCTATAGAAATAAAGATTAAAGATTATTATTATTATTATTATTATGTGAGCAGTCTGTAGCCAATGAGATAATACGAAATTCACACGTGACTGCTCACATGCTATGACGTCATGGAAGGCACAGCAATGATCGTACTCGGAAGGAGAAGCGGCGGGAGACAGTCTGCCGGACGCGTCGCGGGACCTGTAAGTATAATGACAATGTTTATTATTAACTGTATTCTTATTTTATAGCCCCCCGCCCCATCCCATAACTGTAAAGTCAAAGATCAGTGATTGGGACACAAGATCGTGTTATCTCGATCCCGATCTTTACAAAATGATCGGCCGTGTCTCCCCAATCCCGACCATCAGGGGGATCGTCCATCCCTACTTTTAACATTTCTACTAAAATTACCACAGAGAGGTAATCTAACATGTGTTAAAGGGAATCGGTCACCAGGTTTTTGCCACCTAATCCGAGAGCAGCATAATGTAGAGATAGAGATCCTGATTCCAACGATGTGTCACTTACTGGGCTGCTTAGTGTAGTTTTGATAAAATCACTGATTAATCAGCAGTAGATTATCATTACAGGACTACTTGGCGTGCTGCAGGTAGTCCAGCATATTCATGAGCTCTGTATAACTGCTAGATCGGCAGCAGATAAAACATTGACTGTATCAAAGTGACAGCAAACAGCTCAGTAAGTGACACATCACTGGAATCAAGGTATCTGTCTCTGCATTATGCTGCTCTCAGAAGGGGAAGCAAAAACCTGGTGTCAGAGTCCCTTTAATACACCCTAAAAGTGAATAACAGTCCAACATTTCAGAAGATTGAAAGTCTGCTAGCGGTAACCTCCGGAGGCTTCAGCAATAAATATTGTAATTTTTTCCTTTAAGAAATAAAAAAAAAGTCCCTATAGTTATAACATTTCTGCAATATTCCTTCGTTTATTCCTGCTGCACTCTGAATATTCTGTTTTGTTGTTTTTTTTTTTTTTTAATCTGCCATATAGTTCCAGATACATGGGCCTTTTTATCTAATGCAAGTTTTGATGGTCTTTCCAAGGGGACAGTGCTCACAGGTTTCTTTGGGGGCGTGTACTTAGGCTGCTCTGCATAATTATCTTGCTGGCCACGCCCTCTTAGTATAGATCATGAAAATTGGCACTACATAGAAAAAGCACATATTTCTGGAAAGGAAAATAGAATAATCAGGGGAGCAGCAGGAATAAAATCAGAGCAAAACCTGAACACTTTTGACCTTGAGATTGATCCTCTTTAAGTATTATGGCAGGTCCAACAATATTTGACAGGCAATTCTAAGGGCGGCTTTGCACGTTGCGACATCGCACGTGCGATGTCGGTGGGGTCAAATCGAAAGTGATGCACATCCGGCGTCACTTTCGACATCGTACTGTGTAAATGCTAGATGATACGATGAACGAGCGCAAAAACGTCGTTATCGTATCATCGTTGCATTCACCGACATTTCCATAATGCCGCTGCCGCGACAGGTACGATGTAGTTCCTCGTTCCTGCGGCAGCACACATCGCTGTGTATGAAGCCGCAGGAGCGAGGAACTTCACCTTACCTGCCGCCGGCGGCTATGCGGAAGGACGGAGGTGGGCGGGATGTTTACATCCATTCTTGAACCAGAGCGTCCGCGGTGAAGGCCTGAGGATCGTGGGAGCGAGCCACGTAAACCGGAACCTTGTTGTTGTGACGGGATGCCATTAGGTCCACGTCCGGAGTGCCCCACTTGCGGCAGATTGACTGAAACACTGCCGGGTGCAGGGACCACTCGCCACCGTCCACGGATTGACGGCTGAGATAATCTGCCTCCCAGTTTTCTACGCCAGGGATGTGGACTGCGGATATGGTGGACTTGGAGTCCTCCGCCCATTGAAGAATGCGTTGGACCTCCAACATTGCCAGGCGGCTGCGTGTCCCGCCTTGGTGATTGATGTAGACAACCGCTGTCGCGTTGTCTGACTGGACTCGAATGTGCCTGCCCGCCAACAGGTGGTGAAAGGCTAGGAGAGCTAGAAGCACAGCTCTGGTTTCCAGCACATTGATTGAAAGGGCTGACTCGGACGGAGTCCAAGTGCCCTGTGCTCTGTGGTGGAGATGTACCGCTCCCCAGCCGGATAGGCTGGCATCCGTGGTGAGAATCACCCAGGACGGAGTCAGGAAGGAGCGCCCTTGGGACAGGGAGAGGGGTCGAAGCCACCACTGAAGAGAGCTCCTGGTCCGTGGCGACAGAGCCACTAACCTCTGTAAGGAGGAAGGCCGCTTGTCCCAACAGCGGAGAATGTCCAGCTGCAGAGGACGCAGATGGAACTGGGCAAAGGGAACCGCCTCCATGGAGGCCACCATTTGACCCAGCACCTGCATCAGACGCCTGAGGGTATAACGGCGGGGCCTCAGGAGAGAGCGCACCGCCAACCGGAGTGACAGCTGTTTGTCTAAGGGCAACTTCACAAGTGCCAGCAAAGTCTCGAACTGCATCCCTAGGTACGTGGGACTCTGGGTCAGAGTCAGAGTGGATTTGGGAAGATTGACAATCCACCCGAATTGGGCTAGGGTGGCGAGAGTGAGCGAAACACTCCGCTGACAGTCTGCGCTGGATGTACCCTTGACCAGAAGGTCGTCCAGATAAGGAAGCACTGCTAACCCCTCGAGGTGCAGGACCGCAATCACTGCCGCCATGACCTTGGTGAATACCCGAGGGGCCGTGGCTAACCCGAAGGGGAGAGCCACGAATTGGAAATGATCCTCTCCTATCGCAAAACGTAACCAACGCTGATGTGACACTGCGATTGGCTCATGTAGATAGGCATCTCTGATTTGAGAAGCTTGAGATCCAGGATGGGCCGGAAGGTACCGTCCTTTTTTTTTGGAACTAGGAAGAGATTTGAGTAAAAACCTCTGAACCGTTCCTGAGCGGGAACTGGGACAATCACTCCGTTTGCCTGCAAGGACGCCACGGCCTGTGAGAAGGCGGCGGCCTTGGAGCAGGGGGGAGTTGAAAGAAAAAATCTGTTTGGAGGGCTGGAAGAGAATTCTATCCTGTAGCCGTGAGATATGATGTCTCTCACCCACTGATCGGAGACTTGCTTTAACCAAGCGTCGCCAAAGTGGGAGAGCCTGCCACCGACTAAGGACGTGGCTGGAGCGGGCCGAGAGTCATGAGGAAGCTGCCTTAGTGGCAGAACCTCCTGCGGTCTTCTGCGGACGCGCTTTTGGGCGCCAGTTGGATTTCTGATCCTTGGCTGAGTTAGCGGACGAGGCGGAAGGCTTAGAGGATGACCAGTTGGAGGAATGAAAGGAACGAAACCTCGATTGATTCCTACCCTGGGCGGGTTTCTTGGTCTTGGTTTGTGGCATGGAAGTACTCTTCCCGCCAGTAGCTTCTTTAATGATTTCATCCAGCTGTTCACCAAACAGCCGTGAACCAGCAAAAGGGAGCCCAGCAAGAAACTTCTTGGAAGAAGCATCTGCCTTCCACTCTCGAAGCCACAAAATCCTGCGGATAACAAGAGAATTAGCTGAAGCCACCGCAGTGCGGTGAGCAGCCTCTAGCATGGCAGACATGGCATAGGATGAAAAAGCTGAAGCCTGAGCAGTTAAGGTAACCATCTCAGGCATAGATACCTTGGTGAGGGAATGCATCTCCTCTAGAGAAGCAGAGATGGCTTTGAGAGCCCACACTGCTGCAAAAGTCGGGGAAAACGCGGCCCCCGCAGCTTCATACACAGATTTGGCCAGAAGGTCAATCTGACGGTCAGTGGAATCCTTAAGTGAGGTGCCGTCAGCCACCGACGCAACGGTCCGGGCTGAGAGCCTAGACACCGGGGGGTCTACCTTTGGGGAGTGAGACCACTCCTTGACCACCTCAGGTGGAAATGGAAACCGGTCATCAGAACCACGCTTTGGAAAGCGTTTGTCAGGGCAGGCCCTGGGTTTGGTCACAGCGATCTGAAAACTGGAGTGGTTAAAGAACACACTCTTCACTCTCTTAGGCGAGGTAAACTGATGTTTTTCTGCCAAAGAGAGTTGCTCCTCTGACACTGGCGGATTGAGATCCAGCACAGAATTAATAGAAGCAATCAAATCACTAAGATCTGAGTCACCCTCAGAGAAATCGAAGGGATACATAGCCTCCGAGCCCCCAGTGAGGGCATCCTCCTCATCTTGAGAGTCAGCTCTTGAGACAGAGCCGTGGGATGGGGAGGGGGAGGAAACCCTGCGCCTTCTCTTAGAAGGACGGGGTCTGGGATCAGATGATGAATCCTCCGTGAGCTCCGATAGACGGAGGTTAGAGGATAGGAGTCCTCTGTCAAGAATATTAGAAGCACCCTGTGATAGGGGCTGATGCATATTCATCAAAGTCCTGGACAAAAGCCCCATGGACTCAGCAAATGACTGGGATATGGACCTAGAAAAGGACTCTACCCAGGCCGGGGGTTCAATCACAGGTGCAGCAGCAGCCTGAGAGACCCCTGTGGGGTGAGACTCCAGGCTGTGGCACCGCCAAGTTAGAGCAGACATCACAATGTGGATAGGTGCTCGGCTCAGGCAGCAGAAGCTTACATGCAGTGCATGCAGAATAAAGCTTTGTGAGCCTTGCTCCTTGTGTGAGACATGCTGCTTGCAGAGAATGAACCCCAGGGAGAATATACAGAGGTCCACAACCGGAGACCGGCTGTGGCTTACCAGACCGCTGTGTTGTGTGCCCTCCAGATCCCGAAGCCCGGTCCCCCAGTCGCAGCACCTCAGCAGAGATGCAGAATGCAGGATGTCCCAGAGCAGAGTGAACTCTGCCTGAGAAGAGGGCGTTCCTATAAAAGAGCGGGAACTGGAGGGCTATAGAGACCTGCAGGGAAGGAGGGACGCCCCAGCAGTGGGGAGTGTCCCTCCCCTGTGTAGAACGGCCGCCGGGAGGAGCCGAACCTGTCCCTCTGCATGAGTGACATGCGAGGGCAGGAAAATGAAACTAGGCCTCCGGCGAAGCCGGGGCCTAAATTTAAGCGGCGAGGCTGACAAGCAGGCACCATCGGCGCGGTTCTCAGGCAAAAGCTGGAGAACCCGCCCGATAAAAGTTAAAAACAATCACATACAGCATACTCTCCCCTTACAATAAAGAACCGGGACCCCCAACATAAACGTCTCAGGTACTTAGTTGCTGAGACGCAGGGCCATGTCCCTGGGGATGAGTGCTCCGGTCCAACAGAATCCTCAAGGGGCTGTGGATGGAGACCGGACTCCTGCCAGGCATGGAGACCGTGCTGGCTCCCACTTCAAGCTAGAGCCCAGAAGGGATGGTGAAGGAGCGCGGCATGTAAGGCTGCAGCCTTGTAAATCAACCTTAACAACACCGCCGACACAGTGGGGTGAGAAGGGACATGCCGGGAGTCCAGACATGGACCCGCTTTTCTTCAAACTCTCTCCAAAAGTCAAACAAATCAGATGAGAATGCATGTGTGGATGTATGCCTCCTGACACAAAGCAATAAACTGGCTAGGACTGGCTACCAGGGGGTGTATAAGCTCAGAGGGAGGAGCTACACTTTTAAGTGTAGTACTTTGTGTGTCCTCCGGAGGCAGAAGCTAAACATCCATGGTCTGGGTCTCCCAAAGGAACGATAAAGAAATATTTATTTTGCGTATGATTTTAATCAATATATTTATTATCATTTTTCCCCCGTTTTTTTCATAGTGTTTGAATGTTTAAACTTTTAGTAGTGTCTTTGTATTGAAAACGCATCTGACTTGAAGCAATGAAAAAGCATGTAAATCGCGCTAAAAACGCGGTAAAAACGCACACGTACGTATCGCGTTTCTGTGGTCAAAACCAACTTTGGCAAAAACCATTTCTGCCAGAGGATGCGTTTAGAACTGCAACTACCTCGACGCAAAGTGCGCACATAGCCTAAAAGTTCCAACATTAAAAAGACATCATATTTACCTGCATTTTCATCCCATCTAATCCCAGCCTGCAAGAAGGTAATTGTGTAAGAAAAAATGTAGAAAGAGAAGGGAATTTTGTTTACTTACCGTAAATTCCTTTTCTTCTAGATCCTATTGGGAGACCCAGACAATTCGGGTGTATAGCTTCTGCCTCCGGAGGCCACACAAAGTATTACACTTTAAAAAGTGTAACCCCTCCCCTCTGCCTATACACCCTCCCGTGCATCACGGGCTCCTCAGTTTTGGTGCAAAAGCAGGAAGGAGGAAACTTATAAATTGGTCTAAGGTAACTTCAATCCGAGGGATGCTCGGAGAACTGAAAACCATGAACCAAAAGAAAAATTCAACATGAACAACATGTGTACACAAAAGAACAACCAGCCCGAAGGGAACAGGGGCGGGTGCTGGGTCTCCCAATAGGAGCTAGAAGAAAAGGAATTTACGGTAAGTAAACAAAATTCCCTTCTTCTTTGTCGCTCCATTGGGAGACCCAGACAATTGGGACGTCCAAAAGCAGTCCCTGGGTGGGTAAAAGAATACCTCGATAAAAAGAGCCGACACGACTCCCTCTTACAGGTGGGCAACCGCCGCCTGAAGAACTCGCCTACCTAGACTGGCGTCTGCCGAAGCATAGGTATGCACCTGATAGTGTTTCGTGAAAGTGTGTAGACTAGACCAGGTAGCTGCCTGACACACCTGCTGAGCCGTAGCCCGGTGCCGCAATGCCCAGGACGCACCCACGGCTCTGGTAGAATGGGCTTTCAGCCCTGAAGGAAGCGGAAGCCCCGAAGAACGGTAAGCTTCAAGAATCGGTTCCTTGATCCACCGAGCCAAGGTTGACTTGGAAGCCTGCGAACCCTTACGCTGGCCAGCGACAAGGACAAAGAGCGCATCTGAACGGCGCAGGGGCGCCGTGCGAGACACGTAGAGCCGGAGTGCTCTCACTAGATCTAATGAGTGCAAATCCTTTTCACATTGGTGAATTGGATGAGGGCAAAATGAAGGTAAGGAAATATCCTGATTGAGATGAAAAGGAGATACCACCTTAGGGAGAAATTCCGGGACAGGACGCAGAACCACCTTATCCTGGTGAAAAAACAGGAAGGGGGCTTTGCATGACAGCGCTGCAAGCTCCGACACTCTTCGGAGTGATGTAACTGAGATAACCCTGAAGACACTAGGAGCCAGGACTCAATGGCCACACAGTCAGGTTGAGGGCCGCAGAATTCAGATGGAAAAACGGCCCTTGTGACAGCAAGTCTGGGCGGTCTGGAAGCGCCCACGGCTGACCCACCGTGAGATGCCATAGATCCGGGTACCACGACCGCCTCGGCCAATCTGGAGCGACGAGAATGGCGCGACGACAGTCGGACCTGATCTTGCGTAACACTCTGGGCAGCATCGCCAGAGGAGGAAATACATAAGGCAGTCGAAACTGCGACCAATCCTGAACTAATGCGTCCGCCGCCAGAGCTCTGTGATCTTGAGACCGTGCCATGAGAGCCGGGACTTTGTTGTTGTGCCGTGACGCCATGAGATCGACGTCCGGCGTTCCCCAGCGGCGACAGATCTCTCGAAACACGTCTGGATGAAGAGACCATTCCCCCGCGTCCATGCCCTGACGACTGAGAAAATCTGCTTCCCAGTTTTCTACGCCCGGGATGTGAACTGCGGAGATCGTGGAAGCTGTGGCTTCCACCCACTGCAGAATTCGCCTGACTTCCTGGAAGGCATGACGACTGCGCGTGCCGCCCTGGTGGTTGATGTACGCGACGGCAGTGGCGTTGTCCGACTGTATACGGATCTGTCTGCCCTCCAGCCACCGATGGAAGGCCAATAGGGCTAGATACACTGCCCTTATCTCCAGAACATTGATCTGAAGGGAGGACTCTATCGGAGTCCAGGTTCCCTGAGCCCTGTGGTGGAGGAAAACCGCTCCCCACCCTGACAGGCTCGCGTCCGTGGTGACCACAGCCCAGGTTGGGGGCAGTAAGGATTTTCCCTGCGATAGAGAAGTGGGAAGAAGCCACCACTGAAGAGACGTTTTGGTTGCAAGGGAAAGAGAGACGTTCCTGTCGAGGGAAGTCGACCTCCTGTCCCATTTGCGGAGAATGTCCCATTGGAGTGGGCGCAGATGGAATTGCGCGAAGGGCACTGCCTCCATTGCTGCCACCATCTTCCCCAGGAAGTGCATGAGGCGCCTCAAGGGGTGTGACTGACCCCGAAGAAGAGATTGCACCCCTGCCTGCAGAGAAAGCTGTTTGTCCAGCGGTAGCTTGACTACCGCTGACTGTGTATGAAACTCCATCCCGAGGTAAGTCAGTGATTGGGTCGGTGTCAACTTGGATTTTGGGAAGTTGATGATCCACCCGAACTGCTGAAGAGTCGCCAGAGCGACGGAAAGGCTGTGTTGACACGCCACCCGGGAAGGTGCCCTGACTAGGAGATCGTCTAAGTAGGGAATCACCGAGTGGCCCTGAGAGTGTAGGACCGCCACAACGGATGCCATGACTTTGGTGAACACCCGTGGGGCTGTCGCCAGGCCGAAAGGCAATGCCACGAACTGAAGGTGTTCGTCCCCGATGGCGAAACGCAAGAAGCGTTGATGTTCGGGTGCGATCGGCACATGGAGATAAGCATCCTTGATGTCGATCGATGCTAGGAAGTCTCCTTGTGACATCGAAGCGATGACCGAGCGGAGAGATTCCATCCGAAACCGTCTGGTGCTCACATGCCTGTTGAGTAGTTTGAGGTCCAGAACGGGACGGAATGATCCGTCCTTCTTTGGCACCACGAACAAGTTGGAGTAAAAGCCGCGACCATGTTCCTGAGGGGGAACGGGAATCACAACTCCTTCTGTCTTCAGAACGTCCACTGCCTGAAAAAGTGCGTCGGCCCGAGAGGGGGTCGGAGAGGTTCTGAAGAAACGAATCGGAGGTCGAGAGCTGAACTCTATCCTGTAACCGTGAGACAGAATGTCTCTCACCCATCGGTCTTGAACATGTGGCCACCAGGCGTCGCAAAAGCGGGAGAGCCTGCCACCGACCGAGGATGCGGCTAGGGGAGGCCGAGAGTCATGAGGAGGCCGTCTTGGAGGCAGTGCCTCCGGCGGCTTTTTGGGGGCGTGACTTAGACCGCCACGCATAGGAGTTCCTCTGGCCTTTCTCCGGCCTGTTGGACGAAGAGGATTGGGGCTTGGCGGAGGGACGAAAGGACCGAAACCTCGATTGTATTTTCCGTTGCTGAGGTCTCTTCGGTTTGGACTGGGGTAAGGAGGAGTCCTTTCCCTTGGATTCCTTAATAATCTCATCCAATCGTTCGCCAAACAATCGGTCGCCAGAAAACGGCAAACCGGTTAAGAACCTCTTGGAAGCTGAGTCTGCCTTCCATTCGCGCAGCCACATGGCCCTGGGGACTGCCACAGAATTAGCGGATGCCACCGCTGTACGGCTAGCAGAGTCCAGGACGGCGTTCATGGCGTAGGACGAAAAGGCCGACGCCTGAGAAGTCAAAGACGCAACCTGCGGAGCAGAGGTACGTGTGACCGCATTAATTTCAGACAGAAAAGCTGAGATATCTTGGAGTGCCCACACGGCTGCAAAAGCCGGGGCAAAAGACGCGCCCGTGGCTTCATAGATGGATTTCACCAGGAGCTCTATCTGCCTGTCAGTGGCATCCTTGAGCGATGAGCCATCTGCAACCGATACCACAGATCTAGCCGCCAATCTAGAGACTGGAGGATCCACCTTGGGACATTGAGCCCAACCCTTAACTACGTCAGAGGGGAAGGGGTAACGTGTGTCATTAAGGCGCTTAGTAAAGCGCTTGTCCGGAACCGCTCTGGGCTTCTGGACAGCATCTCTGAAGTTAGAGTGATCGAAAAACGCACTCCGTGTACGTTTGGGGAACCTAAACTGCTGTTTTTCCTGCTGCGAAGCCGACTCCTCTATAGGTGGATCATTTACTAAGGCGTCCCCTTCAGGTGTATCAAGATTGAGGGCAACGTCAGGGTCAGAGCCCTGAGCTGCGACGTCCGCCTCGTCCTCCAGAGAGTCCTCAAGTTGGGAACCCGAGCAGCGTGAAGAAGTCGGGGAAGATTCACAGCGAGCCCGCTTAGCCGGTCTGGGACTGTGGTCCGTGCAGGAGTCCTCCACGTGAGACCTAGGGCCCACCCCGGGAGCGCGCTGCGGCGCGGACCGAGAGGGACTTGGAGGCGACGATCCAACAGGGCCCGGGGCCTGTGTAAGGACCGGTCTGGACTGCAAGGCTTCTAGTAGCTTGGCAGACCATTTGTCCATAGACTGAGCCATGGACTGTGAAAGTGACTCAGAGAGTTTCTCAGCAAAAACTGCAAACTCTGTCCCTGCTGCCTGGACAGTGGGAGCAGGGGGGTCTACCTGAGCCGAGGGGCCCACTAGTGACCGAGGCTCCGGCTGAGCAAGCGAAACAGGGGTCGAGCATTGCTCACAGTGAGGGTAGGTGGAACCCGCAGGTAACATAGCCCCACAAGAGGTACAGGTCGCAAAAAAACCCTGTGCCTTAGCGCCCTTGCTCCTTGTGAAAGACATGCTGTTGTCTCCTAGGAGAGTGATCACTGAGGGTATATGGGAAAGGGTAAACAGGCCGGCCGAACAGAAATATATATATAGAATACGTATCTATTCCGGCACCCTAGGGGGACCAGCACCGGGTGACCGGTGTGGCTTACCGACCGCTAAAAGCGGAGTGTGTGTCCTCCAGATTCCCTGCCTTAGGTCTCCCAGAGCTGCAGAGCTCGTCCCTGAAAATCCTCCACCGGCAGAATGTGCAGAAAAATGGCTGCCGGAGCTCTCAGGGGAGGAGGGAGCCGTGGGCGGCACTAGGAAAGTGCGGGAATCTGGGGTCCCCACAGTGATCAGTGAGGGGGGAGGAAACATACAGGATGCTCCAGCCCTCACCACCGACGTCAGGTCGGCAGTCCCGCCCTTACCCCTGACTGGCAGGCCCGGGGGCGGGAGTTTTGCTACTAGGCCGCGATGAAGCCGGGGACTAAATTTAAGACCGCGGCCGACAAGCAGGCGCGGTCGGCGCGGAAGTCCGCCGGTCTTCACAAATGAGCAGCTGCTGCAGCGTCCGGGAAGAAGGCGCTCCATGCACAGTCCCCATGGGGACACAGAGTACCTTATAGATGCAGGGCCCGGTCCCTGAGGATGAATAGATTCCTGTCCGGCAGATTCCCACAGGGGCTGCGGAGGGAGCCCGGTCCCAGTAAATGGATGACCGGTCAGGATCCCACTTCTCCCAGAGCCACTAAGGGATGGTGAAGGAAAACGGCATGAGGCTCCGGCCTTTGTACCCGCAATGGGCACCTCAACCTTAACAGCACCGCCGACGTAGTGGGGTGAGAAGGGAACATGCCGGGGGTCCAGTGGGAGCCCTCTTTTCTTCCAACCGATATAGCTAAAATGAGAATGCATGAGTGGATGTGTGCCTCCTTCCACACAAAGCATAAAACTGGGGAGCCCGTGATGCACGGGAGGGTGTATAGGCAGAGGGGAGGGGTTACACTTTTTAAAATGTAATACTTTGTGTGGCCTCCGGAGGCAGAAGCTATACACCCGAATTGTCTGGGTCTCCCAATGGAGCGACAAAGAAAAGTAAACTTCAATTACATGCGCCAGCATAAAAAAATAATGTATTTTTATATTAAATTGTGTATTAATATGTACCTCTAATGAAAAATTAAACATTTGCAATGGTTTTGTGACCTTGTATAGTACCTGCAAAGACTTTCCCTTCAAAGCTCAGCTTTAGGCTAAATGCACACGCTGAAGTTTTTGTTGCATTTTTGATGCTTTTTTGGTGCAGTTATTTTGTCAGAAACTTCTAACTTTTGACTTCCCAGCAAAGTCTATGAGAATTCAGATTTGCTGTGCGCGCGTTGTAGTTTTTTTGTCTGCAGTTTATTTGTCACAAACTTGTGACAAAAAAATTGCAGTATGTTCTATTTTTTTGCGTTTTTTGGCTTGCTTCTACTGAAAAAACGCATCAAAAATCGCATGGTCAAAAAACATCAAAAATGCACTTAGGCCCTGTGCGCACACTGCGTTTTTTGCTCCGGATTTGCTGCGGGTTTTGCTGCAGAAAAAGAGCGTTTTTTGTTCATAAAGTTCATGCAGTCCTTCCCCAGCAAAATCTATGAGAAATCTAAAATGCTGTGCGCACATTTCCACTACAGGTTTTGCTGCAGAATTTCTGCAGCAAAAATAAGCAGCATGTCACTTCTTTTCCATAGGTACCTGCAGTTTTCCCCTGTGTTTTGACACTGATAATGGTTAAAAACCGCAGGGAGAAAACTATGGCAAAACCGTAACAAACCGCAGAATGGTAAAACCGCATGCAGATTTTGGGTGCGTTTTTTTTGCCGCAGGTGCGGAATTCTGCCAGAGGGAGCATATTTTGCTGAAGAAACACATCTACCTAGTTTGCACAGACCCTAAAAACGCAGCATCATAAGGGCTTGTTCGCACGTACATGCTGAATATTCTGCAGCGATTTGGCAGTGCATGTGAGCTTTAAATCGCTGCAGAAACACTGCGTAATGGATGCAGTGTTTCAGCAGAATAAATGCCGATTTCATGCGCTCGGGATGCTGCCGCCACCATAGACAGAGCGGGAGCTACATCCAAAGCGCACAAAATAATTGACATGCTGCTTTTTTGAACGCACGGATTTGGGTCAAAATTTTGACACTCAAATCGCTGTGGTCTAAAAAGCAACGTGCGCACGGATTATGCACAATCTTCATAGATTGTGCTGGGAACGCAAGACGCATGCAGTTACGCTGCAGTTCTATATGCAGCGTAAATGCATGAAATTACGCAACGTGCGCACAAGCCCTTTTTTTACAAATCTGGGGCAAGGTGCAGTTTTGTTGTGGCAAAAAAACTGCAGTGGGTGCATGTAGCCTTAGGCGGGCTTTGCAGATTACGACATCGCAAGCCGATGCTGCGATGTCGAGTGCGATAGTCCCCGTCCCCGTCGCAGCTGCGATATCTTGTGATTGCTGCCGTAGCGAACATTGTCGCTACGCCAGCTTCACATGCACTCACCTGCCCTGCGATCGTCGCTCTGGCCGGCGACCCGCCTCCTTCTTAAGGGGGCGGGTTGTGCGGCGTCATAGCGACGTCACACAGCAGGCGGCCAATAGCGGCGGAGGGGCGGAGATGAGCAGGATGTATACATCCCGCCCACCTCCTTCCTTCCGCATAGCTGGCGTGAGCCGCAGGTAGGAGATGTTCCTCGCTCCTGCGGCTTCACACACAGCGATGTGTGCTGCCGCAGGAACGAGGAACTACATCGTACCTGTCGCGGCACCGGCATTATGGAAATGTCGGAGAATACACCGATGATACGATAACGACGCTTTTGCGCTCGTTCATTGTATCATCTAGGATTTACACACTACAATGTCGAAAGTGACGCCGGATGTGCGTCACTTTCGATTTGACCCCACCGACATCGTACGTGCGATGTTGCAACGTGCAAAGCCGCCCTTAGGGTATGTCTGCACACTGCAGTTTTGTCATAACTACAAAAATGCACCTTGTGGCCAAAAAAAAGCATGTGCTTTGGTGCGTTTTTGACCATGCGTGTTTTATCACCAATGGGTAAAAAACACAGGTAAAAACGCAAAAAGAACTGACATGCTGCAGTTTTATGGTCACCACAAAACTGAAGCCAAAAAATAAAAAGCAGTGTACGCACAGCAAATCTGAAATCTCATAAACTTTAGTGGGGAAGGAAAAGTATGCACCTTGTGGTGACTAAAAGTTCACCACAAACTGCACCAAAAAACACGTCAAAACCTGCAGCGTGTGCATGGAGCATTGGATGTTGCACTTTCCCTTCTTCCCAATTCACATCTTAGTAAAGTATGTGATTGTAAAGTTACAATACAACTGCAGCCTAAGGCTATGTGCCCACGGGGAAAGTGTCCTGCAGTTATATCCGCAGGAGCTCCCAGAAAACCGCACCCCAACTTTTGTCTGTTTCCATGCTGCGGAATGTCGTGCGGATATGGTGCGGGCATTCTGCATTGAGGACACAGTACCATGGCTTCGGCACTGCATCCTCTATGCAGAACAAGTGCTGAGTGATCGGGGCGTTCATACTTGCCTCCATCACACAGCACTTCTCTCCGGCCGTGTCACTCTGTCAGCGTCTGGACTGTGCAGGAGAAGGTGGGCGGGCCTGAACTAGCTCTGGCTGCCACATGACCGGAGCTCGTGCAGGCCCCGCCCACCTCCTCCTTGCTGCTCCTAGCTCCACTGCCGTCCTGACTCGCGTGTCTGTTATCAAGGCAGGTAAGTATGGGACCAAGGCAGGTAAGCCTCTATCTCCATAGTGGAGCGCCAGGATTTCCGCAGGTAAATCCACAGGAATAATTGACATGCAGTTACGCGTAACTGCGGGACATCCGCAGCAAATCCCGCAACCGCACATACCGCAGCGTGGACACACACACTCCCCATGTCCCGCTTGCTTCTGCGGATTTTTCCGCGGAAAACCTGCGGATTTATCTGGATTTTCCAGATAAATCTGCAGGTTTCAAAATGTACAGACACTCCCCATGTTATCCTATGGGACATGGGAAGTGTCTGTGTCCACGTTGCGGAATGTGCAGTTGCGGAATATACTGCAGATGTCCCGCAGCCGCACAAAACTGCATGTCAATTATTCCTGCGGATTTACCTGCGGAAATCTGCCTTGGTCCCATACTTACCTGCCTTGATAGCAGACGCCCGTCACTTTCTTCCGGAGCACAGGAGCGCGGTGGAGCTAGGAACAGGAAGGAGGAGGTGGGCGGGGCCTGCACGATCTCCGGTCATGTGACAGCCAGAGCTCGTTCAGGCCCGCCCACCTTCTCCTGCACAGTGCAGACGCTGACAGATGCCGGAAAGTGAAGTGCTGCGTGATGGAGGTAAATATAAACTCCCCGATCACTCAGCACTTGTTCTGCATTGAGGATGCAGTGCCAAAGCCATAGTACTGTATCCTCAATGCAGAATGCCCGCAGCATATCCGCAGGACGTTCCACTGTACATCCACAGCATGTAAACAGACAAAAGTTGTGCTGCGGATTTCTGGGAGCTCCTGCGGATATATCCGTAGTACACTGTCCCCGTGGGCACATAGCCTTACATTACACTTCTCCTTCCTGCCATCTGACATAATGCAGAGGCTGCTGCAATCACAGGATTCTATTATCTCGCAGGCTTCTTCTAGAGACATAGAAAAAGCTTGTAATCCCATGTTTGGGTAAATATATTCTACTTCATTATATTGGGCAAGTATTTATAATCTACCTATCTCTCATCTTTATCAATTCTTGGAGAATTCTTTTGCAGGGAGAAAGTACAAAGCTCCTTCTACTATGCCCGATATTGGAAAGAATAGAACGGGCATATAGTAAGGGAATGAAGCCAATAAACAGCATTGATCGCCCACTTTCTTTTTAGAACATAAACTTTAATTAACACCTTTGGACGAATATCATCAGATTTTTTAAGTGGCTCATTAGTGGTACATTTTAAAACTTAAGTTGCAACAAATCAGATAAGAAAACTAATCCTACGAACTGTATTTCTGCACAGGATGTTATCACTACTTACCAAAGGTAATCAGGGATGCGATCTACATGTTCCCGGAATGATGGAGATTCTGGTCCATCTACATGCCAACGGACCAGCATATTAATCACTTTAGAGATCTGTTACACAAGAAGATTTATTTCAAAATTAGAATTTTTCTTTAAAAAAAAATAAAAAGAAGGGAATTTTGTTTACTTACCGTAAATTCCTTTTCTTCTAGCTCCAATTGGGAGACCCAGACAATTGGGTGTATAGCTACTGCCTCCGGAGGCCGCACAAAGTACTACACTTAAAAGTGTAAGGCCCCTCCCCTTCTGGCTATACACCCTCCCGTAGGAGTACGGATTCCTCAGTTTTAGTACCAAAGCAAGAAGGAGGAAAGCCAATAACAGTTTCAAAAAACAAATTCAATCCGATAACAAGATCGGAGAACTTAAGAAACCAACATGAACAACATGTGCACCCGAAAAACGAAACCCTAAGAACAATAGGGCGGGTGCTGGGTCTCCCAATTGGAGCTAGAAGAAAAGGAATTTACGGTAAGTAAACAAAATTCCCTTCTTCTTTTTCGCTCCTAATTGGGAGACCCAGACAATTGGGACGTCCAAAAGCAGTCCCTGGGTGGGTAAAAAGATACCTCGTGATCGGGCTGTCAGGCAGCCCTTTCCTACAGGTGGGCCACCGCCGCCTGAAGGACCTGTCTACCTAGGCTGGCATCTGCCGAAGCGTAGGTATGCACTTGATAGTGTTTGGTAAACGTGTGCAGACTCGACCAGGTAGCCGCCTGGCACCCCTGCTGAGCCGTAGCCTGATGCCGCAATGCCCAGGACGCACCCACGGCTCTGGTAGAATGGGCCTTCAGTCCAGATGGAATCGGAAGCCCAGCAGAACGGTATGTGTGAAGAATTGGTTCCTTGATCCACCGCGCCAGGGTGGATTTGGAAGCTTGCGATCCCTTATGCTGACCAGCGACTAGGACAAAGAGCGCATCAGAACGGCGCATAGGCGCCGTGCGAGAAATGTAAATCCTGAGTGCTCTCACCAGGTCCAACAGATGTAAACCTTTTTCAAATTGGTGAACTGGATGCGGACACAAAGATGGCAAAGTGATATCCTGATTGAGATGAAAGGAAGAAACCACCTTGGGAGAAAACTCTGGAATTGGACGCAGTACTACCTTGTCTTGGTGAAACACCAGGAAGGGAGATTTGCAAGATAACGCCGCTAGCTCGGACACTCTACGAAGAGACGTGACCGCCACAAGAAAAACCACTTTTTGTGAAAGCCGAGAAAGGGAAACCTCTTTCAAAGGCTCGAAAGGCGGCTTCTGGAGAGCAATGAGAACCTTGTTTAGATCCCAGGGTTCCAATGGCCGTCTGTAAGGAGGAACGATATGACAAACTCCTTGGAGAAACGTGCGTACTTTAGAAAGCCGTGCCAAGCGCTTCTGAAAGAATACGGATAGCGCGGAGACTTGACCCTTAAGAGAGCTAAGCGACAAACCTTTTTCCAACCCAGACTGCAGGAAGGAAAGAAAAATTGGCAATGCAAATGGCCAGGGAGAAACCCTCTGAGCCGAGCACCAAGCTAAGAATATCTTCCACGTCCTGTGATAGATCTTAGCTGAGGATGGTTTTCTAGCCTGTCTCATTGTGGCAACTACTTCATGAGATAAACCTGAGGCCGCTAGGATCCAGGACTCAATGGCCACACAGTCAGGTTCAGGGCCGCAGAATTCAGATGGAAAAACGGCCCTTGAGACAGCAAATCTGGACGGTCTGGTAGTGCCCATGGTTGGCCTACCGTGAGATGCCACAGATCCGGGTACCACGACCTTCTTGGCCAGTCTGGAGCGACGAGAATGGCTCGATGGCAGTCGGACCTGATTTTCCGGAGAACTCTGGGCAACAATGCTAGAGGTGGGAACACATAGGGTAGTCGGAATTGCGACCAATCCTGAACCAAGGCGTCTGCCGCCAGCGCTCGGTGATCGTGAGACCGTGCCATGAAAACTGGGACCTTGTTGTTGTGCCGTGACGCCATCAGATCGACGTCCGGCGTCCCCCAGCGGCAACAGATCTGCTGAAACACGTCCGGGTGAAGGGACCATTCCCCTGCGTCCATGCCCTGGCGACTGAGAAAGTCTGCTTCCCAGTTTTCCACGCCTGGGATGTGAACTGCGGATATGGTGGACGCTTTGCTTTCCACCCACGTCAAAATCCGCCGGACTTCTTGAAAGGCTTGGCGACTGCGTGTTCCCCCTTGGTGGTTGATGTACGCCACCGCCGTGGAATTGTCCGACTGAATCCGAATCTGCTTGCCTTCCAGCCATTGTTGGAAGGCTCGCAGAGCAAGATAGACTGCTCTGATTTCCAGAACATTGATCTGCAGGGTGGACTCTTCCTGAGTCCACGTCCCCTGAGCCCTGTGGTGGAGAAACACCGCTCCCCACCCTGATAGGCTCGCATCCGTCGTGACCACTGCCCAGGATGGGGGTAGGAACGACTTTCCCTGTGACAATGAGGTGGGGAGAAGCCACCAACGCAGAGAGTCCTTGGCAGTCTGAGAGAGGGAGACAGTCCTGTCGAGGGACGTCGACTTCCCATCCCATTGGCGTAGAATGTCCCATTGTAGAGGGCGCAGATGAAACTGCGCGAACGGGACCGCCTCCATTGCTGCTACCATCTTTCCTAGGAAATGCATGAGGCGCCTCAGTGAGTGTGACTGGCTCTGAAGGAGAGATTGCACTCCTGTCCGCAGCGAACACTGCTTGTCCAGTGGAAGCTTCACTATCGCTGAGAGAGTATGAAACTCCATGCCAAGATAAGTCAGTGATTGGGTCGGGGTTAGATGAGACTTTGGAAAGTTGATAATCCACCCGAAACTCTGGAGAGTGTCTAGTGCCACTTTCAGACTGTGTTGGCATGCCTCTTGAGAGGGTGCCTTTATAAGCAGGTCGTCTAGATACGGGATGACCGAGTGACCTTGCGAGTGCAGGACAGCTACTACTGCTGCCATGACCTTGGTGAAGACCCGGGGGGCTGTTGCCAGACCGAAAGGTAACGCTACGAACTGCAGGTGTTCGTCGTGTATGACGAAGCGTAGGAAACGCTGATGCTCTGGCGCAATCGGCACGTGGAGATACGCATCTTTGATGTCTATTGATGCTAGAAAATCTCCTTGAGACATTGAGGCTATGACGGAGCGTAGGGATTCCATCCGGAACCTCCTGACTTTTACGTGTCTGTTGAGCAACTTTAGATCCAGGACGGGTCGATACGATCCGTCCTTTTTTGGGACCACAAACAGATTGGAGTAAAAACCGTGACCTTGTTCCTGAAGAGGGACGGAGGTCACCACTCCTTCCGCCTTTAGAGCGGCCACCGCCTGCAACAGAGCATCGGCTCGGTCTGGTGGTGGAGAAGTTCTGAAGAAACGAGTTGGCGGACGAGAACTGAACTCTATCCTGTACCCGTGAGACAGAATATCCCTCACCCAACGGTCTTTGACGCGTGACAGCCAAATGTCGCCAAAGTGGGAAAGCCTCCCACCGACCGAGGGTGTGGGAATCGGAGACTGCAAGTCATGAGGACGCCGTCTTGGCAACGGTTCCTCCGGCTGTCTTTTTTGGGCGTGACTGAGACCTCCAAGAATCTGAGCGTCTCTGATCTTTTTGAGTCTTTTTTGACGAGGAAAATTGGGACCTGCCCGGTCCTCGAAAGGACCGATAACCAGACTGACCCCTCCTCTGTTGGGGTTTGTTTTGTCTGTGTTGCGGTAAGGATGAGTCCTTACCCTTGGAGTGTTTGATGATTTCATCCAAACGCTCTCCAAACAATCGGTCACGAGAAAAAGGCAAATTGGTTAAGCACTTCTTGGAATGAGAATCTGCCTTCCAATGTCTCAACCACAGGGCCCTACGCAAAACAACGGAGTTGGCTGACGCCACTGCCGTACGGCTTGTAGCGTCAAGAACAGCATTAATCGCGTACGACGCGAATGCCGCCATTTGCGAGGTCAATGGTGCTACCTGCGGGGCAAATGCACGTGTGACTGAGTCGACTTGCACAAGCCCGGCTGAGATAGCTTGGAGTGCCCATACGGCAGCAAAAGATGGCGCTAACGACGCTCCAATAGCTTCATAGATGGATTTCAGCCAGAGCTCCATCTGCCTGTCAGTGGCATCTTTAAGTGCCGCTCCATCTTCAACTGCAACCAAGGATCTAGCTGCAAGCCTGGAAATTGGAGGATCCACTTTTGGACACTGGGTCCAACCTTTGACCACCTCAGGGGGAAAAGGATAGCGTGTATCTTTAAGCCGTTTAGAAAAACGCCTTTCCGGATAAGCGTGGGGTTTCTGGATTGCGTCTCTAAAGTCAGCGTGGTCCAGAAAAGTGCTTAATGTACGCTTGGGATATCTGAAATGGATTCTCTCGTGCTGCGAAGCTGACTCCTCTACAAGAGGAGCTGGTGGAGAAATATTTAACATCTTATTGATGGATGCTATAAGATCATTAACTATGGCGTCACCATCTGGTGTATCTAGATTGAGAGCGGTCCCAGGATCAGAATCCTGATCAGTTACGTCCGCCTCATCACCCATAGATTCATCTCGCTGGGATCCTGACCATTGAGATGAATGTGAAGGCCTCTCATAGCGAGCCCGCTTAGGTTGCCTGGGACCATCGTCCGAGTCAGAGTCTTCACCCTGAGGTGTATGTGCCCGTCCCGGAGCTTGGAAGTAATTCAGCTGAGGGGGACCAGGGGGCAATGATTGCACAGTGTCCGTGGCCTGAAGTACAGGCCTAGCCCGCAATGTGTCAAGAATTTGTGACATAGTGAGAGACATTCTGTCAGCAAAAGCTGAAACTCAGTTCCTGTCACTTGGACAGCATTCACAGGTGGTACACCCTGGGTCACGTCCAGCGGAGGTCCCGGCTGTGCAAGTGCCACAGGGGCCGAGCACTGCACACAATGGGGGTCATTGGAGCCTGCCGGTAGAAAAGTCCCACATGCGGTACAGGAAGCATATAATGTCTGTGCCTTGGCACCCTTGCGTTTTGTGGACGACATGCTGTTGGCTCTCTGCAATGTGAGAGAGTCTATAGCCAAAAGGCGACCAGCGCTATGCAGTACAAAGTATTTGCAGGAACAAAATACTAAGATTACTACTGGCACAAGAGGGGGTGAGCCCGGAGGGCTGCTTACCGCCCGCTGAATAGCGGGTAAGAGGCGCAGAATTCCTTGTCTGGGTCTCCCCGGCTCCCCTCTGCAGCTCAGCGTGTCAGCAGGAATGGCTGCCGGCGTCTGTGGAGAGGGGCGGCCCGTGGGAGTTCCCAAACAAAAGTGCGGGAAACAGTGTCCCCTCTGTGCCTATTGTGAGGGCTGGAGTATGTAAAAACGACTCCAGCCCTCAGCGCTGATGCACTGACCAGCGTCCCGCCCCTCTCCTGACTGGCAGGTCTGGGGGCGGGAATGAACGGAACCAGGCCGCAAAAGCCGGGGACTCGAGTTATCAGCGCGGCCGCCGTAAAAGCGCGGCCCGCGCTGAAGTCCCCGGCGCACCACAAGTGCCAGCCGCGCCGCAGTCCCAGCGGCCGGCGCGACCGTTCCCCAAAAGTGTGCCCGCTTCAGCGAAGCTGAAATGAGGCCATGGCACAAGCGCCGCAGCGCTGATGTCCCCGGCGCACTACAACACCCAGCATGCTGCGGTGTGAGCGCGAAATGCACGGGGACACAGAGTACCTTGAGGAAGCAGGGCCATGTCCCTGGTGTACTCCGCTCCAATCCAGCATCTTCTCCAGGGGCTGTAGATGGAGCACGGTCTCAGTGCCTGGAGACCAGTAAATCCCACTTCACCCAGAGCCCTGTAAAAAGGGATGGGGAAGGAATCAGCATGTGGGCTCCAGCCTCCGTACCCGCAATGGGTACCTCAACCTTACAAACACCTCCGACATACAGTGGGGTGAGAAGGGAGCATGCTGGGGGCCCTGTATGGGCCCTCTTTTCTTCCATCCGGCATAGTCAGCAGCTGCTGCTGACTAAAAACAATGGAGCTATGCGTGCGTGTGTGACCTCCTTCGCACAAAGCTAAAACTGAGGAATCCGTACTCCTACGGGAGGGTGTATAGCCAGAAGGGGAGGGGCCTTACACTTTTAAGTGTAGTACTTTGTGCGGCCTCCGGAGGCAGTAGCTATACACCCAATTGTCTGGGTCTCCCAATTAGGAGCGAAAAAGAAAAATCAATAAATAATTCATGTTTCCAGGTGACTTACTGGACCAATGCTGATACACTTGGTAAAGCGGTCATCTGCTGTTACATGGTCATATAATTCATGCACAGCACGCCGGCGAAGAGCAGGAATGTGGTACGCCTCGTATGCATTCAACAGGACTGAGAAGAAAAGTACAAAATGACTTATGGGAATAAAATACTTCAACTGAAAAGTTAAAGGGAATCTGTCACCAGGTTTTTGCCACCTAATCTAATGTAGGGGCAGAGATCCTGATTCCAGCGATGTGTCAATTACTGAGCTGCTCAGTGTAGTTTTGATTAAATCACTGATTAATCATCAGTAGGTTATCATTACAGGACTACTTGGCATGCTGCAGGTAGTCCAGCATATTCCTGAACTCTGTATAACTGCTAGATCTGCAGCAGACAAAGCATTGATTTTATCAAAATGACAGCAAGCAGCTCAGTAAGTGACACATCGCTGGAATCAGGGTCTTTGTCTTTACATTATGCTGCTCTCAGATGGTGGAGCAAAAACCTGCTGACAGATTCCCTTTAAAATCATAAAAAGTGAAAATCTCATTAAATTTAATTTATTTAAATTTTGAATTCTAAGAGAAACAACACACATAAAAATCTGCATAATTGTATAGGTACAAATGCTGCACTGACGATAATCAATGCCTCCTACCATAGGCAAAGTCCAGTAAGATACTGTGCGGTGTATACAGGTCACAAGCAGCAACACAGTTCCTCTGCGCCGGCCAATTTATACTGCTATATTCCTGCACGTACAGCTCCTGCATGAGAAGCAAATGTGTAAATACATGTCCTACTTGATAAAATACAAGTGATAAAATACGTGTTCTGCCCCTTACTTGTCTCAAGCTGCGGATCAAGTTATCCTCACGGGCACTCAGACGTGTAGCATAGCAGTAACTCATGGGTAAGTAAACCTGACGGCAGTGACACCATATGGTGCTGGGGTGAGCAGGGAACCACTGGGGAAGAAGCCTACAAGACAACACTAGATGTTAAGGGGGCTTTACACGCTACGATATCGTTAATGTTTTATCGTCAGGGTCACGTCGTTAGTGCCGCACATCCGGCGTCATTAACAGTATCGCAGCGTGTGACACTTACCAGCGACCTTAAACATCCTCCAAAGTGGTGAAAATCGTTCACCATGGAGGGGTCGTCCTAAAACCAAAACTTGTTAATGGTTGTTAGTAGATGTTGTTCCTCGTTCCTGCGGCAGCACACATCGCTGTGTGTGACACCGCAGGAGCGAGGAACGTCTCCTTACCTGCGTCCACCAGCAATGAGGAAGGAAGGAGGTGGGCGGGTCCCGCTCATCTCCGCCCCTCCGCTTTGATTGGCCGGCCGCTTAGTGACGTCACGGTGACGTCGCTGTGACGCCGAACGCACCTTCCCCTTGAAGGAGGGATTGTTCGGCAGTCATAGCGCCGCCGACGACCAGGTAAGTGCGTGTGATGATGCCGTAGCGATAATGTTCGCTGCGGCAGCGATCACGCGATATCGCATGTGTGATGGGGGCAGGTGCTTTTGCGTACGATATTGATAGCAATTGCTAGAAATATCGTAGCGTGTAAAGCCCGCTTTAGAGAAGAGTGGGAAAGGATAATTCACATTACTTTCCCTGCAAGATTATTAGAAAAATACCTGAAGATATGCGGAGACTATATGTAACGCAGAGCGGTGCTGATTAAAGGGAACCTGTCACTAGATTTGTCCCCTATAAACAACGAACAGTGAGCCCTTACATACAACATTCCAGAATACTGTATATAAGACCCCAGGCCGCACTGCATAAAGTAAAAAAACAGCTTTTATTACACTCGTCTGGGGGGCGGTATGGTCCGATGGGCGTCGCTGCTCTTAGTCTAGCGCCTCCTCTCTCCATCACCTTCCTCCTTCTCTGCTCCATGTGGATGACGCATCCTAAATCATGCACACAGAGTCCTCCACTGTGTTCCTGCACAGGCGCACTTCTCTATACCATGCTGAGGGCAGGGCAAAGTATTGTAGTGTGCTTTGACCTTGAGCCAATGCCTCCTCTCCTCTTGTGATCGCCGTCCTCCTTCTTGCTTTGTGTGGATGACACATCCTACATCATCCACAAAGAGTCCTCCATTGTGCTCCTTCGCAATTCTCTCTGCCCTGCTGCAGGCACAGCAAAGTATTGTAGTGCGCAAGGAAATATTAAGACCGCCCACGCATGCGCCCACTATACTTTGATCTGCCCTCAGAGAGCAGTGCGCGTGCACAGAAACGCAATTGAGGACTCTTTGTGGATGATGTCAGACACGTCATCCACACTAAGCAAGAAGGAAGACGGCGATCGCAAGAAGACAGGAGACACTGGATCAAGGCCAGCAATGCCCATCCGACCAGACCACCCTGCAGGTGAGTACAATAAAAGCTGTTTTTTACGTTATTCAGATCGGTCTGGGCTTTTATATACAGTATTGTAGAATTCTGTATATAAGAGCTCATTGGTGGTGGCCGCAGCTTTTAGGGGACAAATCTGCTGAGTGGTTCCCTTTAAAGGGCTCTGTCAGATTCCCAGTGCCCCCAGAACCACTAGTAGTTCTGGTGCTTATCTAGAATCCCTCACTAACAGTCCCTTCATGTAGTACCATGTTTTTCCAAAAATAAGACACTGTCTTATACTTTTTTTTGCCCCCCAAAAAGCGCTGGGGCTTTTTTGGGGGGGCGGTCTTATTATTGGGGAAACACTGTTTCAAAAAAAAAACAGACCCCTCCCCACTTCCCAGGAGACTCATACTTGCCAGACCCTGGACGGCTGAGTGATTCCGAAATCTTCCCTGTGATCTCCGGCAGCCGCTGCCAGCAAGTATGCTGCACTCTGCCTCCTGCTGCTGGACGGACACACACACACACATACTCATAACCCAAACACTCATACACACACACACACACACACTCCATCCAGTGGTACAGAGTGCGTCCGTCAGGTTATACCTGTCAGAAGCCCGTACATTCTAGCCTCTACCCCAGCCTAAGGGATGGGAGCAAGTCATGTGTCCCAGGTCCTTGCGCTCCACCGTACGGCTTCTCAGGATCGGTATCGCTGGATGTGGTGAGTGTGTGTGAGCGATCTGAAGGGAGATTGTGTGTATGGTGTGTGATTGTGTGTGTGATGTGTGCGGGGGTGCGATCACTACAGGTTCTGCCGCTCAGCGTCTGGTCAGTATAATTGCAGGGTGTCCGCTTTCTATAATGAAGTGTCCTGTAGTATCTTTCTGCACTGACACTTCATTATTGAACCGCGACTAAGGCTTATTTTCGGGGGAGGGCTTATATTTAAACCTTGCTATGAAAATGCTTAAAATCCCTGCTAGGGCTTATTTTTGGGGGAGGTCTTATTTTAGGAAAAACACTGTAGCATACATAAACACATCTTTAGAAAAAGTATTTCTTAAGATCGTTTATGATATGCTAATAAGGTCAGTGACTAGTTGCAGGGACGTTAGTTCCCTGGCTAGTCGGCCGACTCAGCATGATATCACACCCCAGTGGGCGCATGCGCACTGCTTTGTACCCATTAGCATTGAGCTTCTTTGACGCCGGGTGTATGTGTAGCCGGCTTCAGACGCTCACTGTCCACGCAGGATGCGATGTTCCTGACTTCCATTTTTAGAAGAGAGAATCTAGAGTAAAAAGAGCATTTGAAGGGTAGAAATCCAATGTTTCTAAGCCCGGTGTCAGGGGACTGGGTCCACAGACAATTGATTTTTAGTAAATGCTACTAATATTGATACAGATAATTATTTCACGGTCACAGCCACCAATAAAGTCATATCAAGTCTGAATAATCCAAAAAGAAACTCACCACATCTCTGGGAATAGAGTGTTCATTCCCTCCCAACTGTACACATTCAGCACAGATAGCCAAAATTTCCCCCAAGAAGGAATACCAATGGCACCTCCTGCAACGAAAGTTGGATACATCGGATCAAGCATGGAAAAAATATACTGACATCTTATCTGCAAACGATTGTCAGTTGTGAGATGCGCTGGATTGATGCTAAAAGCTCATGTGAACTTACCCTTACTATGAAGATTGTTGCGGGCGCGGGTCATATCTGGGTCATCCTGTGACACTCCGAGAAGCCGCAAAGAGGTGTAACTGAGCGCCGTGCCAAACACAGTGCTCTTATCTTCAATATGCCTATGTATAAGATAGTTATTTATTATGAGGAACATAGATATAGAATCAGTACAAATTTTATTTTCTGATTTCGTAAAAAAAAAATAAACAAATAATTAACGACCAAATTCAAATGTAAAAGGACTCCTTAAAGGGGCTATTCACTATTTGGAACAACCACTTCTTAATTGTTATATTCCAAAGCATAGACAATACACAGATCACTTTTAAAATTAAAGTTAAAGTGAATAACACTTAATATTTCAATAACATGGCACCTGGTAAGCGGGGGAGATGTTACCTGGCACATGGACAGTCAGCTTTTAAAACTGAATGTCACAACAGTGTACAGATGAACAGTGTGCTGTGCAACACAAAGGTAACATAGTATAGAAGGAAGGCCCTGGTGACAGGGATAGAAGCCACACACTGCAAGTCACTTGAGTTTGTACCCTACGCTCCCTAACGTCCCTACATGAGTCCTTCCCCTTGTCGCCGTTACATGCCTAGTCACTCGCTTGCCCTGAACTCACCCTGGCTAGTGAGAAGGCTGGCAAGAACACTAGTCTCAACACTGCAATAATACAACACAAGGAATAGACAGAGAGAAAATAGACACAAAATGAAAACACTCCAAGCTCCTCCTATGCAGCTAACACCACAGCTGCAATAGTCATGGCTCCTCTGTTTCTTCCAGAGACAGGCTCCATCCAAAGTGGTCAACATAGAATCAGAATCTATAACCAGCATTAGAGGGTAAGACATGTGAATTTTTATAGCGAATGGAAGTGGTCACAAAAGAGCTGCGCCAGAGATTAAGGCTACAAAGGACAGCCAGATAGGGTAAAATCCTTAACCCCTCCAGCACTAAAAGAATGTACGGTATATTCACTCAAATAAAGGTTGTAGACCTGACCATAAGGTGTTGTGACCTTCTAGTCCCTGCCCTGATTAGCCAGAGATCTCCCCAAAGTGTAACAGAGACATGACACTGATGTGTTGGAAGTAGAAAAAATGGCCAGAGGTAGGGATCTGAGAAATTTTGATAAGAGCAAAATTGTGAATGTGATATGACTGAGTAAAAGGTGGGGTGTTCCCTGAATACAGTGTTTACTAACCACAAAAAGTAGTCTAAGGAAGGTCGCCCGGTAAGCAGGAGTCAGGGGATTTATACAATATTAGCAGGGTAGTTATAATGATATAGCTGATAAGTATTTAGATAAAACCCTTCACCACGGGTGATCTGTTGCAGTGCACACCCAGAGTCTGCACTTTATGTTACTTATCAATGTGTCCATCACCTTTTTTTCAATAGAAAAGTATCTAAGTACTAGAATGCACGTCAGCATAGATGAACGTGTATGAGATTCCTCCTTACAGGGAAGATGGCGGCTGTGTTATACAGCCAGCACTTTCTCCAATCGCTGCTGTTTAACAATTTAGATATCGCTTTCAATCGCTGATGGCATTCAAATGGTTCCGTAGCCAATGCACACCCATATCGGCACCCAACGGGATATATCTGCAGGTCCCTATAGCTGCATAATTTCTATTTTTGGGTCACGACAAAAATGTAATAAAAAGAAATCAAAATTGTGTATGTACCCCAATAAATGCTGAGGCTTACCACAAAAAAAAACAAAAACAAGCCCTCACACCGCTTTTCCGATGAAAAAATAAAGTTATGGGTGTTAGAGGATAGCAATGCAAAGCAAATATATAAATATTTAAAACAAATTATGATTTTTTTTTTTTGATCCGCTAATCAAACAACAATAAAAACAACTCGGAAGAATCATGCTGCTAGGTTTATACTGCACACTGAATGCAGTAAAAAGAAAAGCCCAAAGAGTAATGTTCCCCCCCCCCCCGCCATTTCACTACATTGAGGTTTTTTTTTCTCCTGCTTTTCAGTCATATGGTTAAGTCAATAATGTCAGTCAAAATATTAACTCGTCCCTCGCATTGTGGTCCTGCGCATGCGCACTTTGATCTGCCCTGCTCAAGGCGTATCAAAGTATTGTAGTGCGCATGCGGTCTGTAACCTTTTCTCGCTCCTGCACAGGCGCACTTTGATCTGCCCTGCTCATGGCAGATCAAAGTATTGTAGTGCACATGCGCGGGCGGTCTGTCACCTTTCCTCGCTCCTGTGCATTCCAGTACTGTGATCTGCGGCAGATAAAAGGTGCCTGCGCAGGACTGCAGTGTTGGCCTGTGTGGATGAAAGTAGACGTGTCATCCATACTGGGCTGGGTAGAAGGAGGACGGAGATCACCGCAGACAGTAGGCGCCGGATTGGAGAGCAGCGATGCCTATTGGACCGGACTGCCCTGCAGGTGAGTACTATAAGGCTATGTTCACACTAGAAAAATGATTTTTCTTAAGAAATTTCTTAAGAAATTTCTTAAGAGTGCACCTGTGTTAAAAAACGCACCAAAAACGCACCTGCGTTTTTGGTGCGTTTTAGGTCCGTTTTTGGTGCGTTTTAGGTCCGTTTTTGGTGCGTTTTTACCGCTGGTTGCTCCCTGCGTTATTGTGCCAATTATCTATGGCAAAAAACGCAGTTAGCTGCAGAAAAGAAGTGACATGCTCATTCTTTTTCTTAAGAAAATCTACTGAAAGAATTTTCTTAAGAAAAAAACGCAGTGTGTGCACAGCTAATTTTTTTTGCCATAGGTTTTGCTGGGGAATGTCTGCAGAAAGGTTACAAGAATTTCTCAAGAAATTTCTGCAGCAAAAACGGACCAAAAACGGACCAAAAACGCAGGTAAAAAACGCAGTGTGTGAACACAGCCTTAAAGTGTTTTCTACGTTCTACGAGTGACATCCATTGGTGTCATCCACACGGAGCTAGGAAGAAGGATGACGACTGCACAGGATAGAGGAAGCGCTGGACCCGAGACCAGTGACTCCCATTGGACCCAATCGTCCCACAGGTGATTATAATACAGGTCTACAGAGTGGCCTGGGCTCTTATATACAGTACTCTGGAATACTGTATATAAGAGCTCAGTGGTGGTGACCGCAGCTTATAGGGGACAAATCTGGTGACAGGTTCTCTTTCAGGGGTTAATAAATTCATTGTAACTACACAGTCAACAGAAAAAATACATTTCATGTTTATCAACTGACCTTTAGCTTGTGCTCTCATACTCCACCGAGATAAACCTATAGGGTATTTCACGTGCAATCATACACACAGGGCTCATCCAGAAGTCCGTATTTTCGATCTGAGTGTGATTTGTCAACAAAAAATAATAAATCTGATTGCACTTGGACCAATGTTATTCAATGAGGCAGTGCATATTTCCGATATTTTCCTTGGACCGAGCAGTCCAGTGAAAAAACTTGTGGCACGCACGATTTGCCTCCAAGAATTGGGCGGTGTTCCTCCATTCAAGTCTATGGGACCATGAAAAACATCGGTCAGCACTCAGATGACATTTGAGTGCGGTCCGATTTTCATGGAATCACTTTTTTTTTTTCTCTCCACATATGAGAAAAATGGATCCCAGTCTGATCAAACTGTAATCAAACTCTGTTCAAAGCGTGATTAGCGTAATTGGACTGTTTTTCTTGTCTGTAGAAAATACGCTTGTGTGAACGCAGCCATATCCTGAGTACAAAGACTTGAATGTGTGCAGCACCTCCATAGACTTTTATGTATGTGCAGTCAGTCATATACTCACAGGCCCCATCCGCCATCATGCAGCTGCACAGATCGCAGGCACCGCACCATCTCCTTCTTGGTAGCATCAGGGAGGGGCGTCTGTGTCATGTGGCATACAATCAGCAGACCTAAAGAATATCACAGGCCCCTGAAGCCATCAGGGTGCTACAAGGTTCTGCATCCCCACAAGGATGCAGGGCCTACCCCCTCATTAGGGACCTGGGGATCCAGTCCCGGTAACACCAAAAACCAAGGTAATCCCAGTTTTCCCCAACAAAACCCCATACAATGGTACTAAGCTAGGGTCGGACCAATGGATGGCCACCTAGAGGTGGAGCCAGTCCAGTCCACTAGTTGACCAGGTGGGAGGGGCAGACTGGAAAACAGTAGTCAGAAGGGAAACTGCAGTGAGACAGTGCACTCAGAGAGAGTCTGTAGTCGGTACACTGTGGTGTGTGAAGGTGGAAGTGAAGTGACGGTCTGACGCGGGTTAACGGTGACCTGGTACCCAGGAGAGGTGGTTGCCGGTGGAGTATGGTGGAGTACTCCCGGACCTACGCACCGACGGGGTACAGGACCCTACAGGAAAGAGCTCCAAGCCAGCCAGTTAACACCTGCACAGTAAGGGGACCATCAAGGACCTTGCTAACCCTAAGAATCCGAAGACTCAGTAGCAAAGGGAGAGCCGGGGACAGGAGCAGAGACTACATCCCCACAGGGTTCACACTACCATCAGGCGGACAGAAGTGGACAAACCACCGAACGAGGACCCCCAGTTGCACTACGCCATGGGGACCTATTTACCAGAGACAGGTGCAGGGGAAGAAGGTACCAGTTCATCAAACTGGCACTGGAATAAAGGGGACCTGGAGGCGAAACCAGCCGGCCTCGGGCAACCAGTTATTACCAGCCTGCCATGAGTAAAACCAAAAAACTATGTGTCCAAAAACACACGAAAGAGTAAATATTGTCCAACACAATTTTATTAAGGATGTGCAAAATACAAACTATTAAAAAAATGGTATACACCAAATCTGTGACTCAAACTTTGGGTCACAGTGGGGCATGGGAGACAATTACAAGGAGAGATGGAAAACTCCACAGGGGTGGGTATCGGGACATCAGTATATGAATTGAAAACAGTCAGAGTGGGACACAATAAACATCCCAAACGGGTAACGATATTGGATATACCCCCACTCTGGCTATGTTCAAAAATTAGAATGCTACCATATATAAAATATCAACCATGAGTCCCTGCGAGGATCTATCAGACCCATATATAAGTCAATATCTCAAAGGTAAAAGTAACACTAATATAATATGCAGGGTGCATCAGTACATACCAGGCACAGAATGGCGCAATCAAAAAATGTCCATGGTCCAGGCCCAACGTGCGTTTTGTGTCCTTTGTCAAGGGCCACCACACATTGTCTGTATTGTCAAAGGGCAAAAACCAGTTGCACTAAACCTTGGTGTGGACTCAACTCTTCTAACACCTGTCACATCACCCATCCTCTGGGGCCCGATCCTGCTTGCGGAGGGTCTACCATCCAAGCTGCAAATAACACCAGCCCCAGTAGTGACATTCTGCAGCAGCGGCTCCATTCACATAGCCACAACACCGCAAGTGGCGTCACGTGTGAACACTAATTTAATCCCTTGTAAATATATCCCCATTACAAAAAGGAACCCAGGGCACGAAACCGGGCAACGGCCACCACAGTGACATCCCCCAAGAGAGCCATCGCCCGGGACAGAGTACCCCATATCCCTGGGTGCTACACAGCCATAATCTGGATACAATGACTTGAATACGCGCAGCACGTTCACACACTATTATGTATGTGCAGTCAGTCATATACTCACAGGCCCCATCCGCCATCAGGCAGCTGCACAGATCGCAGGTACCGCACCATCTCCTTCTTGGTAGCGTCAGGGAGGGGCGTCTGTGTCACGTGGCATACAATCAGCAGACCTAAAGAGTATCACAGATTTACAGCAAGTAGATGGGAGTCAGATGTAGTGATGGTGGTCATGTATCACTGACAAGTCTCACCTGGCATCAAGAACAGTGGGCCGCCATAATCCCCAGCCCAATGGCCATCCTCCGCTTGTAAGGCAGAATAAAATGTTAGTCCATTTTCTGCTCCATCCTGGGCCGTATTCGCCTTGGGTAAGTCTTTTAAAAATTCACTCTGCACCAGAAAGTAAAAGCCGCGTTATTGATGATCAGCTTATACAGATGTATATGGATCAATAAAACGCTATGGGTCAAAGCACTGTCCGAGAGATAACGGATGTGTGAATATAGCCTTATTCTGATATTTATGATATATGTCTGACAAGTAATGTTAAAAGTGTTTACTTAAAGGGGTTGTCCACTTTTTGGGACAATTTGTTTTTAGTTAAATGCATCTATTTGGGGTTAGAAATAATTTTTGAAGTCAGGTTTCATTAAAGGGGTTATCCACTACTTTTACATTGATTGCTTATATCAATGTCTGATTGGCAAGGGTCAGACACCGCACATCCCTGCCGATCTGCTGTTCTTGGTCCTGGCAGAGGCAGCCGGAAATGCTCAGTTCTGGCCTAGCTCCGTCTTCTGATATTGACCAAGGCCAGGTGCTGTACATCTACCTCCCATTCTAATCAATAGGAAGCCGATGTTAAGTACCCGTCCTCGCCCGCTATCAGAAGAGGGAGCAGCACCGGAACTGAGCACTTCCCGGCTACCTGCTGCCGCTACCGGGACCAAAAACAGCTGATCGGTGGGGGTGCGGGGTGTCGGACCCCGTCCAATCAGACATTGATGACCTATCCTACGTACAGGCCATCAATGGAAAAGTAGTGGACAACCCCTTTAATAATGTTGCACTGTTTGTCATTTCCAGCCTTTTTGAGTTCCTGATCATTCAGCTTTGAGGTGTTCAGCTCAGAGGAGCTTAGAAACAAACAGGTAAGAGGCTTACAAACTCTCCCATCAGACCGTCATTGTGAGCTCACTGAGGGATGTTTCCGTTAACTCATTTTTAAGCCAGCAATGCACAGGTTATGTTATTGGATGAAGGCTGGGCACAGTTTTTTGTTTTACATCATACTATATAATAAACAATTTGAGAGGTAACTTCCTTGAGATTTATTTTTTTAATTTTCTGTGATTTTCTGGCACTGAAAAACCTAATTTCCTGCAATTTTACCTTTCTATATTTGCTCCATTGTGTCTGTATTATGCATTAATGGCCTTAGGAAGATTTCACTTTGATGTTGAAATCTGGTGATTTTTTTATATACGATTTTTTTTCTAATATATGTCCACTTTTTGAATTTTACTTATTTGCTTATATTTTAATAATTTATGACCACAACAAAAAGTTTAAGGTTCCGGGTAAAAAGCCAAATCATGCAGATTTTTTATGTACTCCAATTGCAAAAATGATTTTTAGTCCTAAATGTAAGTACACAAAAATAAAATTAAAAAACGTGTCCTCAAATGTGGAGAACCCCTAGTGCTGCTCTCCTGCAGTTAAAGGGAGTGTTTCACTTTCTTATACAAAAGTATCATTAGTTATAAGGTTTTCAATACTGGATCTTTTCTTATCTAAACTCCTTAGAAAAATAATACAGGCTGCATGTGAATAAGTGTTAGGTACCGTGTCCAGCCCCAGCGAGTGCGCCTCCAGGGCGGATTGTGGACGGTCGTCTCCCTCCACATAGCGCCAGCACTGTCTGCCCTCCGTACAGGACAGGCGCCAGCGGGTGAGGTCTGTGGCGGGATCGCTCTTGTAAGGACCCCCCCTTCTGCGCAGACACCTGGGGGAAAAAAATTGCAAAATTACTTTCTAAGTTTATTTTTAATTATTACCATTAAAGGGGTATTCCCATCTCCAAGATCATGTCCTAATATGTAGTAAATGTAGTAATAATAATATTAGCATTTAGAAATGTAGTATAGTTCTCCTGATTATCTATGTCTCTTACCTCATGTGCAGGGCATTGCAGATTAGGTATCCATGGTTATGACCACTTGCAACTTACTGGCACTATATGAGTGGTCATAACCATTCATACCTAAGCTGCAATGCCCTGCACATGAGGTATATGACATGGCTATAGCAGGAGAACTATACTACATTTCTAATTGGAGATATTTGCTAATACTATTATTATTATTACACCTACAACATATTGGTATAAGATCTTGGAGATTGGGATAGTCTTTTAAGAGTAACCGCAATAATAGTGTCAGAAATACTGGACAACTGCATAAATAGCAATTCCCCTTCAGACTAGAATACAATAAAACCAGCTCAGGGCTATGAAGAACCTAAACCTGACATTACACAAGGTTATGTTGCATCGTCACCAGGCTGCTTCTCCGGTGACTGCAGGGACAGTTCCCTAATACTCACGTTCCCTCGCTCATTTCTCTGTTATGCAGTCTGCACCTGGTTACTGTCTACCGCTCCATCCCTTAAAACCCAAAGTAGTAATGCATTAAGACCCAGAGGATTCTAGGAGTTGTAGTTCTTAAAACTTCTCAATCCATAGCCCGAGATACGGTAAAGGACTACATTTCCCAGACAACACCGCGCCGCCAGATCCTACATCACGCTATCCTGACATGAGCAGAGACAGCAGGAGCCAATCACAGCGCTGATAGCTGGATACATGTAGGCGGGGCCATCAGCTATCAGCCAATGGGTGGTGACAAATACAGAATAGCGTGTTCCGTCAAGTGCTGTCCCCGAGTCTCTGCAGCTGTCGCTTCAGTGTGAGGTCAGCGCTGCCGGGAGGCGGAGGAGAATAAGCTCCAGTCCTTACATTGACAAATAAAAGGAAACTGGTTTTATGTATTATTTCTCACGACCCTCCCATTCAATTTTGTTGTGACACAAATAAAAACCCCATTATGTCACCTGCAGCTCAAACTCTACTTACTGCTCACTAAACCTGCCAGGTGCAATATGCATCCAAGACCATGAGCAGTTCTGGGTCCATATTGCTAATCCCTGCCTAACCGTCCCTGTATACACTAGCATACAGTAGATAAAGGGAGCCTTAGAAAAAGTATGTCTAAAGATCCTTTATGATATGCTAATGAGTGAGGGGACTAGTCCCCTGGCGTTAGTTCCCCTGACTAGTCGGCCCCATTAGCATGTTAGTACATTCCTGTGGGTGTAGTAACATGCTAATGAATGTGCAGCGTCACAGGATGATCTCACTCACCTCTCCGCTGCCATCGCGTCCGACACTGGATTTCGGCTCAGTGTGCATGACCCTGGAGTGTCCATATTTCTAATCCCTGCCTAACCGTCCCTGTATACACTAGCATAAAGAGATCTTTAGGAAAAGTATTTATAAAGATCCTTTATGCCTATAACCTTCAATGACCTCACTGCTTCACCACCGTGCGGAGCTGCCGCCCCACCACCGTGCGGAGCTGCCGCCCCACCACCGTGCGGAGCTGCCGCCCCACCACCGTGCGGAGCTGCCGCCCCACCACCGTGCGGAGCTGCCGCCCCACCACCGTGCGGAGCTGCCGCCCCACCACCGTGCGGAGCTGCCGCCCCACCTACACCCCACCTACTGTCTCCTCCCCAAAATCCTTTAGGATGTAAGCCCGCAAGGGCAGGGCCCTCTTCCCCCTGTGCTAGTCTGTCTATTGTAACGTGTACATGTATTCTGTATGTAACCCCCTCATGTACAGCACCATGGAATCAATGGTGCTCTATAAATAAACAATAATAATAATAATAATAATATGATATGCTAATGAGGCCAGCCACTAGTCGCAAGTAGTGATGAGCGAGTACTAAAAAGCTCGGGTGCTCGAGGCTCGGGCCGAGCATCCCAAGATACTCGTATACTCGGCCCGAGCACCGAGCCCAATGTTATCCTATGGGAGACCCGAGTATTTTTTTATCAAATGACCCCCCGGCAGCATGTAGAAACCCTAAAAATGGCACAAAAGTCTCAGAAGAGTGCTCAAATGACATGGCAACAGCATGGGGAAGACCCCTTGAAGCATTTATCACTCAAAAGTCACAGCTGTGAACAATTTTGTCCGCGTTTTACGCCATTTTTACGGACTCACCAGAAAACCTTCCAAAATGACACCAAAATGAATTTTCATGGCGGAAATGTTAAGGGCACATACCCAATAGTGAGATAGAGCTGGTGTATGTTACTTTTGGAGATTACATGAAAGATTTTACGTGAAAACATTGTGTGGCACTCCGATGTCCCTGAGAAGAGACGTACATGAAGGCCTCTTGAGTCTAATGTGCCCATTTTGAGGAAGTGAGTCTTTGTAGTATTTTCCTTTGCCAGGGCAGTCCAAAATTGTGAGGTTTACCAATGCCCCTGCATACAGACGTGCATGAGGGCCTGTAAACCTGAAGTGCCCATTGTAAGGAAGTGGGTGTATTGTAGTATAGCCCTTAGGCAGGGCAGCCAAAAATTGGGAGACTCCACATTGTCCCTGGATAGAGACGTGCATGATGGCCTGTAAACCTGAAGTGCCCATTGTAAGGAAGTGGGTCTATTGTAGTATAGCCCTTTGGCAGGGCAGCCAAAAATTGGGAGGCTCCACGTTGTCCCTGGATAGAGACGTGCATGAGGGCCTGTAAACCTGAAGTGCCCATTGTCAGGAAGTGGGACTATTGTAGTATAGCCCTTTGGCAGGGCAGCCAAAAATTGGGAGGCTCCACATTGTCCCTGGATAGAGACCTGTTAGGTTCTTAGTGCCTCCGTGCTTGCATTTAAAAACCGCACGTGTGTGCCTGTTGGTGGCAGCGTTCAGGTGCACTTGTGTGCGTTTTGCACAAACTTGGATATAACGCACAAGTCTAGTGAATACACATCAGCACAGCATTGCAAAATGCGCAAGGGTGTTGGCAACGAACAAGGAAGTGGACGTGATGGTGGTGCAGGCAGAGACCGAGGTCGTGGGCAAGCTCTAATTTCGCCACAACAAAGGGCCACATCTACTCGCTCGCACATCCTGTCCCAAATTCTTGGGGACCGCAGCAGTACACCGCTCTTGAACCAAGACCAGTGTCAACAGGTTGTTAGTTGGATAGCGGATAATGCTTCCAGTCATATTGGCACCACCACAAACACTCTGTCTTCCACACGGTCAAGTGTCAGTAGCCGTGATACTGCACCGCACATTTCAGAACCTAATCCTCCTTCCTACCACCAGGCCGAGTACACGTCCACGGACACTCGGAAGAGCTGTTCACGTTTCCATTCGCACATTCTGGCCTCTCGCCAGCTCCTGTTGAAGTGGGTCATGAGGAGATCGTATGTACAGATGCCCAAATATTTGAGCAGACACGTTCTCACGAAGTTGGCAATGTGTCTCAACAAGGGGTGGACGATGATGAGACACAATTGTCAGGAAGTCAGGAGGAGGAGCAGGGTGCGGAAGAGGAAGACGACGTGGTGGATGATCCAGTAACTGACCCAACCTGGCAGGAGGATATGCAGAGCGAGGACAGCAGTGCACAGGGGGAGGGAGGCGTAGCATCCCAACAGGCAGTAAGAAGCAGGGTGGTGGCCCCAGGCAGAAGTCAGGCAACCGTTCCCCGGAACAACAACACGACACAAGGTGCCTGTACAAATGTTAGGTCTTCCCGAGTCTGGCAGTTTTTTAAGTTGGCTCCAGTTGATTCTAAAAAGGCCATTTGCAACACCTGCCGTGCCAGCATCAGCAGGGGTACCAAAACTAGCAGCCTGACCACCACCAGCAGGCACATGTCAGCCAAGCACCCGACTTTGTGGGATGTTCAACAGAGTCGAGGAGCAGTGCTTGGTGATGTCACTGCTGCGTCTTCGCTTGTTGTGCATGCAAGCCAATCCCCTGTCCATGCTGCCCGCGAACAAGCCTCCTCCGGCCCTGCACCTGCAGTTGCCCACGCAGATATAACACCATAATCAAGCACGTCCTTGTCCCAGCGCAGCGTTCAGTTATCCATTCAGCAAACCTTTGAACGCAGGCGCAAATACACTGCCAACGCCCCACATGCCACACTTCTAAATGCTAACATTTCGCGACTGCTTGCGCTGGAAATGTTGCCTTTTAGGCTGGTGGAGACAGAAGCATTCCGCGACCTGATGGCAGCAGCTGTCCCATGTTACTCTGTCCCCAGCCGCCACTATTTCTCCAGGTGTGCCGTCCCCGCATTGCATAACCACGTGTCACAAAACATCACACGTGCCCTGAACAATGCTGTTTCAGCCAAAGTCCACCTAACCACAGACACGTGGACAAGTGCTTGTGGGCAAGGCCGCTACATCTCGTTGACGGCACACTGGGTTAATATTGTTGAAGCTGGGACCCAGTCTGAGCAAGGGACGGAACACGTCCTTCCCACACCAAGTTTGCAGGCCCTATCTCAGTCAGGGTTTCACCTACACTCTACAGCTCCGGAATGTCATGCTCTTCAGCCTCCTCCTCCTGCGTATCCTCATCCACTTTACCCTCCACACCAGTCCCAAGCTGGAAGCACTGCAGCACTGCCTCGGCGAAGCGGCAACAGGCTGTGCTGAAGCTAATCTGCGTAGGTGACAAACCCCACAATGCAGAAGAGGTGTGGACAGCTCTGAAACAGCAGGCAGATCACTGGCTCACACCTCTGAACCTAAAGCCAGAAAAGGTCGTGTGTGACAATGGCCGGAACCTGGTGGCGGCTTTGAGGCGAGGCCAGCTGACACATGTTCCATGCGTGGCCCATGTGCTCAACCTCGTGGTTCAGCGGTTTCTAAAGTCATACCCAGAGCTGTCTGATCTGCTGGTAAAAGTTCGCCACCTGTCTGCACATTTTTGAAAGTCACCTACTGCTTCAGCCGGCCTTGCCGGCTTTCAGCGCCATTTGCATCTTCCGGCTCACAGACTGGTGTGTGATGTCCCCACGCATTGGAATTCAACTCTGCACATGTTGGTCAGGATATGTGAGCAGAAGAGGGCAGTTGTTGAGTACCTGCATCACTTAAGCCGTCGGGAAATGGGTCAAACTCCACACATAACACCTGAGGAGTGGAGATGGATGTCCGACCTATCTACCATCCTCCAAAACTTTGAGGACTCCACCAAGATGGTGAGTGGTGATGACGCCATTATTAGCGTCACCATATCGCTTCTCTGCCTTCTAAAATGGTCTCTGCTCAAAAACAAACATGATGCATTGCAGGCGGAGCGCGATGAGTTGGAGCAAGAAACAGTAGTGGGTGTGGGTGATAACACACAGCCCAGCCTCGTCTCATCACAACGTGCAGTGGAGGACTATGACGAGGAGGAGGATGAAGACATGGAGCAACTCTCCGGCCAAATTGAGGATATGACATGCAGTCATATCCTCGGTTCAGCGTGGCTGGCCAGAGGACAGGGTAGATGAGGAGGAGGAGGAGGAGGACAGCATGTTCAGTCATCGTGTTGGTCAGGATACTGAAGTGATGGCTGTTAAGAGTCTGGCGCACATGGCTGACTTTATGGTAAGCTGCCTGTCTCGTGACCCTCGCGTTAAGAACATCTTGGCCGACAATCATTAGTGGTTGGTAACACTGTTAGACCCACGCTAAAAGGAGAACTTTATGTCTCTTATTCCCGAGGCGGAGAGGTCAGGCAAAATGCAGCAGTTCCAGAAGCATAGGTCAGGAATCAGTGGACAACCAAGGCGTACAGCCAAGAGGGGCACAAGTCCAATCCGCCAGAGGTAGGGGAACAGTCTTTAAGATGTGGGACAGTTTTCTCAGCCCCTCACATACCACAGCCCCTGAGGTGTGGGGTAGTGCCACAATAAATTCTAAGTTTGCCCAGATGCTCAAGGAGTACCTTGCAGATCGAACTGTACTCCGACATTCCTCTGTGCCTTACAATTATTGGGTATCCAAGCTGGACACGTGGCATGAATTGGCTCTCTACGCCTTGGAAGTCCTGGCCTGCCTTGCCGCTAGCGTTTTGTCAGAGCGTGTTTTTAGTGCCGCAGGTGGAATCATTACAGATAAACGCACCCGCCTGTCAACTGAAAATGCTGACAGGCTGACTCTGATCAAGATGAACAAGGGTTGGATTGGGCCAGACTTCACCACACCACCAGCAAATGACAGCGGAATTTAAAGTTTGTAACGGGAATTTGTCATGTACCTCCACTCACCCATGGGTACACACTTCTGGACTTTGGCTAATCGCTGGACTGCTCCTCCTTCTCCTCATGCGCCACCATGATGACCGTTACAATAGTTAGGCCGTTGTTTCAGGTATACCCCCAGTGGCAAATTTTTTCGCCCATTCTTTCAGAATGGGCATTACAACGACAGGAGACCAGCTCCTTTGCAATGGGAACAATGTTTTGAGGCCCTCATGCACGTCTGTATCCAGGGACAATGTGGAGCCTCCCAATTTTTGGCTGCCCTGCCAAAGGGCTATACTACAATAGACCCACTTCCTTACAATGGGCACTTCAGGTTTACAGGCCATCATGCATGTCTCTATGCAGGGACAATGTGGAGCCTGACGCTGCCACCGACTGCCACACACGTGCGGTTTTTAAATGCAAGCACGGACGCAATAACAACCTAACAGGTTTTTAGGAGCGACAATTACTGAGAAGTTTGACACTATCAGACACTGCTGACTGACGTGTATTATTCACTAGACTTGTGCGTTATATAATAGTTTGTGCAAAACGTGCACCTGTACGCTGCCACCGACAAGCACACACGTGCGGTTTTTAAATGCAAGCACGGACGCACTAAGAACCTAACAGGTTTTTAGGAGCGACAATTACTGTGAAGTCTGACACTATCAGGACTGTTTTAGACTGTGTACACCAGCCCCAGATATGATGAAGGCTGGTATATGGTCACCACTAGGAATGGCTATATACCCTGCCTGCCTGCCTGTATACTGCTACAATAGTCCTGACAAGGACTCTTCTGGTCACTAGCCTGTATTCCGACCTGGCTATACCCTGCCTGCCCTGCCTGTATACAGCAACAATAGTCCTGAGAAGGACTCTGCTACTGTACTCCGACCTGGCTATATCCTGCCTGCCTGTATACAACTACAATAGTCCTGAGAAGGACTTCTGGTCACACTGTTTGCAGCCCTGCTACGGAAATAACTATAAAGGGCCGCAAACCTTTCCCTGAAGCAGCAACACTCTCCCTGCACTGACTGTCTGGATGGCTGTGTGCAGAGCACAGCGCGCCGGCCGGTATAAAGGCTCGGTCACGCTGTGCAGGCCGGCCAATCACTGCAATTCCACAACTAACAGGGCTGTGGCATTGCAGTGGTCTGCCAGCCAATCCCTGCATGAGGGCTGGCTCTCAAAAGAGCGCCAACATGCAGGGATGAAGACCACGAGTACAGCACGAGTATCGCGAGATTACTCGGTCTCCGCCGAGTAGTCCGAGTACAGTGATACTCGTGCGAGTACCGAGTAGTGACAAGCATACTCGCTCAACACTAGTCGCAAGGGCTGTAGCTCCTGCGCTCATTCTGCTCTCTTAGCTCCCAGGGACATGCTAACATGCTGTTGAATGCCCAGCGTCATCAGTGGTGACGCGCATACCTGTGTTCGTTGTCACCGACTCAGACGCCGGGTTTAGGCTCAGTACACATGATCCAAAGTCACCGACACTTTTGGTCATATTTCTAAAGTCAGTTTATCTTATGAACATGACCCCTTCAACTAGTCACAGGGGCGGGGGCGTTAGTTTCCCTGACTAGTCAGCCCACTTAGCGTGTAATCAGGCCCCTGTGGACTAAACATGATTTACAAGAGTCGGTGTCATTGCCAGCTCTCTACAAATCTTGCACATGCGCAGCTTTGTTCCCTCACATCACTTAACCTCTGAAGCCGGGTGTACGCGTCCCTGCGTCAGAAAGGCGCACTGCACATGGGGGCAGAGATACCATTGGTGTATCCTGTGCGGCCGTACAGGGACCCAGGAGGTCAGGGGGCCCATTTATACCCCAAAAGCAGGTGCAACTTTGCATTTTTATGAGCTCTTGGACTGCAAAGGGCCCATATATTCTTCTTGCACAAGGGCCCTCTTCTGTCTGTGATCTCTCCCGTCCAGTCCCTGGACTTGTACTTCCTGCAAAGTTATTTCTCTGATGAAGCCCTTCTGACTCTGGGACATCTAGATGAATGATTGTCTTGTATAAGCAAAACTATTTTTTTTTTTTTTTTTAATTAAACTGAACTACAAAAGTGATTTTTAGCTTTGCATACATGCAGTTAAGTAAAAATAAAAATGTCCCCAGAGGTGGACATCCCCTTTAAATTCTGAGTTATTAAGGTGAGGCGATATTTATCAAGTTAAACTTGGATACATCTGTAGTGAGATATTGTTTGGAGAACAAGTCTGGAGGGTACAAAGACTACTTTTATGCCGTCACAGACCTCTGTATCACATAAGATATGAGCAGGAATATCATTGTCACAAGAAGGTTGGGGGAGCTGCCGTGCAGATACTGCTCAGATGCCTTCAACTTAACCTAACAGTGAAACTGCTGATTAGAAATGTGCAGCCCTAAAATGCATTACATAAAAAGTCCACTACATGTACATAGGGTTTTGGTGGAGGAAAACGTATCAAATAATTTGTTCATGGAAACTGTTTGTGCCGCCCCTTGTCTGTACTGTGTGAACTCAGTCTAAAGCTGGTGTCACACATAACGACGACGACAACGACGTCGCTGCTACGTCACCATTTTCTGTGACGTTGCAGCGACGTCCCGTCGCTGTCGCTGTGTGTGACATCCAGCAACGACCTGGCCCCTGCTGTGAGGTCGCCGGTCGTTGCTGAATGTCCAGCTTCATTTTTTGGTCGTCACTCTCCCGCTGTGACACACACATCGCTGTGTGTGACAGCGAGAGAGCGACGAAATGAAGCGATCAGGAGCCGGCACTGGCAGCTGCGGTAAGCTGTAACCAGCGTAAACATCGGGTAACCAAGGGAAGACCTTTCCCTGGTTACCCGATGTTTACGCTGGTTACCAGCCTCCGCTCTTGCTGCCAGCGCCGGCTCCTGCACTGTGACATGTGGCTGCAGTATGCATCGGGTAATTAACCCGATGTATACTGTAGCAAGGAGAGCAAGGAGCCAGCGCTAAGCAGTGTGCGCGGCTCCCTGCTCTCTGCACTGTGACATGTAGCTGCAGCACACATCGGGTTAATTAACCCGATGTGTACTGCACCTAGGAGAGCAAGGAGCCAGCGCTAAGCGCGGCTCCCTGCTCTCTGCACATGTAGCACAGCGACGTTATGATCGCTGCTTCTGCTGTGTTTGACAGCTAAGCAGCGATCATAACAGCGACTTACAAGGTCGCTGTTACGTCACCGAAAATGGTGACGTAACAGCGACGTCGTCGTCGCTGTCGCTTAGTGTGACACCAGCTTTAAAAGCCTGTTCAGACCAGAATGCAGATTATGCAGATGCGTGCCGTCTGAGTAAAATCAGTGTGACTCAATAGGGCTTTTCAGATGACATTTTTTTACACAGACGCTCAGTAATTGCAGCATGCACTATGCTTTTCTGAATGCCGACTGAAACTCACCCATAGAAGTCTATGGATCTAAAGGAAAAAACCTTGATTCCACACACATGTTGATTTAATCTGATTTTTATGAATACACTAGCTGTAGTACCCAGTGTTAGTAACTGTCTTTCTGTTTCTCTCTCTCTCTCTCTCTCTCTCTCTCTCCCTGCCTCTTTCCTTGTCTGGCTGTCTCTGTCTGTCTGTCTGTCTCTCTGTGTCTGTCTTTCTCTCTGTCTCTGTCCATCTATTTCTGTCTCTTTGTCTATCTGTTTGTCTGTCTGTCTCTTTGTCTCTGTCTGTCTGCCTCTCTGTCTGTCTCTATCTGTTTGTCTCTGTCTGTTTGTCTCGGTCTTTCTCTTTCTCTCTATCCGTATCACCACCGATATCATATTACCACACATATCAGCTTCTTCTACTAAGAATGTCCTTTGTTGCCCATAGCAACCAATCACAGCTCCTATTAATGACTTGTAGCTCCCAGTTCCATTGACTTCAATGGAGGCAGGTCTTTTGGCAAAGAACTGTAAGCGCGAGGTTAAATTTTCCCCTCAAAACATAGTCTATGACGTTCCCTAAGTCACATGAGGTGGCTGTGAAAAATGTCATGATTGTAAATGAGACGGTACAGATTCCTTTAGCGGACACACACACACACACACACACACACACACACACACACACACACTCCAATACATGTACACATTCATACATACATTCAGTTTAATATATTAAATTTCCAATATGAACTAATGAAACTCTATTTGATCCTGTACATTTTTTAATGTAGATGTCTGAAAAGGGATTGCACATGGACATAAAAAACGGACACATAGACGACAACATGAGTTAAAGCTTTCTGGATGAAAATCGGATGAATATTCATACGCTCGAGTGACCCGGCCTCAGTCTTCTTTCTCTTCTGATCAGACTTTTAGAACTTTTTGTCTAAATCTACTGAGATCATGTAACTCATTTTTGCCGATGTCATTCTTCACGACAACGTATAATTGGGCTAAGCAAAATTGTCATCCAATGTAAAAAATAATTCACCATTAGATTTGCAAACTGGATAATGTACAGTCACGGCAATATCAGAATCCTCCCTTGTTTCTTGGCTCTCCTAATAAAGGAACTCATCCCCAGGATAGTGATTCCAAAATTGCATTCAGATGGCAATGATGGATTAGGGAATCATCTGGGATAGTATAAAGTGCAAAATCATACAATTATCCCTAACCATCATGTCCTATAATTGATGCATGACGTATGTATATAATTCCAGTTTCTCAGACGCCGCTTTCTCTGTTCTCGGTGCAGCTCATGACATGGAAGTGATATTATTCTTGGTCGTAATGCTCTGACGTCAGTGGGGTAAGTGCAGATCCAGTCGCTCGGTTTATCTCCATTAGAACGTCACTTTCCTTCTCAAACATCTGTGAGAAAGAACAAACGATATGAAAATAACTAGAATTTATTAATATTCATTAATACTAAATATGTAAAATCTTGGGTTAACTTTTATATTAGTGTTCCTTTATAAAGAAATTAATAGCTCTGAGGTGGATGGGAGATTCAAATCCAACTGGTTAAACTAGTAAATGCAACCATAGTCTATGAGCGGGTGATATATTATAATAGGGGGTGCCCGGGAAAATTTAACAAAATCTGGGGTTTGTGGAATTCTTCTCCAGACACACTTACAGAGGCTTAGGGGAGATTATGTGGATAATGGTGGTTCCCGTTAGATGTTGGGATATGAAACACTGTATATTGAGATATAATAATGCAATGTGGTTATTGTTGTTGTTGTTCTTTCTTCCTTTTTCTCTTCCTCTTTCTATCTTGTTTTAAAAATATGGTCATGCTGATGGATAGAGCTGTTCTTATGCTCAATATAAAATTAGATATATATGCAAATGATCAGAAGTATGGATAATAACATTGTTCTATCTTAAGTGCTAAAGATATTATGGACTTTATATAACTGTTCATTGTTATATTTAAATATTACTATCTATATACTGAGCTATTTTTATATGGCAAATGTCAGTTGTACCATGTTTGAAATTGTTAATAAAACGAAGTAAAAAAAAAAACAACCCAAAAAAAACGTATACTCTATGGAGCATAGAGACTAGAGCTGTCCTCAGAGGCCAGAAGACCTTTCTACAACAGATGACAAAATAAAAGTAGTATTGGGGAGCAGCAGCACAAATTTTGCCTGATCGCCAGGGATGAAATGAGAAATACACAACATAACAGGTTGCTGATTATATGCCCTCAAATCCAGAGCAGAAACATAATCAACATGTAAATGGGGTTCTCTGTGGACCACAGTCTCCTGGAATACATATAATATGGCTTGGTCACCCATTCGTAGGAAATAAGGTGGGGTATTTCTTATAGACATCCCATTTGTGGCTGTACTTAAATGGGTTATCCACTACTAGGACAACCTCTATTGATTCCACATGTTTCTTCCAAGTAAAATATTAAAGACTATAATTACCTCCCATACCGGCGCCCTTCTAGCTATGTACGGGCTCAAGGTGCTGGAGACCACATGGAGTTGTGACGTCATGCGAGCCCCGCATCCAATCAGCGCCAGCTTCCTTCTCAACGCCTTAGGACCAAATGAGTTAATCAACAGGAAGTGAGCTCACTTCCTGTTGATTATTCGTTTGGTCCGAAGGTGGGGAGAAGGAAGCTGGCACAGATTGGATGCGGGGCTCTCATGATGTCAAAACCCCACATGAGCAATGGGAACGCGAACCACGGCACTGTTAGAAGGGCGCCAGTAAGGGTTACAAGTATAGTCTTTATTATTTTACCTGGGGGAAATGTGAAACAGAAGGGGTTGTCCTAGTAGTGGACAACCCCTTTAAATGTGTATGCACATCTTCTGTCTTCTGATGCGCACCGCGCCTCTGACTCCAGGATTTCTGCTTGCCAGATGGAATGTACAATGACAGTTAACACCTCCAGTATGGTTGCACTACTGGTCTAAACCGTCTTCTTTCCCTTCTGGCTAGTAGGGTCACTTCTGCCTCTGCAGCATGGAAGAAGAGCAAGGACACTGAAGCTGGCCGGACCCAGACAACTTCAGAGGGGCATTTACAAACTGTATAGTAAAAAGCCTTTAATCACCTGCTTCTTGCTTAGGAAAAAGCCACTAAAGTGGTCGGTAACCAAGGCAACAAGCAATCAACTTTACAACTAAAAATATATCAATTTTTGAGGACAGGATTTTTAATGACAAGTACATTGCAAAGTTGCCTGTTTTTTTACAAGCATTTTTAACGTTTAATGAACATGAGAAAACTTGTTTAAAGGGATATTCTCTTTATTAATGAGTAAAATTGTAAAACAAGTAATATTGCAAATTACTTTTATATGGAAGTGAAGAGAGTTTTACCCTTATTATTTACAGCTTGTTTCGTAGTTTAAAGGATGCTTAAATGTGGCAGTGCTTACAACCACTCTCAATAGTTTGCACTCCCCGCTCGCGACACTGCACTGCTGTCTCCCAATCCGACCAGCTTCAGTGTAACGAAGGTCCTCGACTGCTGTGAAGGCAAAGCTGCTTCTGCTTACAGTTTGGGCACGACTATGCCGCTAGTCTGCACTGTGAATCAAGCATTAGTGCTCTGCCTCCAGTTTGTAGGAAGTCGGGAGACAGGGAGAGGCGCGCTCCTGAAGACTGAACATGAAACAATCCATTTTATCTGGAGGCACTGGAGATTTGTAACAGGGCACAAAGCATTGGTTTCCTTTGCGATAAAAGCAGTGACTAGATTAATTTAATTGAATCATGGGCAGCATGACGCAGACGCTGGATGAGCGATTGCAGCCAGGTCTAAACATTACGGCGTTTCAGAAAAAACATAGTTTGGAAATCTGTCTGGTGACTATAGGGAGAGATTTGACTTATCTTACACTGTTCTTGTCTGGCATACATGGGACACACCTGTCAATAAAGTGGGAAAAGTCCGGGGAAAAGCTATCTGAGGAGCTCACTGGGGGAGTCAGGTTCTCCCTTTCAGTTTATGTTTTCTCTGAAATGCCGACCATTTCAAAGTAAAACTTACCTGACTTTGTGCAGCCAACATCTGATTCATGCTGCCCGTTACTGAGGCAGCATTAATCTATTAACAGGTTCCCTATAATAATTAAAAATGCAAATATAAACCATTATTATATACTTATGTCAAGCTAAAAGCTTGTAATATCAGCAAAATCTTAAAGGGAACCGGTCACCAGGTTTTTCCCCTATAAGCTGCTGTCACCACCAGTAAGCTCTTATATACAGTATTCTGTAATGCTGTTTATAAGAGCCCAGGCTGCTGTGTAGAACATAAAAACACCTTTATAATACTCACCTGTGGGGTGGCTGGGCTCAATAGGCGTCGATGGTCCTGGTCCGTCACCTCCTCTATTCCATCACCTTCCTCTTCTCCTACTCCGTGTGGATGACATGTCCTACTACATCATCTACACAGAGGCCTCCATTGCACTCCTGCACAAACGCTTCTCTCTGTACTGCTGAGGGCAGTGCAAACTACTGTAATGTGCAGGGAATGGTCAAAGACCACTGGCGCATGCGCACAACAATACTTTGCTGTCCTCAGCAGGGCAGAGAGAAGTGCAGGAGGGCAGCGAAGGCCTCTGTGTGGATGAATCTTTTATAAATACATTAATGCCAAAAGGAAAACAAAGGATAGTATTGGCCCCTTAAAATATAATAACAAGTTAGTTATAGAGGACAAACAAAAGACTGAGATATTAAATAGGCATTTCTCTTCTGTGTTCACCAAGGAACTGACTGTACCAGGCATCATTCAACAAGTGAAAAATCAAAGTTCACCACCCGATATAATTAATTTAACACAAGATGAAGTACACCTACGTCTGAGTAAATTAAACATTGACAAATCCCCAGGGCCAGATGGCATTCATCCACGAATATTGAGGGAATTGAGCTCCGTAATTGACAGACCGCTGTTTCTTATCTTTTTAGACTCGCTTGTAACAGGGTTGGTGCCTCAGGATTGGAGGATTGCTGATGTGGTACCGATATTTAAGAAAGGTAAGAGGGTAGATCCAGGCAACTACCGTCCAGTAAGTCTGACATCAGTAGTATGCAAAGTTTTTGAGGGCATTTTAAGGGATGACATGCAAAAATATGTTGCAGAAAATAATATAATAACTTACAGCATGGATTCATGAAAGATAAATCGTGTCTAACCAACCTGTTGGGGTTCTATGAGGGGGTAAGTGCAAACCTGGATATTGGTAATGCAGCTGATGTGATTTATTTGGACTTTGCAAAGGTATTTGATACTGTACCACATAATAGCCTTATACTAAAGCTCCAGAAGCAAGGACTAGGGGAAACTATATGCAACTGGGTAAGGAATTGGCTAAATGATAGGAAACAAAGAGTAGTCATAAATGGAACATTCTCTAAATGGGCCATAGTCAGCAGTGGGGTGCCGCAGGGATCTGTGCTAGGACCAATTCTTTTTAATCTCTTTATTAATGACCTTGTGGATGGGATTGATAGTAAAGTGTCAGTCTTTGCTGATGACACCAAACTATGTAGGATATTAAAAACTGACCTTGATAGTACAATATTACAAAAAGATCTGGATAAGATGTCAGAATGGGTAGATACTTGGCAAATGAGATTTAATGTTGATAAATGTAAAGTAATGCACCTAGGACGGAGTAATCCTATAGCTGCGTATACATTAAATGGAAGTAAACTCGGGACTACAGAACAGGAGAAGGACTTGGGTATTCTCATTACAAATAAGCTGAGCAGCAGCATTCAATGTCAGGCAGCAGCTGCTAAAGCAAACAAGATTCTAGGGTGTATAAAAAGAGAGATTAGATCCCGTGATCCCAACGTATTGTTACCCCTCTACAAATCACTTGTAAGGCCACATCTGGGATATGGGATCCAGTTTTGGGCTCCACATTTTAAAAAGGACATTCAGAAGTTAGAGTCAGTTCAAAGGCGGTAACTAGACTACTACAAGGAATGGAAGGCCTCCCATATGATGACAGGTTGAAAAAGTTAGATATGTTTAGCTTAGAAAAAAGACATCTCAGAGGAGATCTCATTTATATGTATAAATATATGTGTGGTCAATATAAAGGACTGGCACATGACTTATTTCTTCCAAAGACAGTACTAAGGACCAGGGGGCACTCACTGCGAGTGGAAGAAAAGCGATTCCGACAGCTAAATAGGAAAGGGTTCTTTACAGTTAGAGCAGTCAGACTCTGGAATGCCCTACCACAAGAGGTAGTAATGGCAGATACTATAACAGCTTTCAAAAAAGGGCTGGATGATTTCCTCAGTACACACAACATTGTTGGTTATAAATGACTTTGTGACCAAATGTAGAACTGGTGGAGGAAGGTTGAACTAGATGGACCTAGGTCTTTTTTCAACCTTAGTAACTATGTAACTATGTAGGACGAGTCATCCACACGGAGCTGGGAATGACGTTGGTGATAGAAAGAAGACAGGAGGTGCCGGACCGAGGCCAGAGATTCCCATCGGACCAGACCGCCCCTCAGGTGAGTATAATGAAGATTTTTTTTATGTTATACAGAGTGGTCTGGGCTCTTAGGCTGGTTTCACACTACGTCTTTTTAACATCCGTCCATAACGTTTTTTTAGCGGAAGTACGGATCCTGCTTTTACAGCAAATAACGTATGCAAACGCATCTGTTATTTTGCAGGATCCTGCACTGGATGTTTAGGGGCGGGCATTGGAGTCATGTGATCGGGAGTGAGGGGAACTAGACTGGGAGGAGGCTTCTGACAGCTGCAGACGCTGGTAACCAAGGTAAACATCGGCCTTGGATACCCGATATTTATCTTGGTTACGAGTGTCTGCAGCTGCTAGGAGCAGGGCTGCCTGCACGCGTAACCCATGTAAACATCGGGTAACTAAGAGAAGTGGTTACCCGATATTTACCTTGGTTACGAGTGTCCGCAGCTCTCAGGTGGGAGAGAGAGGGAGGAGAGGAAGGGGGAAAGACATAGATAGAGAGAGAGAGGGTGAGGGAGGGAGTAGAGAGACAGATCACGCGAGACTGGTTCTGGGCATGCTCAGTACTTTCTGGGCATGCTCAGTACAAAAGCAGGATCCTGTCTATCAGCACGCCAGCGTTCACCTGCGTTCGCGTGCTGTTTAGTCAGGATCCGGTGACTTGCAGTATTTTGACGCAGCTCAAAAACGCTACAAGTAGCGTTTTTGAAACATGTTAAAAAACTGCAAGTCACCGGATCCGCACTATAACGCAGGCAAACGCAGGTGAACGGATGTTAACGCGAGTCCATTGCAAATGCATTGAAATGAAAACGCATTTGCACTGGATCCGTACTTCCGCTAAAATAACGTTTTCAACGGATGTTAAAAAGATGTAGTGTGAAACCAGCCTTAGGCTGGTTTCACACTACGTCTTTTTAACATCCGTTGAAAACGTTTTTTTAGCGGAAGTACGGATCCTGCTTTTACAGCAAATAACGTATGCAAACGCACATGTTATTTTGCAGGATCCTGCACTGGATGTTTAGGGGCGGGCATTGGAGTCATGTGATCGGGAGTGAGGGGAGCTAGACTGGGAGCCGGCTTCTGACAGCTGCAGACGCTGGTAACCAAGGTAAACATCGGCCTTGGATACCCGATATTTATCTTGGTTACGAGTGTCTGCAGCTGCTAGGAGCAGGGCTGCCTGCACGCGTAACCAACGTAAACATCGGGTAACTAAGAGAAGTGGTTACGCAATATTTACCTTGGTTACGAGTGTCCGCAGCTCTCAGGTGGGGGAGAGGGAGGGAGGGGAGGAAGGGGGAAAGACAGAGATAGAGAGAGAGAGGGTGAGGGAGGGAGGAGGAGAGAGAGACAGATCACGCGAGACTGGTTCTGGGCATGCTCAGTACTTTCTGGGCATGCTCAGTACAAAAGCAGGATCCTGTCTATCAGCACGCCAGCGTTCACCTGCGTTCGCGTGCGTTATAGTGCGGATCCGGTGACTTGCAGTATTTTGACGCAGCTCAAAAACGCTACAAGTAGCGTTTTTGAAACATGTTAAAAAACTGCAAGTCACCGGATCCGCACTATAACGCACGCAAACGCAGGTGAACGCAGGTGGACGCGAGTCCATTGCAAATGCATTGAAATGAAAACGCATTTGCACTGGATCCGTACTTCCGCTAAAATAACGTTTTCAACGGATGTTAAAAAGACGTAGTGTGAAACCAGCCTTAGATACAATATTCTAGAATGCTGTATATAAGGGCTCACTGGTGGTGGTCGCAGCTTTTAGGGGAAAAACCTGGTGATAGGTTCTCTTTAATAAGAAAAGAAACAACTAACCTTTTTCCAGTCTTCTGGACTATGATGTGTATAACCAAGCAGGTGACATAAGCCGTGTACTGCTGTCACCTGGGAGAAAAATAATTATTTATATGTGAATCTTCTAGAAATAGAAATACAAATATTCACTAGAAGGAACAACGCACTCAAATGTAATCTTTATATGTGACAGATTCGCTGACTATACTTACTGGTGGAGGCGCAGACACTGGACAGTGGAATTAAAGGGAATCTGTCACCAGGTTTTTGCCATCTAATCTGAGAGCAGTATAATGTAGGGGCAGAGACCCCGATTAAAGCGATGTGTCACTTACTGAGCTGTTTACTGTCATTTTAATAAAATCACTGTTTTCTCTGCTGCAGATCTAGCAGTTGCACAGGGCTCATGAATATGCTGGACTACCTGCAGCACGCCAACTAGTCCTGTAATGATAATCTACTGCTGATTAATCAGTGATTTATCAAAACTACACTAAGCAGCTCAGTAGTTGACACATCGCTGGAATCAGGGTCTTTATCTCTACATTATGCTGCTCTCAGATTAGGTTACAAAACCTGGTGACAGATTCCCTTAAGGCTGGAGTCACACTTGTGAGTGACTCGGCAAGTCTCGCATCGGCATCACCTGGCATGGCCGCACACTCTCTGGACAGGAGCGTCTCAGCTGCATAGAAATACATGTAGCCGACCCGCTCCAGTCAGGAGAGTGTGTGGCCGTGCCAGGTGATGCCGATGCGAGACTAGTGCGAGTCACTTACAAGTGTGAAGCCGGCCTAAATGTTTCACCAGCAGATTTGTCAGAGCTTTTCCCTTCAATCTTCAGTACTGCTCTTAGGCCCTGTGCGCACTAGGCGTTTTTACCCGCGGATTTACAAGCGGTTTTGCTGCGGAAATTTCTTGAGAAATGTTTGAAATCTTTCTGCAGACATTTCCCAGCAAAACCTATGGGAAAAAAAATAGCTGTGCGCACGCTGCGTTATTTTCTCAGGAAAATTCTTTGTGAAGATTTTCTTGAGAAAATTTCTTGAGAAAATGTGCATGTCACTTCTTTTTCGCAGGTAGCTGCAGAATACCCCCGGAATTTCACTCCATTCACTGTAATGTAATCGCGAAATTCCGGAAAGGGGATAGGGGAATCGGAATAGGGGAAACCATTCTTAACCCCTTTTGTAACCCAAGTAGAAGTATAATGGTCCAGGCAGTAAATCCTCTGACTACTGCCTACAATGATCTGCTCATCTCCAAGTTCTTATCCAACTCATCTCAGATCCTATTTCTATGTCATACCTCACAACAACCAACCTATGAGCTACAGAGAATTGTTACTGACAGCTCGATAACACCATAAGATTTGCATTCTCCATAACTTACAGTCAAGACATTGTTAAAATCCTCCTTCTTTTCTTGACATTGGTGATATATAAACTCTACTCCAAGGTAAATGTCTCCTAAATTGTATTCATCTGGGAATGGTGGATTAGGTGACAATCCGGGGCACACATTCTGGAAGTATACAAGGAGCACACACAGTCAGATGTAGCTAACACATATTGTATATCATTGCAATTACTTAAAGCACCACTCCAGCATTTTTTAGTTTTTTTTTTTTTCAGCGTTGGAATGCTTTTAAATCTAAATCCTCTGCCCCCGGTCTTATACTCAAGCCTGCTTTACACGTTGCAATTTCGCATACGATATCGTATGCGATTTGCAACGCCCCCATCGTATGTGCAGCACGTTCAATTTGTTGAACGTTCCGCACAAACGATTAACCCCCGTCACACATACTTACCTTCCATAAGACCTCGCTGTGGGCGGCGAATTTCCACTTCCTGGAGTGGGAGGGACATTTGGCGTCACATCGACATCACGAAGCAGCCAGCCAATAGAAGCGGAGGGACGGAGCTGAGCGGGACGTAAACATCCCACCCACCTCCTTCCTTCCACATTCTGGGCTGGGAGCCGCAGGACGTAGGTAAGATCTGTTCATCATTCCCGGGGTGTCACACGCTGCGATGTGCGCTACCCCGGGTACGATGAACAATCTGACGTTCAATTCGTCAGGAATGAACGACGTGCGTGCGATGAATGGTTTTTCGTTCAATCGCAATTGCACATCGCTGTCACACGCTACAACATACCTTACGATGCCGGATGTGCGTCACTTACGACGTGACCCCGCCGACACATCGTAAGATATCTTGTAGCGTGTAAAGCGGGCTTCATTCTCTGCCATCTTCACCTTCTATCGCCACCGTTCCGGTCGGTCTTGGGCAGTGTTTCATGGAGCGCGCCAGTGGTCACAACTCAATACAAGTCTATGAGAGCCTCTTTCTGGCTCACAATGACTTGCCTTTGGAGCTTGTGAAGTAACTTCTGCCCAGTCAGAATTTGTCATCACAAGATGGTACAGCGAAAACAAAAAAAAAGGTTAAAGACGTCGGAGGGTAAGTATAAGACTTAGATGTAGGCCGGTGTCATAATTGCAAGGGACTTGCGCAAAAATTGAGTCGCATCACCCGTCACGGCCTGCTGCTCTTTGGGCATGAGTGTGCAGCAGTATAAAAATACATGTAGCTGCACACTCCTGTACGGAGAGCGGCAGGCCATGACGGGTGATGCGACCTCAATTCTCGCGCGAGTCACTCCAGCCTTAAAGAAGCACTCCAGCGGTGAAATACCGAAAAAAACCTCTGGAGTGGTGCTTTAAAGTCAGCCTTTCACCAGGTCAAAAGTGTTTATTTTATTCCCATTGCTCCCATTGAGTATTAAGATGTTTTGTTGGTTTTTTTTTTAAAATCCACCATATGGTTCTAGAGGCCTAGATCTGTTTTTTTAGTGCTAATTTTTGCCATATTTACCAAGGGGGTGAGGCTGAAAGGTTTTGTTGGGGCTTATCTTTAGACTTCTGCATTATAAAACTGAGCCATGCCCCCTTGGTAAAGAGAATAAAAAGCACTAAATAAAAAGGTCCATATCTCTGGAACCGTATGGCGGATTTTGTTTTCTTAAATGAATACTCAGGGGAGAAGCCACCATAAAATAGGAGCAAAAACAGCCCACTGTTGAGATGGTGACAGGTTCCCTTACAGATCACCTGCTCTGCTGTTTCTGTACCTCATGGAATGGAAATGACAGCACGTCCGTAGCTTTGTCTTGCTGTCTGTAAAGTCTGTTCAGGTGTCGGATCTTTGTATCATTTATACATATTACCCCGACATCAAACCTCTCCACGCGGAGACACTTTCTGGCAATTTCTAGATTCTTGCGTAAATGGGCTCTGCGGAGAGGGATCACATGCTGCAGGTTCCGGATAAGAAGAGACATTACCCTGTTGAGACAAGTAATACTGAGACCTGGCGCTTTGGTGTTCTCCCCTTTTTGTTAGAAGAGTTTTTAAATAGTAATGGGCGGACTCTCAGATTTATGAGATCAGCGCGTTTAGCCGGACTTTTAAAAAAAAAAAAACCGGTTCCAGCCCGGAATTGATCCCGGATATCTGGCTGGACGCTGGTCACCATATAAGTCTATGGGGACCAGAATTTGGTGCTTTTTTTCTTTATTTATTTAGTTTTACACCAATCTACAGTGACCCACAGATAGGTTCTGTGATTGCAAGCAGCCAAAAACTACACTGCCCCACAGGCTGGGGGCGCGTCTGACTGCAACCAATCACAGACACCAGAACTGCCAGTGGGCGGGGGAAGCAGTGAATATGTATGAGGCTAATGAGCAGCCCTGGAAGAAGAGTGAGCAACCCGGAAGCAGTTACAGCCGCGCTGGGGACGCCGTAAGTATAGCGCGATTGTTTTATTTTTTTTTATTTCCAAAGTTGCCGGGTCAGGCACCGGATACTTTTTAAGCTGCATGGATATAGACTTTTAAAGTCCTGATCCGCCCATCACTATGCTTGGACAATAAAATGAACATGAAGTTTTCCTTTTCCAGTCAACAATCAACTCTATTCAGGGGGATAAACAGACAGAAAACATGACATTTCCTTTCATCTTTACTAAAAGGAAAATGAAATGCGTTGAGCGGGACTAAATAGCCGCGGACCTCCTGTGTCTGATGGATAGGTCCTCATTATGAGATTGGTGGTGGTCCGACACACAGCTCGCCAACCATTCAGCTGAAACCTGCCACAAACGGTTACTGGCTGAGTTCACATGTCCAGTAATCATTCATCAGAACAGATCCTGCAGCAATTTATTGGCAAAAAAGTTCTGCAAACACAACTTCTTTGCCAGTTTTAAAAAAAAAAAAAAAAATCCGTACATAAGTAAATCAATAAAGTTTTGTCAGAGCCAAATACCAGGATGTATCAAATACAAAGCAGCTTTATTTAAACTATGACATGCCAACAAAAGGCAAAAAACAGCATAAAAAAGTGTTAAGAACGCATGTTAAAGAAAATAAGTAACCTAATATACATAATAGCTGCCGAAATTTTGCAACATCGAAAACTCATCGTGGGCACACAGCGTCAGGCCAGGTTGAGTTTTTGGTGATTTTTTTACTTCAGTATTTGTAGCTAAAACCAGGGGTGGGTGATAAATACAGTGGTGCCCGTGTTTCTATTATACTTTTCCTCTGATTGTACCACTCCTGGATTTGGCTACAAATACTGAGGTAAAAGCCTCTCCAAATACTCAATGTGTGCACATGGCCTTAAAGGTTTTTTTTCCCCATGAACAAAGGTCATTTGGAAGTTTATTTTTATGAATAGATCATGGAATAATAATACATTTCACCATTGTATGTGTATAAATAAACAAAAAAAATGTTCCTGTGCGGAGATAACCTTATATACTGTATGTGTCCCTGCTATATACTGTGTAATGGCCGTGACTGACGGTACAGATACATGGTTTGATCATACCACATCTCCTGGGCAGAGGAGGATGTGAGTATACAGACATTACAGCACTGATCACAGCTGATTCTTTCTGTGAGGTAAAACATTTTCCTGCCTGTTTTTTAAAAAAATGGTTTACCTCAAAGAAGGAATAATTTGTGATACCATGCTATAATGTTTGTATACTTTATTACTTCCTCCCTGGCCCAGGAATTGTGGTGTGATCAGACCACGTCCCTGTACGGTCAGACACAGTACATAGCAAGGACATATATATAAGAATATCTCAGCAAAGGAACATTTTTTTAAAACAGGCAGAAAGAAGGGAATTTTGTTTACTTACCGTAAATTCCTTTTCTTCTAGCTCCAATTGGGAGACCCAGACAATTGGGTGTATAGCTATTGCCTCTGGAGGCCACACAAAGTATTACACTTAAAAGTGTAAGGCCCCTCCCCTTCTGGCTATACACCCCCAGTGGGATCACTGGCTCACCAGTTTTAGTGCCAAAGCAAGAAGGAGGAAAGCCAATAACTGGTTTAAAGACCAATTCAATCCGAGGAAACATCGGAGAACTGAACCATACCACATGAACAACATGTGTACCCGAAAAAACAGAAAAAACCCAGAGAAAACAGGGCGGGTGCTGGGTCTCCCAATTGGAGCTAGAAGAAAAGGAATTTACGGTAAGTAAACAAAATTCCCTTCTTCTTTTTCGCTCCTAATTGGGAGACCCAGACAATTGGGACGTCCAAAAGCAGTCCCTGGGTGGGTAAAAGAATACCTCGTGATAGGGCCGTCAAACAGCCCTTTCCTACAGGTGGGCAATTGCCGCCTGAAGGACTTATCTACCTAGGCTGGCGTCTGCCGAAGCGTAGGTATGCACCTGAAAATGCTTGGTAAAAGTATGCAGACCCAATCAGGTAGGTGCCTGACACACCTGCTGAGCCGTAGCCTGGTGCCGTAATGTCCAGGATGCACCCACGGCTCTGGTAGAATGGGCCTTCGGCCTTGAGAGAACCAGAAGCCCAGTAGAACTGTAGGTTTCAAGAATTGGTTCCTCGATCCCCCGAGCAAGGGTGGATTTGGAAGCTTGCGACTGTTTACGCCGACCAGCGACAAGGACAAAGAGTGCATCCGGGTGGCGCAGGAGCGCCATGCGGGAAGTAGAACCTGAGTGCTCTCACCAGAACCAACAGATGCAAATCTTTCTGAAATTGATGGACTGGACGAGGACACAAAGAAGGTGAGGTGATATCCTGATTGATATGAAAGTGGGATACCACCTTAGGGAGAAATTCCGGAACCGGACGCAGAACTACCCTGTCCTGGTGAAGGACCAGGAAGGGAGTTTGTATGAGAGCGTTGCTAGCTCGGAAACTCTCCTAAGAGACGAGACCATTACTAGAAGGCCACTTCCCGTGAAAAGCGGGAAGGGAGACATCCTTCAAAGGCTCGAAAGGCGGCATCTGGAGAGCAATTAGAACCTTGTTCAGATCTCAGGGCTCTAACGGCCGCTTGTACGGAGTGCTGAGAAGACAAACTCCCCGTAGGAACGTGCGTACCTGAGGAAGTTGTCGTTTCTGAAAAAATACAGATAGCGCTGAGACTTGTCCCTAAAGGGAACTGAGCGACAACCCATTTTCCTACCTAGATTGCAGGAAGGAAGGAAACATAGACGATGCAACCGGCCAGGGAGAAACACCCTGCGCCGAGCACCGAGATAAGAATATCTTCCACGTCCTGTGGTCAATCTCGGCGGACGTTGGTATGCTAGCCTGTCTCATGGTGGCAACCACGTCCTGAGGTAATCCTGACGACACTAGGTTCCAGGACTCATACCACAACATCCTCGGCCAATTTGTAGCGACGAGGATGGCGCGGCCGCAGTCGGTCTTGATCTAGCGCAGTACTCTGGGCAACAATGCCAGAGGTGGCACCTAAGGTAGCTGGAACTGCGACCAATGCTGAACTAAGGCGTTTGCCGCCAGAGCTCGATGATTGTGAAACCGTGCCATGAAGCTGGCACATTGTTGTTGTGCCGTGACGCCATTAGATCGACGTCCGGCCTCTGTCAGCGGCGCCAGATCTCCTGAAACCCGTCCGGGTGAGGAGACCATACTCTTTCGGCCACACCTCAGCGACTTAGGAAGTCAGCTTCCTAGTTTCCACACTTGGGATGTGAATTGTGGATATGGTGGATGCCGTGTCTTCCACCCACATCAGAACCTGCCGGACTTCCTGGAAGGCTTGCCGGTTGCGCGTTCTTCCTTGGTGGTTGATGTATGCCACCGCTGTGGAGCTGTCCGACTGAAGTCGGATATGCTTGCTTTCCAGCCGCTGTTGGAAGGTTTGTAGGGCAAGATACACTGCTCTGTGTTCAAGAACATTGATCTGAAGGGTGGACTCTTGCTGAGTCCACGTACCCTGAGCGCTGTAGTGGAGAAAAACTGCTCCCCACCCTGATAGACTCGCGTCTGTCGTAACTATCGCCCAGGATGGGGATAGGAAGGACCTTCTTTTTGACCAAGAGGTGGGAAGAAGCCACCACCGTAGAGATTCCTTGGCCGCCTGAGAAAGAACGACGACTCTGTTGAGGGACGTCGACTCCTCGTCCCATTGGCGGAGAATGTCCTATTGTAGTGGACGCAGTAAAACTGCGCGAAAGGAACTGCCTCCATTGCTACCATCTTACGTAGGAAGTGCATGAGGCGTCTCAATGTGTGCGACTGGTTCTTAAAGAAGAGCTTGCAGCCCGTAGTGAATGCTGTTTGTCTAGCGGAAGCTTCACTATCGCTGAGAGAGTAAGAAACTCTATGCCTAGATATGTTATCGATAGGGTCGGGGTCGGATCTGACTTTAAAAAGTTGATGATCCACCCAAAACTCTAGAGAGTCTCCAGCGCAACGTTCGGGCAGAGTTGGCATGTTTCCTAAGAGAGTGCCTTGACAAGTAGATCGTCTAATACGGGATCACAGAGTGACCCTGAGAGTGCAGGACTGTGACTACTGCTGCCCTGACCTTGGCGAAGACCAGTGGGACTGTCGCTAGCCGGAAGGTAGAGCTACGAACAGAAGGTGTTCGTCTCCTATAACGAAGCGTAGAAACGCTAGTGCTCTGGATCAATCGGCACGTGTGGATAAGCATCCTTGATGCCTAATGATGCTAGGAAATATCCTTGGGACCTTGAGGCGATGACATGGCGGAGGGATTCCATCCGGAACCGCCTGGTGTCCACGAGCTTGCTGAGCATTTTTAGATCCAGAACGGGACGGAACGGCCCGTTGTTATAGGTACCGCAAAGAATTTGGGGTAAAAACCGTGACCTTGTTCCTGAAGAGGAACGGGGGTCATCACTCTTTCTGCCTATAGAGTGCACCCTGTTTGCAGAAGAGCAGCGGCTCGGCCGGGAGGTGGAGAAATTCTGAAGAATCGAGTTGGAGGACGAGAAGTGAGCTCTATCCTGTACCCGTGAGACAGAATGTCTCACACTCAATGGTCATTGACCTATGGCAGCTAAATATCGCCAAGGCGGGAGAGCCTGCTACCGACCGAGGCCGCAAGTCATGAGGAAGCCGCCTTGGAAGCGGGTTTTCAGACTGTCGCTTTTTTGGGCGTGACTGAGCCCGCTAAGAATCTGAGCTCCTCTGATCCTTTTGAGTCCACATTGGACGAGGAAAAATGGGACCTGCCCGAGCCTCGAAAAGGCCGAAAACCCCGACTGCCTCTTGCTCTGTTGGGGTTTGTTGTGTCCGGGCTGAGGAAAGGATGAATCCTTACCCCTGGACTGTTTAATGGTTACATCCAACGCTCACCAAACAGTCGGTCAGCAGAAAAAGGCAACTGGTTAGGCAACCTTTTTTGGAAGCAGAATCTGCCTTCCATTCACTTAACGAGCAGACCAGGCTCTGCTTAAAAACACGGAGTAGCGGAGGCTACCGCCGCACGGTTCGCAGAGTCCAGGACAACCTGAATCGCGTAAGAAACAAATGCAGACATTTGAGAGGTTAAGGATGCCACCTGCGGCACAGATGTACGTGTAACCGTGTCAATCTGTGTAAGACAAGCTGAAATAGCTTGGAGTGCCAAAAGGGAGAGAATGCCGGAGCCAACGGTGCGCCGACAGCCTCATAGATGGCTTTCGACCAGAGATCCATCTGTCTGTCAGTGGCATCTTTGAGTGCAGTTCCATCTCCCATTGCAACTATGGATCTAGCTACCAGCCTGGAGATTGGAGGATGCCGCTTGGGACACTGGGTCCAGTCCTTGACCAAGTCAGGGGACAGGGATAACGTGTATCCTAAGCCGTTTGGAGAAGCGCATATCTGGATAAGCGTGGTGTTCCTGGACTGCCTCTCTGAAGGCAGAGTGGTCCAGAAAAATACGTGAAGCTGACTCCTCCACTGGAGGAGCTGTGAGAAATAACCCACATTCTATAGATGGACGCTATAAGATTATTTACTATGGCGTCACGATCAGGTGTATCCAGATTGAGAGCGGTCTCAGGATCAGAATCCTGAGCCGCTACTTCCGCCTCATTACACAGCGAGTCCTTCTGCTAGGACCCTGATGAAACCGAGGCCGCTCATAGTGAGCCCGCTTAGGCTGTCTGGGACTGACGTCCGTGCAGAGCCGTGACTCTGGGATGCGTGTGACATTCCCGGAGCTGTTAGTTGTTCACACTGAGGGGGGCCATGGATCAATGATTCAACAGTGCCCATATTGTGAGAGACATGTCCGGACTGCTAGGCTTCTAGTATCATAGCCATAGTCTCAGAAAAACTGTCAGTAAATACTGCAGACACCGTCCTCATCCCCTGGCCATTAGTGCATACAATGGGAGTCTATGTAACCTGCCGGCCGTATAGCCGTACATGCTGTACCAGCTGTATAGAAAAAACATGTGGTTCTGCACCTTTGTTTTACACAGAGAATATGCTGATAACTCCTCCGCATAATCCAGGAGGGTATATACAACGTGCGACCAAACAGTGCAATGTATATAGTACAAGCATATCTATAAGTGCACTTCTGCACTAGTGGGGTTAGCACCACAGGTGCTGCTTAACGCCTGTTGCAGCGATTGTGTGACTATCAGAATGCCAGGGTCTTCCACACTTGTCTCTGTATCGTACAGAAACTGACACTAATGGCTGCCGGCGTCCTTGTAGAGAAGGAAGCCGTGGGCGTGCCTGAGAAAGTGCGGGAATCCGGATTCACAGTGCACACAGTGAGAGGGGTGGAGTATGCAAAACATACTCCAGCTCTCAGCGCTGCAGTGCTATGCAGCGTCACGCCCCTACCCTGACTGTCAGGGCTGTGGGCGGTAACGAAGGGAGACTAGGCCCAGAAGCCGGGGACTCGAGTTAACAGCGCGGCCGCCGTAAAAGCGCGGGCCGCGCTGAAGTCCCCGGCGCACCACAAGTGCCAGCCGCGCCGCAGTCCTAGCGGCCGGCGCGACCGATTCTAGAAGTGGCCAGCGTCCCGCCCCTCTCCTGACTGGCAGGTCTGGGGGCGGGAACGAACGGAAGCAGGCCGCAAAAGCCGGGGACTCTAGTTATCAGCGCGGCCGCCGTAAAAGCGCGGGCCGCGCTGAAGTCCCCGGCGCACCACAAGTGCCAGCCGCGCCGCAGTCCCAGCGGCCGGCGCGACCGATTCCTAGAAGTGGACAGCGTCCCGCCCCTCTCCTGACTGGCAGGTCTGGGGGCGGGAACGAACGGAAGCAGGCCGCAAAAGCCGGGGACTCTAGTTATCAGCGCGGCCGCCGTAAAAGCGCAGGCCGCGCTGAAGTCCCCGGCGCACTACAAGTGCCAGCCGCGCCGCAGTCCCAGCGGCCGGCGCGACCAATTCCCATAAGTGAGCCTGCTTCAGCGAAGCTGAATGAGGCCATGGCACAGGCGCCGCAGCGCTGATGTCCCCCGGCGCACTACAACACCCAGCATGCTGCGGTGTGAGCGCCAAATGCACGGGGACACAGAGTACCTTGAGGAAGCAGGGCCATGTCCCTGATGTACTCCGCTCCATCCAGCATCTTCTCCAGGGGCTGTAGATGGAGCACGGTCTCAGTGCCTGGAGACCGGTAAATCCCACTTCACCCAGAGCCCTGTAAAAAGGGATGGGGAAGGAATCAGCATGTGGGCTCCTGCCGCCGTACCCGCAATGGGTACCTCAACCTTACAAACACCTCCGACATACAGTGGGGTGAGAAGGGAGCATGCTGGGGACCCTTAGTATGGGCCCTCTTTTCTTCCATCCGACATAGTCAGCAGCTGCTGCTGACTAAAAAGTGGAGCTATGCGTGGATGTGTTGCCTCCTTCGCACAAAGCACAAAACTGGTGAGCCAGTGATCCCACTGGGGGTGTATAGCCAGAAGGGGAGGGGCCTTACACTTTTAAGTGTAATACTTTGTGTGGCCTCCAGAGGCAATAGCTATACACCCAATTGTCTGGGTCTCCCAATTAGGAGCGAAAAAGAAAATTATTTACCTCACAGAATGAATCATCTGTGATCCTGTGACGTAATGTCTTTAAACTCTTTTGCGCCCTCCCCTGTTCAGGAGATATGGTATGATCAGACTATGTCCCTGTACGGTCAGACACAGCCATTACACAGTACATAGCAGGGACATATATATATATATAATATATATATATATCTCTCTATCTATATATGTATATATATATATATATATATATATATATATATATATATATATGTGTGTATATGTGTATGTGTATATATATATATATATATATATATATATATATATATATAAATATATATATATATATATAAAATATTTATTGTCACAGCATAGGGACAATTTTTTAAACACATCCAACTGTGGAGATTATTATTATTCCAAGATCTACTGATTATAATGATCTTTGTTAGTAGGAAATCCCCTTTAGGCCCTGTGCGCACTGGGAAACGGAATTTTCTTAAGAAAATTCCGCAGGGTCTGAAAGATTACCGCACCGGCGGTAAGAAACCGCGGCAAACCGCACCCAAAGACCGCATGCGGTTTGCTACGGTTTTACCGCGGTATTATTCACGGTTATGCCGCAGTTTTGCTGAGTGCGGGTTAGTACATGTGTTTTATTGCATTCAATGCAATAAAGCACATTGAAGAAAAAAAAAAAATATTTCCTAATGAGATAGATAGTAGATAGATAAATAGACAAATAGATAGAAGAATAGATAGAGGGTTAGATAGAGGGATAGATAGAGGGATAGATAGATAGAGGACAGATCGCTGCATTTCTCCCGAGCGGTAGTGAGTTCACATTACCGGCCGTGGGAAATGCCCTGTGGTTACCTCTGCTGTCTCGCTGCGAGGCTGCATTCAGTAGTGTCAGTCGCGGCTGGATGCAAGCATCGCAGGACTTGGATTACGCCGAAGCTGTGTGTTTTGGTGGGGTTAATAAAAGGGTGAACGAGGAGGCTTATTTGTGTTTTATTTAAAATAAAGGATTTTTCGGTGTGTGTGTTTTTTCACTTTACTTACGGGTTGATCATATCAGCTGTCACATAGACGCTGCCATGACCAAGCCTGGACTTAGTGGCGGCGATCCGCCGCCATTAACTCCTTATTACCCTGTCTGCCACCGCATCACGGCAACAGGAAAAGCTGGGGGCACTCCGGTACTGCCGCGTAATGGATGCGACAGTCCCGGGGCAGCTGCGGGCTGATATTCTCGGCTGCGGGAAGGAGGGGGACATTAACCCTGCCCCCTGTCCTCCCCAGCCTGAGAATACTGGGTCGCCGCTGTGTGCTTACCTCGGCTGGAAGGTAAAAATATGGCAGTGCCCACATGTTTTTTTTTTCTATATTTCCGTTTGATTTCTATGTGTATTCTATATGTCTGTGTGTGTGTGTGATGTGTGTGTATCCTATGTCTGTGATCTGTGTGTTTACTCTGCTCCGGTTCCTCTTCCTGTCATAATGACATCACTTCCCTGCAAATCGCAGGCAGCGATGTACATTATCGCAGGTAAACCGCAAAATACCACAGGGAATAACGCAAGAAAACGCAATGAACCGCGCAGAGTTTGCTGCTTGCGTTCACGATTACATTGCAATGAATGGAGTGAAATCCCACAGCGACGTGCGGAAAAGAAGTGACATGCAATTGTTTTTGCTGCGGGAATCCCGCAGCAAAACATGCAGCTGTCAAAATCCGCATAGTGCGCACAGCATTTTTTTTTCCCATAGGTTTTGCTGGTGAATCACTGCAGAGATGTTATGAACATTTTCTGCAGCGAAACATGCAGCAAATCCGCAGGAAATACGTGGCAAAAAACGGCAAGTGCGCACAGGGCCTTAAAGTGAACCTGTCTGGTGCAATATGTACCCAGGACCACAAGCAGTTCTGGGTGTATATTGCTAATCCCTGCCTAACTGTCCCTGTATACACTAGCATAGATAAAGAGATCTTTAGAAAAAGTATTCTATTACCATATTCTAATGAGCGCAGGGACTAGTCCCCTGGGCGTTAGTTCCCCGGCCAGTCGCCCCTCATTAGCATGTTAGTGTGTCCCTGTGGACGTTCTAACATGCTAATGAATACGCAGCGTCAGAGGATGATCTCACTCACCTCTCTGCCGCCATCGCGTCCTCTGGGGGATTTCGACTCAGTGTGCATGACCCCGGACTTTCAGTCATGCGCACTATGAAACCGGGTGTACGCGTCCCGGCTTCAAACTGAAGTAGTGTGCATGACCCAAACTCCGGTGTCATGCGCAAAGAGCCAAAATCCCCCGTCGGACGAGATGGTGGAGGAGAGGTGACAGATAATCCTCTGACGCTGCACATTCATTAGCATGTTAGCACACCCATAGGGACATACTAACATGCCAATGGAGCCGACTGGTTAGGGAACTAACGCCCTTTTGGGACTAGTCCCTGCACTCATTAGCATATCATAAAGGATCTTTAGAAATACTTTTTCTAATGATCCCTTTATCTATGCTAGTGTATACAGGGACGGTTAGGCAAGGATTAGCAATATACACCCAGAACTGCTCGTGTTTCTGGGTGCATATTGCACCTGACAGGTTCCCTTTAAAGTAACCGCTGTGCGATATGAAGTCAGGCTGGACAATGCACACGAGACACGGCCTCAGCCACACTGGACTGGCAAACACACCATATCCTGCCAGCCACGGACTGTATGGAGTTAAAAAAAAAAATAAATCACGTGACGAGAGCCGAGCGCACCGCGTGCAATCACTTACGTTATGTACGGGCTTGTGCTCCTGGACTCTGCACGAAAGCGGAACTTTCACTGTGAGACAGGGGGGAACCATACTTCTGATGGACCGAGAACACACCGGAAGTAAGGCTGTTTAGTCCGGAAGTTGATGGGTTTTTTTTAATTTCGGTTATTTTTCTCTTAGAAGAGGTGCAGCGGCCGGCACTGCAAGCGAATGTGTGAGTAGCGGTGTTAGCTGCCCGTCCCCCTCCTCCCGCTGTGTGACGTGTCACCTCTGGCTCGTAGTTACCTCGTGTTGTGTCTCCACGAGTCTTTTGTTTTTCGCTCTCGGAGAATGCTGAAGCTTGTGGTTCCCCTGGTCACATGACTGATCCTTTTCTGTGGTATAATATAAGCGGCTGTTGTATGGAGTTCTGGTTGGATGTCCCTTTCTGGTTGGGATGTTTTGATTATGGAGAGCTGTATGGCGCAGTCTCAGGAGGAGCAGTGTATTGATTTTCCTGATATTTACTGATGTCACTTTTGAAGCCAGTGACATAGGGACCCAGTTCAAGGGTTTGTCCAAGAATTAAAGGTTATCTATCATTAAGGCCAATTTATTTCATTTTTACTTAAAGGTTTATTCCAAGATCCCATCCCAATAGGTAATAGGTGTAATAATATCATCAAATCCGTCCAATTAACCATATAACCTTTATGACCATAATTGCAGTTACAGTGCCACCCCAAGGTCACATTACCGCACGCACAAACTCTATATCAATGCATGAAAAACAGGAGGAAAGGGAGTACAATGTGCAAATATTTTTATTATCAAAATAAGGGGGAAACAAGGGGCTCTGGGGAATAAACATATAAAAATTGGGTGTTTAAAAACACGTAACAGAGGGAGGGACTTGAAATGGGCATATGATATGTGATCAAACTCATATAAATGTATAATGGGTACAGTCACATCAGAATTGCGTATATACACACAAGTTCAAAAAAAGGGCAGAAAAGATCTTACATTATAGTGGCTACTGCATATAAATCAACATGTCTCCAAAACGCAGACAATGGGCTGCCTATATCCCATTTCCTAGTCTGTCTCAAAAGTGCTAAGTGCATAAATAACACACAAAGTAGAACATTATTAGTACAGATGAGAATATGTACCCACCATAAAGTGCAGATGCCAGCATAAAAGACCCAAAAAGCCCCGTCCCAGAGAAGAAGCTTCCCCCCCCCCAGCCCGTCAACACATGTTTCGCCATCGGGAGACAACTGCGTCCCATATGCAGCTTCCTCAGGGAGGGAGAGAACATGTGTGCTCCTCATAGAAAGCGTCCATTTAATATGCCCGCCCCACACTACTTCCGCCTGCGTCATTTTCTGTAGTGACGCATGCGCAGGTGCTTGCCACAACACCACGGGCGGTAGAAGCCGTCAGACAGACACGGCGCATGCGCAGGAACAGATACGCGTCATTCTGTGCACGCGCTGCCGCAACATAGACGGCAATCCACCAGCAGTGAAGCGGGGACCAACAGCGCATGTGTGCAAGAGATGATATTCACAGTGAATATAGATAATAACATCAGATAGACAGGTGTTGCCATTCCGTATATCATATATCATACGTGGAACAACAATAGTGTTAACTTGCAGTCTAATGGAAACATACCACTCAATATATATTTTAAGAAATACAGCAAGATTTATACAGAAATAATTCATTATCACTCAACAAAAACGCAAGCATAAGATGGATATTTTTTCATCTTGATATAAATAATGTGGTCATCCAGTGGATTATTTCCAGAACACGGAGCCTTGTGGCAGAAGGAATGGTATACAATCCAAGTCTAAATATGATGAAACAGGGGTACAAAGAAGATATATCAATTTTAGTGCAGTCAGCAAGAATACGCATATGTCAACGAAGAGAAACACAAAGAGGGAAAGTTAAATTAACATTAAAAATTATATATATATATATATATATATATCGTTTTTAATGTTATTTTTACATATATATATAAGTAAAAATAACATTAAAAATGATTATATATATATATAATATATATAATGGAATATTGGTCATGATAGGCAGCTCTCACAAAAACGGTACAAAACTAATAGTTTCCTTCAGTCCCTAGGGGCCAATGTATCGTAGGATCCATCGGGCCTCGCATTGAGCCAACTTCTTCTTGAGGTCACCGCCTCTGGATCCACCACTTATCACATCGATGCCCCTTATCTCCAATTTAGAGGAATCGCAGGAATGAGACGCTTGAAATGTTGAGGAATGGTCTTTAAAAAGGTGTTATCTTCTGCAGACCTAGCTGCCTCGATATCATGCACGGGAAGTGAGCCTAACATAGATATAGATCAAGAAGCACGGACACGGGGCATAATATACCACATGTGTAGTAGCACACGTGATATACCTCCTTATTCCAAAGCGTCTCATTCCACCCGAAGAAGAGAAGGTCTTGGTCCGGATTATATTTTTACAGGCTAAACAATGTCCGCATTTGTAATAACCTGTCAAAGGGGCACCAGTATTAAATGGATTCTGGACAGGAGGGACGTAGTGACTGTTCACCAGAATGTCTTTCAGGTTCCAGGAACGTCGTGCCATCATGAGTGGGGTGTTAGTCAGAACGCCTGACAAAATAGGATCAGATAATAATATAGGCCAATGTTTCTTCAAGACGTCCCTCATGGCACCCCACTCATGATTAAATGTCCCGATGAACCTAGGTTCAGGCTCCAGGGGTTCCTTTTTGGAGGTATAAGAGAGGAGCTGAGGTCTAGGTGTCCTCTTAGCTCTCACATAGCCCCTTTTAATGTCTCTAGTGCTGTAGCCAAGATCATGGAAGCGACGTCTGAGATCATGAGATTGAGCCTCAAACTTTTGGTCTGACGAGCAAATCCGCTTCAGCCTCAGAAATTGTTCAGTCGATATGGGTTGGATAGTAGAGGGAGTATGGCCAGATGATGGATGCAGTAGAGCGTTGACAGAGGTGTCCTTACGGAAAACATCAGTTTGAATAAGGTGATCCAGGCCCACCTCAATCCTGATATCTAAAAAGTCAATGCAACTGCTGCTATGCTTGTAAGTGAGCTTGATATTAAGGTCATTACAGTTAAGCTGCCCCATAAAAGACTCAAGTTGCTCCACAGTGCCCTGCCAAAAAATTAAAACGTCATCAATATATCTTAGCCAGCACTGCACATGGGCGCTAGCCCTGGAGCCCCCGTCACCAAATACCAACCTCTCCAAGAAACCCAGGAACAGGTTGGCGTACGAAGGCGCACAGGTTGCGCCTATCGCAGTACCCCGCCTCTAAAGATAATTTATTTCTGTTCAAAGATCAATTTTGAGTAAGGGCAAAGTGGAGCAACTCGGGAATTAAATCCCCCATCCTGCCACACCGACTGTCCATTCCGAGAAAAAAGCGGACTGGTGCCAGACCATCCTCATGTTCAGTACTGGCGTATAAACTCTCGATATCTGCTGTGACTATGAGGACATCCTCCTCCACAAAAATGCCATCAATCCTTTTCAGGACGTCCGTGGTGTCCTTGATAAAAGAGGGCAGTGTCTCAACAATAGGTTTTAAATAATGATTAATTATTTACAAATTGGTTCTCATAACCCCTCTATGCCAGACACAATCGGCCGCCCCGGAGGATTGACACCATCTTTGTGGATTTTGGGTAGAAAATATACTGTAGGTAGTTTTAAGGATGTATTAAGGAGGCCCTCCATCATCTTTTTGGTAATAATACCTTTCTCAAGCGCCGCCTCCAGTATTTGTGCCAGCTCTTTGGTGAAAGTAGACAAAGGACTATGTGAAAGCTTAAGGTCCAGTCACACTAAGCAACTTACCAGCGATCCCAACAACGATAGGGATCGCTGGTAAGTTGCTAGGAGGTTGCTGGTGAGATGTCACACTGCGACGCTCCAGCGATCCGACCAGCAACCTGACCTGGCAGGGATCGCTGGAGCGTCGCTACACAAGTTGCTGGTGAGCTCACCAGCAACCAGTGACCAGCCCCCAGCGCCGCGTGGAAGATGCTGCGCTTGGTAACTAAGGTAAATATCGGGTAACCAACCCGATATTTACCTTGGTTACCACCGCACGGAGCTACACGTGCAGAGAGCAGGGAGCAGCGCACACTGAGCGCTGGCTCCCTGCTCTCCTAGTTACAGCACACATCGGGTTAATTACCCGGTGTGCTGCAGCTAAATGTGCACAGAGCAGGGAGCAGCGCACAATGCTTAGCGCTGGCTCCCTGCTCTCCTAGTTACAGCACACATCGGGTTAATTAACCCGATGTGTGCTGCAGCTAAATGTGCACAGAGCAGGGAGCAGCGCACAATGCTTAGCGCTGGCTCCTTGCTCTCCTAGTTACAGCACACATCGGGTTAATTAACCCGATGTGTGCTGCAGCTAAATGTGCACAGAGCAGGGAGCAGCGCACAATGCTTAGCGCTGGCTCCTTGCTCTCCTAGTTACAGCACACATCGGGTTAATTAACCAGATGTGTGCTGCAGCTAAATGTGCACAGAGCAGGGAGCAGCGCACAATGCTTAGCGCTGGCTCCTTGCTCTCCTAGTTACAGCACACATCGGGTTAATTAACCCGATGTGTCCTGCAGCTACATGTGCACAGAGCAGGAGCCGGCACTGACAGTGAGAGCGGCGGAGGCTGGTAACAAAGGTAAATATCGGGTAACCAAGGACAGGGCTTCTTGGTTACCCGATGTTTACATTGGTTACCAGCCTCCGCAGAAGCCGGCTCCTGCTGTCTGCACATTTAGTTGTTGCTGTCTCGCTGTCACACACAGCGATCTGTGCTTCACAGCGGGACAGCAACAACTAAAAAATGGCCCAGGACATTCAGCAACAACCAACGACCTCACAGCAGGGGCCAGGTTGTTGCTGGATGTCACACACAGCAACATCGCTAGCAACGTCACAAAAGTTGTTCGTTAGCAGCGATGTTGCTAGCGATGTTGCTTAGTGTGACGGGGCCTTTAGTATAAGTGTCCCTGTCCCTCAGCTGTTTCAAGGCCTCTTCCTCATATTTTTCAATAGCCCAGATCACCATGTAGCCCACCTTGTCCGTCGCCTTGATGACGACAACTTTATATGATTTTAATTCTTCCAGAGCTTGCCGTTGTCTATAAGTAAGGTTATCCGACTTCCTTCTTGTGGAGATCTTCCTGAAGTCGTTCACGACAAGTCTGGTAAAGATGTCTATCGCCGGGCTGAGGGACAAGGTTACACCTCCTCCTCCATGCTTCACGGTGGGAACCAGGCATGTAGAGTCCATCCGTTCACCTTTTCTACAAAGACACGGTGGTTGGATCCAAAGATCTCAAATTTGGACTCATCAGACCAAAGCACAGATTTCCACTGGTCTAATGTCCATTCCTTGTGTTCTTTAGCCCAAGCAAGTCTCTTCTGCTTGTTGCCTGTCCTTAGCAGTGGTTTCCTAGCAGCTATTTTACCATGAAGGTCTGCTGTACAAAGTCTCCTCTTAATAGTTTTTGCATAGATGAGAAGGTGTGTCCAAACGTTTGGTCTGTACTGTGTGTGTGTGTGTGTATATGTATATGCGCTCATCCGGCATAGTTTGCGACGTCTTTTCTTGTGACACCTCCGAGCGACGCTGAATCATGAGTCGTGTACTCGTCTCTTATTTTTAAAAAAATCGTTTATTTTTCTTTGCGCCGGTTGTTCATAGTACCCGGGGCAGCACACATCGCAGTGTGTGACACCCCGGGAACGATGAACACAGCTTACCTGCGTCCCGCGGCACCCGCCGGCAATGCGGAAGGAAGGAGGTGGGCGGGATGTTTTCGTCCCGCTCAACTCCGCCCCTCCGCTTCTATTGGCCGGCGGCTGTGTGACGTTGCTGTGATGCCGAACGTCCCTCCCCCTTCAGGAAGACTATGTTCGCCGCCCACAGCGAGGTCGCTCAGCAGGTAAGTACGTGTGACGGCGGTTTAACGACTTTGTGTGACACGGGCAGCGATTTGCCCGTGATGCACAAATGCCGGGGGCGGGTACGATCGCTTGTGTGACGCCCGCTTAAGGCCCAGTGGGGCGCTACATTAACACTACTGTATTGTTGTTCTAACTTATGATATGATATATGGAATGGCAACACCTGTCTATCTGATATTATCTATATTCACTGTGAAAATCACCTCTTGCTCACATGCGCTGTTGGTCTCCGCCTCACCGCTGGCGGATTGCCGTCTATGTGGCGGCGGCACGTACGTGGGAACAGAATGACGAGTCTCTGTTCCTGCGCATGCGCCATGTCTGTCTGACGGCTTTTCCCGCCCGCGGTGTTGTGGCAAGCAACTGCGCATGCGTCACTACAGAGTATGACGCCGGCGGAAGTAGTGTAGGGCGGGCATATTAAATGGACACTTCTCTCCGTCCCCTGGCCGCGCTCCGGCGTCTCTATGGAGTCCGCACGTGCGCGGTGGCTCGGGCATTTAATGCTCGGACCCCCGCACATGCGCCTGACTGCTTGACTGCCGGGGTTGCGCAACGGGGGGCGTTGTGGCTGGCCCGCGCATGCGCCGACTGCCTCCAGGAACTGTGAATCCTATTCGGGGTTTCACTTACCGCGGAGGTATTTAGGAGTTGCAAAACCGGACACGTGCATCACCTACTACTCTCTCCCCCCCCCCATGATGAAGCGGTAAGCAACGTGCTGCTAACCACGAAACGTACGTCGGGCCTTTCTTCACCACCGGACTCAGGTAATTATGTTCCCCACATGGGCAACCTTGCCCAGCTCCTCCGCTGACATTTTGATTTCGTTCTAACATGTGGTTACAATATGTTTCTGGATAATCTTTGCTCCAATCATTCCCAGCATTGTCCCCCATTGCTACTCAGTGTATATCAGACGACTGTTATTTCAGTGTCACTACACATCCTGCACCTGCAGGCATTGTAGCTCCTTAGCAGTACTTTTGCCTTAACTATTCTCATTAATGCCTATTAGTGCATATTATAGGTCTGTCATTCCAGTGTCTGTATACCACTTGCACTTGCTTTTATTGTAGCGCCTCAATAAGGCTTTTTCTGGATTACTTCTGCCTAAACTATTCCCAGTATTGTCCCCTATTGCCCATCAGTGCATATTATACGATTGTCTTTCCAGTATTTGCACATCATTTGCACTCGCATGCATTGTAGCCCCCTACCAGGGTTATTAATATCTTTTGCCTAAACAAAACCCCCTCGCCTTGGTCCTGTTGGTCATCCTGTCAATCTGGTATCTGTTATTCATATTGTTCCACCTTCCAGGTGGGACAATCCTTTTAAGATTTAGTTGTGCCAAAGAAAGAGAACAGTACGCCCTATTCTGGATCCCACTGCGTAAATTCAATTTATCGCATACTCCACTTCAAGATGGAGCCTCTTCAAGCAGTGATATCACAGATGGATCCTTAAGAATTTATGGGCTCAATAGAGATCTGAGATGAGTGCTTACACATACCATCTACCACAGACATCAAAGATTCTTGCGCTTTGCTGAAGACCAGACACATTTAAATTTATTGCACTAATCTTCGGTCTAACAAGTGCTCTCGGAGTCGTCACACAAGTATCAGCAACATAGACTATCCTCAGAGCCAGAAGAATCATAGTCATACCTATCTAGACGACATACTCATCAAAGGTCCATCTCACCAATCAGGTCTTCAAAGTCTGGATATCACCACAGAAAGCCTAGTTTAGACGTGTGGATAATCAACACAACAAAATCGTCCATGATTCCCAAACAGCGTCTAATATTGCTGAGTGTGCTATCTACAGGGTTCAAGCTACACTGTTCCTTACAGAAGAGAAGACATAAGGATTACTACAAGATAGTCGACTACCCATACAGTACAGATCTCATGTAAATTTCTAGGAAGATGGTGGCTGACTCCTACACGCTTTAGTTCAGCCAATTTAACAGCAGAACCTTAAAGAGATAAATTTGCGGCAGATCTGTGGTTGCAGTGAAATTGTGGACAATCAGTGCCAGGTTTGTGGCTGTGTACAAATGGAACAATATGTCCATGATTTCACTGCAACCACAGATCTGCCAAAGATGTATCTCTGTGTGTGACGGGGCCTTTACAATTAGCATTTATTTATGTGAAACAAGTCAACGTAGTCACAGGTTCATCAGTCCCTAAGGTGGTGGCTACAGTCACCACTTTTTTCTACACAGTCATTCATTCCTTCCTGTTCACTAGGTAGTGATCACGCCAGCTTCGCAGGTTGGGAAGCAGTTTTCCTGAAAACTTCATCCTTCAATGTCGGGAGATTTACGAAGCCTCGCTCGGGATCATTATCGTTTGCGGTCACTATCAAATTGAACAATCTGTATACTATGGGACAAAGCCATAAGCTGTACAGTATGTAATTCACCAAGGACACCAGAAGCCTGAGAGTCATGGTAAAAATATCAAGGATACTAACCAGGGCAGAGAACCACGTAACAAAGTTCAGCAGGTCACAGCCCAGGAGTAGAGATTTGGGTGGCAGATTACCTAAGCCATGAAGGCCTGACATCAGGAAAATAGTCACTACACTCCACAGTTTTTAATCAGATAAGCCAATATTGGAACAAGCCAGATATTGACCTAATCATATCCAGAAACAACAATAAAGTCTCTTTTTGGTATCAGGTACACACAACTCCCTCACATTGGCATCTAATGCACTAGGAACAGTTCACACTGCCGTACCTATTTTCTTCCTTTTTTCACTAATCCCCAGAATAGTAAAGAAAATTAAGACCGAGGAGGTACCAGTTATACTAATAAGACCAGACTGACTAGGAGGGTACACGCAAATCATCAATATGATAGAAGATGCGCCATTAAAACGCTCAGATTGTTAAGTCCTTCTCGTCCAAGGCCCGCTCTGTCATCAGAATTCATAGTTTCTTAACCCCTTAGTGACGGAGCTAATTTTCACCTTAAGGCCCCGTCACACTAAGCAACATCGCTAGCAACATCGCTGCTAACTAACAACTTTTGTGACGTAACAGCGATGTTGCTAGTGATGTTGCTGTGTGTGACATCCAGCAACAACCTGGCCCCTGCTGTGAGGTCGTTGGTTGTTGCTGAATGTCCTGGACCATTTTTTAGTTGTTGCTTTCCCGCTGTGAAGCATAGATCGCTGTGTGTGACAGCGAGACAGCAACAACTAAATGTGCAGGCAGCAGGAGCCGGCTTCTGCGGACGCTGGTAACCACGGTAAACATCGGGTAACCAAGAAGCCCTGTCCTTGGTTACCCGATATTTACCTTCGTTACCAGCCTCCTCCGCTCTCACTGTCAGTGCCGGCTCCTTCTCCTTGCACGTGTAGCAGAGTACACATCGGGTAATTAACCCCATGTGTACTGTAGCTAGGAGAGCAGGGAGCCAGCGCTAAGCAGTGTGCACGGCTCCCTGCTCTGTGCACATGTAGCTACAGCACACATTGGGTAATTAACCCAATGTGTGCTGTAACTAGGAGAGCAGGGAGCCAGCGCTAAGCATTGTGCGCTGCTCCCTGCTCTGTGCACATTTAGCTGCAGTACACATCGGGTAATTAACCCGATGTGTGCTGTAACTAGGAGAGCAGGGAGCCAGCGCTAAGCATTGTGCGCTGCTCCCTGCTCTGTGCACATTTAGCTGCAGTACACATCGGGTAATTAACCCGATGTGTGCTGTAACTAGGAGAGCAGGGAGCCAGCGCTAAGCGGTGTGCGCTGCTCCCTGCTCTCTGCACGTGTAGCTGCGTGCGCTGGTAACCAAGGTAAATATCGGGTTGGTTACCCGATATTTACCTTAGTTACCAAGCGCAGCATCTTCCACGCGGCGCTGCTGGCTGGGGGCTGGGAGACTGGTTGCTGGTGAGCTCACCAGCAACTCGTTTAACCCCGCTCCAGCGATCCCTGCCAGGTCAGGTTGCTGGTGGGATCGCTGGAGCGTCGCAGTGTGACATCTCACCAACAACCTCCTAGCAACTTACCAGCGATCCCTATCAGGTTGGATCGTTGTTGGGATCGCTGGTAAGTTGTTTAGTGTGACTGGGCCTTTAATGACCAGACCAAATTTTGCAATTCTGACCAGTGTCACTTCATGAGGTTATAACTCTGGAACGCTTCAACGGATCCTGGTGATTTTGAGATTGTTTTTTCGTCACATATTGGACTTCATGTTAGTACCAAATTTAGGACAATTTTTTTTTGCGTTTATTTATGAAAAAAATTGAATTTTGGCAAATTTTGAAAATTTAGCAATTTTCAACTTTTGAATTTTTATACCGTTAAACTAGAGATTTCTGTGACACAAAATAGTTAATAAATAACATTTCCCACTTGTCTACTTTACATTAGCACAATTTTGGAAACAAAATTTTTTTTTGTTAGGAAGTTAGAGGGGTTCAAAGTTTATCAGCAATTTCTCATTTTTACATCAAAATTTACAAAACCATTTTTTTAGGGACCACATCACATTTGAAGTGACTTAGATAGGCCTAGATGACAGAAAAAACCCAAAAGTGACACCATTCTAAAAACTGCACCCCCCCCAAAGTACTCAAAACCACATTCAAGAAGTTTATTAACCCTTCAGGTGCTTCACATGAACAAAAGCAATGTGGAATGAAAAAAAGCAAAAATTAAATTTTACCTAAAAATGTTGCTCTAACCCAAATTTATTCACTTTTAGAAGAAATAACACAACAAAATGGACCCCAAAACTTGTTCCCCACTTTCTTATGAGCGCGCCGATACCCCACATGTGGTCAGAAACCTCTGTTTGGACAAATGGGAGGGCTTGGAACGAAAGGAGCAATATTTGAATTTTGGAAAGGAAATTTGGCTGAAAAAGATTGCGGGCACCATGTCGCATTTGGAGGTCCCCTAAGGTACCTAAACAGCAGAAACCCCGCACAAGTGACCCCATTTTGGAAACTAGGCCCCTCAAGGAATTTATCTAGATGTTTGGTGAGTACCCTGAACCCCCAGGTGCTTCACAGAATTTTATAACGTTGAGCCATGAAAATAAAAAATAAAATTTTACCACAAAATTGTTATTTCAACCAGGTAGCTTTTTTTTTCACAAGGGTAACAGGAAAAAAGTCACCATGAAATTTATTGTGCAATTTCTCCTGAGTTTGGCGATACCTTATATGTGGTGGAAATCAACTGTTTGGGCGCATGACAGGGCTCGGAAGGGAAGGAGCGCCATTTGAGTGCAAAATTGGCTGGAATCAATAGCGGACGCTATGTTGCATTAGGAGAGCCCCTGAGGTGTCTATACAGTGAAGCTCCCCAACATGTGGCCCCATTTTGGAAAATAGACCCCTGAAGGAATTTATCTAGATGTTTGGTGAGTACCCTGAACCCTCCGGTGCTTCACAGAAGTTTTATAATGTTGAGCCGTGAAAATAAAAAAATACATTTTTACCACAAAATTGTTACTTCAACCAGGTAGCTTTTTTTTTTTTTTACAAGTGTAAAAGGAAAAAATTCAGCATAAAATTTATTGTGCAATTTCTCCTGAGTATGCTGATACCTTATGTGTGGTGAAAATCAACTGTTTGGGTGCACAGCAGGGCTCGGAAGGGAAGGAGCGCCATTTGACTGCACAATTGGCTGGAATCATTAGCGGACGCTAGGTTGCATTTGGAAAGCCCCTAAGGTGCCTAAACAGTGAGGGTTTCCCACAAGTGACCCCATTCTGGAAACAAGACACCTCAAGGCTTTTATCTAGGTGTATATTGAGCAGTTTGAATCCAAGAGTACTTCACAGAATTTGATAAGCTTAGGTTGCCATATTGAAAATGTTCATTTTTTTCACAAAAATGTTGCTTTAGCATCATATTTCTTACTTTTTCAAGAGGCAACAACAAACCGTGGACCCCACAGGTTGTTATCCAATGTCTTATGAGCACAGGGATACCCCACATGTGGCCAAAAACCTCTGTTTGGATAAATGGGAGGGCTTGGAATGGAAGGAGCACCATTTGAATTCTGGAAAAGTTGAAATAAATTGCGGGCACCATGTCACATTAGCAGGGCCCCTTGGGTACCTATACAGCAGAAACCCCCCACAAGTGACCCCATTTTGGAAACTGGATTTTATTCAGGAGTATAGTAAGCATTTTGAATCCACAGGTACTTCACAAAAATGTTGCTGTAGCAACAAATTTCTCACTTTTAGGCTATGTGGCCATGATCCAGCGACACGGCGTCTAGTACACAGTGCCAGCCTTCCTGCAGAGATGTGAGTGTTGTCCACGGGAGAACGCAGCTGCCCATGCCCACGATTTGGGTTCAGGCTGCTGTGGAGCTCTATGCTACCTGTAGAGATCACTCTTGTCTCCGCAGCATAAATTGACATGCTGAGGCTCGGGAAACTGCACCACAGGTCGGTTTATGCTGCGGAGAAAAGAAGCACAGTGGGCATAGAATTTCTAAAAATCCTTCCACTGTGCTTCTACTGCACAATGCAGCGCTATGGATGCAGGGAAAACACTCTGCGCCCAAAACGCTGCAAACCCTGATTGTGGGCACACAGCCTAAAATGCTACAATGGATGAATGGATAGATGCCAAACATATATAACGTCCCACCCCCCTGCATATTCTAAGCTGGCGCCCTTTAGTGCCTTTCATGTGGCACTAAAGGGTGCCTAGCCTTGTATTTAGCCCCCCAAAAAATTAATAATGAAAATAAACGACGTGGGGTCCCCCCTATTTTTGATCGCCAGCTAGGGTAAAGCAGACAGCTGTAGCCTGCAAACCACAGCTGACAGCTTCACCTTGGCTGGTGATCAATTTGGAGGGCTCCCCAGGCGTTTTTTTAAAAAAAAACAAAAAAAAAAAACAAACGTGGGGTTCCCCCCAAATTAGATCACCAGCCAAGGTGAAGTAGACAGCTGGGGTCTGGTATTCTCAGGGTGGGAAGAGCCATGGTTATTGGACTCTTCCCAGCCTAAAAATAGCAGGCCGCAGCCGCCCCAGAAGTGGCGCATCCATTGGATGCGCCAATTCTGGCGCTTCGCTCCAGCCTATCCCGCGCCCTGGTGCGGTGGCAAACGGGGTAATATACGGGGTTGATACCAGCTGTAATGTCACCTGGCATCAAGCCCTGGGGTTAGTGATGTCACGGCATCTAAACAGATACCCGACATTACTAACCCAGTCAGTAATAGAAAAAAATAAAGACAAAAAAAAAAAACCTCCCCGAAACATTCCTTTTTCACCAATTTATTGAAAATAAATAAATTTCGGTCGCTGTAATCCATTTTGGAGGTCCCTCGGCCACTCTGGACCTTTTAGAATATGAGGAGCACGTTCAGGGAACGTATCCCCCATTTTCTGGAAGAGCAAGCTCTCCATGAGCAGTGTGGGTGCAGTAATCTGAGAATACTGCACTCACACTGCCCCGGTCCAACCTAGGGCAGAGTGACCTACAGTAACCTCATTCCAGAATATGAGGGGCACGCTCACAGAACGTACCCCCCATATTCTAGAACAGCAGGCTCTCCATGTGAGGAGTGTGGCTGCAGACTACTGCACTCACTCTCCCCCGGTCCACAGCGCAGCGGCGAGGTCAGCGTCCCTGCTTGCAAGGATCCAGCTGACAGCCGCTGTCTGCGCATGCGCCGCCAGCTTTCTAGGAGGCGGAGTGATCGCGGGGACGGAGCAGCAGCTAGGTAACGGGGCTGACCGGGGGCTGACCGAGGGCTGACCGGGGGACCTGGGGACGACTTTTCTGCCGCATGTGACGTGTCACATGCGGCAGAAAGAGCAGAATGAATGCGGCCGCGCGCTGTGCGCTGCGCGCCGCAATCTTGCATGCTCCGGAGGGGGGAAGGGGGCGGCTCTGGAGAACCGGAGGGGCTCCGGTGGACCAGAAGGCTCCGGTGGACCGGAGGAGGGGTCAGGGGGAGGACATTTCCCTCCGATCTGAAATGTTTGATCATTTCAGATCGGAGGGAAATGAATGCAGCGCCGGCGGCAGTTTTCTGTGCGCTTCGGCGCCATTTTGACTGCTCCGGAGGGGGGGTGGGGGGGGACTCTTCGGTACCGGGGGCTTTGGGGGCACTAGGGGTTTATATTTCTCATCTGACATGTTTGATCATGTCAGATGGAAAAGAAATCAGTTTTACCGGCCATTTATTTTTTTTTCATGTGTTTGTCGGTATACGGTGTATACCGCTGATCACATGATCGGGGTCCAAAAAAAACCACCCCGATTCATAATCTGGGGGGTCTCAGCTACCCCCTGTAACTGAAACCCCGAGATTTTCGGTCGCTGGGGGGCGCTACAGGGTTTTTTCGGGCCGCCGCTTTAAAGCGGCGGAACAGAATAAGTACCCTGTTTTGCCGCCGCTTTAAGTCGTACGGCCGTCGTTATGAGGTTAAACAACGGCATAGCTGTTGGGGCCACCGTTCTAAAGGAATTAGGTTTATCCGACTCAGTCATACAGACCATGATCAAGGTCAGAACACCAGTAACATAAAAAAATGTACCACCGTAGCTGTAAAGCACTTTTCTCTAGTCCCTTCCACGACAGCATAGGAGGTTGTCTCTCCACGCCCTAATTGGGACAGGAAGTTCAAGAGGTTTAAAAGGACCCTCCCACCTCCCATAGCCAGTGTCTTTCCTGTCCCCATGGGGCATGGAGAGGTTTTGTTTTTTCTCCTATGCTGTGGTGGCCGGCGAACTGCAGTATATTTTTTTTTTTTTCCCCCCTATTACCTTCAGCCGGACGGCATCGGTCGGGCCTTCACCGCTCCTCCCTTGCTGTTCCCTCACGCTGTGGGGGACCGCTGCTCCAGCCTTCCGGATCCTCCTGAGGGGTGATGCAGGCTGTTGAGCTCCCCGGCCGGCGTCCTCCCTGAGCCGCCGGCCGCCTCCCGCATGCACGCTGCCGGAGCGATCCGGAAGTGCTCCCGGAGGCGGGACTTCTGGTCTTGCGGACTTCCGGTCGAGCGCTTCCGGTTTGCGGAGGCAGCGTGGAGGCACGCCGACTGCGACTCGACCTGCCCAGGACCGGATGCGGGAGGCGGGGAAACGTGCACCGTCACTGGGGAGGCAGGCCCTTGTCCATAAGGGCTGCCACGAAGACATCAGATCATGGTAAGACCGTGCTCCCTGTCATGTCTTCCGCTGCAGCTGCCTCTGCAGAACCCAGTGTGCCCCCTGCTACTGTGAGTATGGAGGGGTCTGGTCCCTCGGACATAGGTCTCATCAGTGATTATGGCTCTCTGCTCTGTGTTTTCTAGGAGGACAAGGCCACCAAGAAAACTGACAGAAATGAGAAATCAAGAGAAGCCTGAGAAGTCAGAAAAAACTGACAAGTCCGATAAGCCTGATAGACCTGACAGAGTGGACAAAATTAAAAAATGTCCCATCTGTATAAAGAAGCTCCCTGCAGTATGGGATAAAAAGCTTTGCCAGCAATGTACGGACCAGGTTATTAGGGCCGAACAACCATCTCTGATAGATGAGTTGCGGTCCATGATGAAACAGGAGATTAGGGCCTCACTGGCTTCTCGCCCTGTTCCTGGCCCTGTGCCTGGCCCTGTTCCTGGCCCTGTGCCTGGCCCTGTTCCTGGCCCTGCTCCTGGCCCTGCTCCTGGCCCTGCTACTGGACCCTCTCCTCCAAAAAAGAGGAGACTCCAGTCGACCCCTTCTGATCAGGAGGACGCTGATTCCACCTCTGAGGGTCCTGATGAAGGATTTCCATCTGGGGGGTCTGACCAGTCCTTTCTTTTTCACTCAGAAGAGTTGGGGGATCTTATTGAGGCAGTTCGGAGCACTATGGGTTTAGAGGAAGTGCAGTCTCTTCCTTCAATCCAGGACGAAATGTTTGCTGGCCTGAAGTCAGTCAAACAGTTGGGATTCCCAGTTCATGCCAATATATTGGATATTGTTTCTCAGGAATGGGAATGTCCTGAGAGGCGGGTACGGAGTGACCTTAGACGCCGGTTTCCTCTGGAACCTTCGGGACTACATTGGGAGATCCCAAGAGTAGACGTTCAGGTGGCTAGGGTAGCTAAGCAAACGGCTCTTCCCTTTGAGGATACTTCCCAACTGAAGGATCAAATGGATAGGAAGGTAGAGGGCCTGATGAAGCGGTCCTGGGAGGCATCGTCTTCCTCTATTCAAGCCAACATTGCCTCCACCTGCGTATCCAGGTCCCTAATTAGGTGGTTGGACCAGTTGGAGGCTCATATTTCCCAAGGGACCCCTAGGGAGGAATTACTGGAATCCCTTCCCTTGCTTAGGAAGGCTACCTGTTTTCTGGCAGATGCCTCGGTGGAATCTGTCCGCCTGGCAGCCAGGACCTCGGTGCTTTCTAACTCTGCCCGACGTGCCCTCTGGCTTAAGGCCTGGAGCGGAGACTCCACCTCTAAAATGAGGCTTTGTTCCCTTCCTTTTAAAGGGGATTTGGTGTTTGGACCTGCCCTGGATGATATCCTGGACAAGGCGACTGATCGTAAGGCCTTGCCCGATCCTAGACCTACCAGGAAGCGGTCCTTTCGTCCCTCGATGCCTCAGGCCTCCCAGCCCAGAGGGAAAGGGAAGGCAGGCAGGTGGAGCTATCCCAAAGGTAGAGGGAGAAACATCCTCATCCCTCCACATCAGCAACGTCCTCAGCAGGACAAGCAGTGACTCGGCCCGGGTGGGGGGAAGACTCTCAGCGTTTCTTACCCAGTGGCAGTCCATAACCTCTTGCCAATGGGTTCTGAAGATCATCTCGGACGGTCTTCTCATAGAATTCCTTTCCCCCCCTCTTCCGGGTCTCCGAGTCACTGCGCTGGCATCGCCGGGTTCACAGACTCTGTTGTACACAAAGATTTTAGAGTTAGTGCACTCGGGGGTCGTTTCCCCAGTCCCGAGTCGGGAAGAAGGGATAGGACACTACTCCCGTCTCTTCCTGGTCAAGAAGCCATCCGGCGACGTCCGTATAATTATCAATTTAAAAAGTCTAAACCGTCAGGTCAGGTACCGGCGGTTCAAGATGGAGTCGGTGAGATCAGCTATTCCCCTGATAGGTCTACACCACCAGATGGCCTCTATCGATCTGAAAGATGCCTACTTCCATGTACCCGTCCATCCGGGACACAGACAATACCTCAGGTTTGCGGTGCTTCACGGGGAAGAAGTACTTCATTTTCAATTCAATGTACTTCCCTTCGGGTTCTCCTCAGCTCCAAGGATCTTTCCAAGATCATGGCAGAGGTGGTCGCCTTCATAAGATTGCAGGGTATCTGTCTAGTTCCGTATCTGGACGACTTTCTTCTCATGGCTCCGTCTGCTCCAACCCTCCGGAGCCATGTGGAGAGGTCTTTGGGAATCCTTCGGTCTCTGGGATGGATTCCCAATCTCAAAAAATCACAGTTAACCCCCTCCTCCACACGGCAGTTTCTCGGAGTGCTGCTGGACTCCGACAGACAGGCATCTTTTCTCCCAGAGGGCCACAGGATAGCTCTGTTATCCAAAATCTCGAAGCTCCGCAGGCAGGCTCGCCCAACGCTTCGAGCGGCTATGTCGGCCCTGGGTTCCATGACATCCTGCATCCCCTCGGTCAGGTGGGCTCAGGCCCATTCTCGGTGTCTCCAGGATCATATCCTGACACACTGGGACAGACTCCCGTCATCCCTAAACAGAAGGTTTCGCCTCTCGGAGTCCGTCTCCTCATCCCTTCTCTGGTGGCTGAGTCCCGCCAACCTGCAGGTGGGGGTTGCCTGGACTCAGAAACCCCTGGTTACACTGACCACAGATGCCAGCCTACGTGGATGGGGGGCAATGGTGGCAAATTCCCCATTTCAAGGGGTCTGGAGTCCTTACGTCAGCTCCCAATCCTCCAACTACCGGGAGCTCAGGGCAGTCAGGGAAGCCCTCCTTGCGGCTCAGGACCTCGTCCGGGACTCTCACGTCCTGGTATATTCAGACAATGTCACAACAGTGGCACATCTCCGCCATCAGGGCAGTACACGCTCAGGCGCCCTGAAGTCGGTATCCTCCCGAATCTTTCAATGGGCAGAACAATCTCTGCTCTCCCTTTCTGCGGTCCATCTGAAGGGCTCCCTCAATCTTCAGGCGGATTTCCTGAGTCGTCGGGATGTTCATCCAGGGGAATGGAGCCTGGATCAGGCAGTGTTCTGCTCTCTAGTGGCAAGGTGGGGTGCACCAGAGGTGGACCTCTTTGCCTCAGCAGAGAATCGCAAGGTCGCAACATATTTCTCCCTGAACCCAAGGGACGAGGCTTTAGGGGTAGACGCTTTCTGCCACAGTTGGTCCTTTCGCCTCGCTTACGCGTTCCCCCCTCTTCCTCTTCTCGCACGGGCCCTGAGGAAGATCAGAGACGAGGGGGTCCCAACTATACTGGTAGCCCCTCTGTGGCCCCGGAGGAGTTGGTACAGCTTGGTCATGACGCTAGGAATCGACGGCCCAGTCCTCTTAGGTTCGGACCCCAGCTTACTGTCACAGGGTCCGATTTTCCATCCGGCTCCTCAGAAACTCAACTTGGCTGCCTGGCTTCTGAGGCCCGGGCACTGAAGGCTCAAGGGCTTTCTGACAAAGTTGTGGCTACGCTGCAGAAGAACCGTAAACCTGTGACTAATAGTATATACAACAAACTCTGGAAGAGATTTTCCTCCTGGTGTGGTTCTCGGCCTCCTGACCCTTTTCGGCCTAATATTGCGCAGATTCTGGACTTTCTCCAAAGTGGTTTAGACTTAGGTCTTAGGCCCAGCTCCCTGAAAGTTCAGGTGTCAGCACTCAGTGCAGTCTTTGACACGGCTCTGGCAGATCATCGTTGGATCCGTCGGTTCTTTGTGTCCGCTAGTAGACTCTGTCCACGTCGGAGGGTCCTGACGCCTCGCTGGGATCTCAATGTGGTCCTTACAGGACTATCTCAATCTCCGTTTGAACCTCTGTGCTCTTGTAACATTCGTTCCCTTTCTCACAAGACTGCTTTTCTTGTGGCTATTACATCTGCTCGCAGAGTCGGCGAACTTCAGGCTTTGTCTGTTAGGGAACCTTATCTGACCATCAGAGATGACAGCATTGTTTTTCAGCTGGACCCTTCCTTCCTTCCCAAGGTGGTTTCGGATTTTCACCGTTCGCAGTCCATCGTCCTGCCTTCATTCTGTCAGAATCCTCGGACTCCGGGTGAGGAAGTGTTTCATTCTTTGGATGTCCGTCGGATAGTGTTGCACTACCTAGAGGTTACTGCTTCTTGGCGCCTTGATTCTAACCTGTTCATCCAGCCCTTTGGCCGCAATAAGGGCAAGAAGGTGGCTAAGAGTACAGTCGCCAACTGGATTGTGCGAGCAATTAGAGATGCATACCTCGCTCAGCATCTCTCTCCGCCTACTGGATTCACGGCGCACTCCACCAGGGCTACCTCTGCCTCCTGGGCCGAACGGGCAGGGGCCTCCCCTGAGCAGATCTGCAAGGCGGCTACGTGGTCTTCGCTCCATACCTTCACGAAGCATTATCGTCTGGATCTGGATTCCAACAGGGATTTGGCCTTTGGCAGGAAAGTCCTGCAGGCTGTGGTCCCCCCCTAGGTATCAATTCTTTGGTATTCCTCCTATGCTGTCGTGGAAGGGACTAGAGAAATAAGAATTATTCTTACCGATAATTCGCTTTCTAGGACCTTCCACGACAGCAGGTAATTCCCTCCCCTATGTATTCATGTATTCCTGAATGTGTAGTACTTCTCATATGCTATGGATTCTTTGTAAGACACTGGCTATGGGAGGTGGGAGGGTCCTTTTAAACCTCTTGAACTTCCTGTCCCAATTAGGGCGTGGAGAGACAACCTCCTATGCTGTCGTGGAAGGTCCTAGAAAGCGAATTATCGGTAAGAATAATTCTTATTTTAGTTGGTGTCAATCAAACAACGTTGCTCCTTTTATCATTCACACTATCCAGTCTTCTAGTTTTCGTTCAGTCTGAGCTAGACTCCGGGTTAGTTCTCAGTTTCCTCCTAGGACAAATCTAATTTATGCCCTGTCTATACTTTGATTAGAAAACATAGCCTATCTATCTCAAGTCCTAACATTCCTAAAGGAATTAGCTTATTATAGTCCCCTGACCAACCAATAATAGAAATCTGGCATCAAAATTAGTCTTCAATGAACTACAAAGCCAACTTGTGAGCCAATTCAACACCTAACACTACAAAGAAAGTCATGATCCTAGTAGCCATTATATTAAAGGTCTAGGTCGGAAATTCACCATTGCTCAGGTCATGCCACGTTTCTAATTATATATACATTAAGATGTAGTCGTACTATGACCGGTAATTACCTTCCTCCCCAAGGTAGTTCGTCATTTCACATAAGCGAGAAAATCATTCTTTCCTCGTTTTGTTCAACACTACCTCATACCATAGAAACAACACTAAACAAACTAGACCTGGTTAGAACAATACGCACATATCTTAATTCAAACAAGGACTTTCGATGACCAGACTACTTTTTAATCATGCCTAACGGACATTGCTATGGCCTAGCCACCTCAGGATCTACTTTAGCTAGATAGATGCATGCTATCATTCTATAGTCACACTGACTAAAATAAAAGTTTCCCTCAGGGCAGTCCTCACCCCTCTGCCAAGCCTGCAGCGCCCCCACCATGACTACTATAGAGCCCCCCACCGCCCGTAACGAGGAAACGGCCCCCACACCTGAGTGGGCTGCCGTTCTCTCCCAGTCCGTGGATAATCTAACCACGGTATCTCAAACCCTGGTTTCAGCTCTAGAGCGTCTGCCCGCCTCCACCTCTGGAGCCCCCCTTGTGGCCCAGAGCGAGTCTGATCCCGCAGCGCCGCCATCTCAGCAGGGTAGGTCACACAGGAGGTCTAGGAACCGGTCATTTTCAAGCTCGTCCTCCAGCTCTCCTAAACCCTTCACGGCCTCCAGAGTGGTGCACTCTCCCTCTCCTACATCACATGCCTCTGCACAGATCTCTGAAGTAGCACCGTATTCGGACCAGGACCCCGATTCTGACTCCAATCTGGACTCTGAACACATGTCCAAGCTGAGCAGCATGATGGACAGTCTGATTATTGCCATTAATGAGACCCTAGAGGTGAAGGTCGTAGAACCGACCCCCACCAGTCAGTCGGTTCCCTTTAATAAGACCAGAAAGCCTCCAAAGGTCTTTGAAAATCACAAGGAATTTGATGACATTTTTTCTAAACCGTGGGAACATCCTGACAAACGTTTTCAGAAATGCAAGCAAGCACAAATCCTCTATCCCTTTGCGCCTGAACTTCTTCGTAAGTGTTCAGTGTTTCCCTTAGTGGACCCTCCAGTCTCCCGACTTTATTCTAGTACCACCTTACCCCTCTGACGGTGCCTCCTTTAAGGACCCTTCTGACATAACCATAGAATCCCTAGCAAAGTCGGCCTTTGAAGCCTCTGGATCGGCCATCTGCTGAGCCTTTGCATCCACCTGGGTCTCCAAGGCTATCTCCGCCTGGGCAAAACTACTTTGACGTGGTATACTGTCTGACGCTCCCGGGCCTGAGTTAGCAGATTTGGCAAATCAGATCGCCCATGCCGGAAAGCACCCGATTACCGCTTCCCTCCGCTGCCTCCGCGGCCCTAGCAGCTGGTAACATTGCTACAATTCGCAGGGCTTTGTGGCTTAAGGCATTGAACGCAGATTCAGCCTCCAAGAAGTCCCTCACCAGTCTCCCCTTTCTGGGGGCCAGACTATTTGGAAAAAAGCTAGACAAAATCATCTGATGCGACGGGGTAAGAGTACATTCCTTCCTCAGCGAAAGGTCCCTCGAGCCCCTCCTAAAAGGCGGCCTCTTCCCTTTCCCAAATTTTTTGCCAACAACAGCACCCGTCGGGAGCGGTCGCCAGTACGTCAGGAAAGACGGAAGCCCTCATTTAAGGCAACACCCTCTTGGTGTTCTTGGCGTTCCCGCGGTCAGCAGTCCAAGCCTTCCAACTCCAGATCCGATAGATTCTCCTCCGCATGACTGGGCTCCCATTCCCGGATTCTCCGCCAGGGTCGGCGGTCGCCTCCGGATGTTCAGAAGCGTGTGGCTTTCTGTGATAGATGACGCTTGGGTCTGAGATGTCGTCTCTTATGGCTCCAAGATAGAATTTTCTTCACTCCCACGTCCACGCTTTCTCGAGTCTCATCCTTCCAAGAATCCCTCCCTCACCAGGGGATTCTTTGCGGCCAACCAGTCCATGCGAGTTTCCGGGGTTATCACCCTCGTCCCCACGCAAGACCGGTTTCAGGGTTTTTATTCAAACTTTTTTGTAGTTCCAAAAAAGAACGGCATCGTCCGCCCCATTCTGGATCTGAAGCGGCTCAACAGGCGTGTCCGTCTCCGCCTGGAGTCTCTTCGCTCAGTTATAGCCTCCATGGAACCCGGGGAGTTCCTCTGTTCGGTAGACATCCAAGATGCCTACCTTCACATTCTGATTTTCCCAGCTCATCAGAGATTCTTACGCTTCGCGGTTCAGGATCACCATTTTCAATTCACAGCTCTCATGTTCGGGCTCTCAACAGCGCCCAGAGTTTTCACCAAGATAATGGCAACCGTCATGGCTATTCTTCGGACCCGGGGAATCCTAGCCATCCCTTATCTGGACTACATTTTTGTCAAGGCTCCCTCGGCCGCGGAGTGTCGCGAAAGCCTCAGGATCACCCTAGATACTCTAGCCCGTCTTGGCTGGTTGCTCAACATCCAGGTGCAGCCTGGATGATGTGTGCTGTCACCGTCTGTAAACCCATGAAAGGTTTCACAGCAGGAACCTATATCTCCTCATTCAAGCTCCCCTGATGATTATGGGACATATGAAACGCGTCGGGAGAAGGAGAATTTGGGAAGGACAGTGACCTTTAATCTAGAGGGATCCCAGGTCCAGTTTGAAAGGAACTGTGGAGACTCCTATAATGATGGGAAATTGTCCGTCGGATGAGTGTGGAAACTGAATGCACCAGAATTGGTGAGATTGTTCCATCTTTTCTACATGTACATTGTTCCGGTGAATTCTGGTATCTAGGAGCATTGCCATGTTAACTCTGAACCACTGATGCATGTTGGTCAGAAATGCGATATATGTTACTTGACCAACAGGTTAGGTGTTAGTCTGCATTTGGTCCCCTATTTTAGGACTACTGCACATTTGTTTGGACAACACATGAGTGGGGGTAGTTAATTCTGTTCCCTGGTGTGTTGTCAGTGAATGAGTTTGTACCTAATCTTCGGCCTGGTGGTCAGCTGTTTTTTTATACATATTCTGTGGCAGAGTGCTTTGATCCCTGTGATAGTAGTGGGCAATAGAGCACGGCATTTTCTGTGACAGATATTGTTTTTATAGAGGTAATATGAATCCTCTTTTTAAAGAGACTCATTAAAGGTTATATTTTATGTGTATTTTTTGCTGTATACAGACTTGTTGATCTATTAATACTATACCAGTGGCTATATTAATTGCTCAACAAACCAAATTCATCTCTTATCCCGGCACAACGCATCTACTTTCTCGGGATGATGTTCGACACTGCACAGGCAAAGGTTCTCCTACCCGAAGACAAACACTCGGCTATTCTCAAGGGAATTCGGAACCGCCAACGCCCTCCTCCTTGCTCTCTCCGGTATTGCATGAGCATTCTCGGGAAGATGGTGGCGTCAATAGAAGCGGTGTCTTTCGCCCACTTCCATTCTCTTCCTCTCCAGGGTTTCCTCCTATCAAGGTGGGACAGATCTCTTCACTCGCTGATCGCCCAGTCGTGCTCCCTCTACGAGTCAGGGAGTCGTTGGCGTGGTGGAAATGTTCCCCCCCCTCATCTTGCACGGGAGATCATTTCTTCCCCGTCGATGGAAAGTCATTATTACAGATGCCAGCCTCCTAGGCTGGGGAGCCTCATTTCAGAACCTCACAATCCAGGGTTGCTGGACTGCGCCGGAATCGACTCTTCCTATAAACATTCTGGAGCTCAAGGCGGTCCGACTGACCCTCTCACACTGGGAGACCCTGCTCTTCGGACATCCAATTCGAGTTCAGTCCGACAACGCGACGACTGTGGTCTGCATGAACCACCAAGGAGGAACCCGAAGCCGAGCAGCGATGGAGGAGGTGCCTCATTTTCAGCTCGGCCGAGCAACACGTCCCAGCGATTTCAGCTGTCTACATTCCAGGAGTGAACAATAGGGCCGCCGACTTTCTCAGCCGAGAGGGTCTCGCTGTGGGAGAATGGCCCCTCAATCCCACCATCTTCGAGCAAATTTGCCTCCAGTGGGGGACCCTCGATGGGGACCACTTGGCCTCCAGGTGGAACCACAAGGTTCCCCGGTTTGTTTCCAGGGCAAGAGATCCACTCACGTTCGCAACGGATGCCCTAGCGATCCCTTGGTCACAATTCTCCCTTCCGTATCTCTTTCCCCCGCTTCCGCTCATCCCCAGACTAATCAAGAAGATCAAGTCAGAAGGAGTTCCGGTAATTCTCGTGGCCTCGGATTGGCCCCATCATCCTTAGTATTCAGAACTTGTGCACATTCTCGCCGACGTTCCGTGGAGACTCCTAGACATTTAGGCCCTTCTCGCTCAAGGACTAATCTTCCACCAGAATTCACAGTCGCTCAATTTAACGGCATGGCCGTTGAAGCCGCAGTACTAACTTCCTCGGGACACTCTGAACGAGTTGTCCAGACAATGATCAGAGCACGGAAACTCTCTTCCTCCCGCATCTACCACCGTACGTGGAAGTCCTATTTCCGCTGGTGCAAATCTAATCAGATTGCGACCATGACCTTCTCCTTACCTGTTCTGCTGTCTTTTCTGTAGTCCAGTCTTGATGCGGGTCTGGCTCTCAGCTCCCTTAAGGGTCAAGTGTCAGCGCTTTCCATCCTCTTCCAGAAGAAGATGGCCTTTTACTCACAGGTTCGCACTTTCCTTTTAGGGGGCCGCCCATTCTGTTCCTCCCCTACCAGCCTCCAGTAAAGCCTTGGGACCTTACCTTGGTCCTGTCTGTTCTCCAGCATTCCCCCTTTGAACCCCTACAAGAGGTGTCTCTATCTATCCTCTCCTGGAAGGTCGCCTTCTTAGTAGCCATCACGTCAATTGTGTATCTGAACTTACGGCACTTTCCTGCCATTCTCCCTATCTCATCTTCCACCAGGATAAGGTAGTTCTTCGGCCAGTCCCGTCCTTTCTTCCTAAGGTGGTCTCCTCTTTCCATCTCAATGAAGACATTGTCCTTCCCTCTTTCTGCCCGAACCCTTCTCACCCTCGTGAGATTCTTCCCCACAAGCTGGACTTGGTTAGGGCTCTCCGCCTGTATATTTCCAGGACGTCTCACTTCAGAAACTCAGATTCTCTGTTCGTGCTTCCATCTGGTCCACGCAGAAGTCTTCCCGCTTCTAAGTCCTCCATTGCTTGATGGATCCGCTCTGTCGTCTTGGAAGTCTACCGGGTAACAGGCAGAGCATGCCCACTCAGGATTATGGCCCATTCCACCAGGCCCCAGCGTTGCAGCTTTGCAAGGCAGCAACCTGGTCTTCACTTCACACCTTCACTAAGTTCTACAGGGTTCACACCTATGCCTACTCAGATGCGAGCATCAGTAGACGGGTTCTGCAGGCTGCAGTGGCCCGAGGTCAGCCCTGAGAGTGATAATATACCCACCCATGGGACTGCTTTAGGACGTCCCATGGTCTTCTGTGTCTCCCAATGAAGCGATAAATAAAAATAGATTTTGGGTACTCACCGTAAAATCTTTCTTGGAGCCTTCATTGGGGGGACACAGCACCCGCCCTTGTGTTGGTTACGTGTTACTGTTGACGGTTGATTCTACTGTTGACTTTCTGTAAAATTGTTCGTTATTTCCTATTATTTTCTCCTACTGATTTCTCACTAACTGAGGTACAATTGCCAGTTGGTGGGTGTATACTGCATAGGAGGAGTTAACCTTTTTTGCATAGTGTCGCCTGCTAGTGGCAGCAGCATACAACCCATGGTCTTCTGTGTCCCCCAATGAAGGCTCCAAGAAAGAGATTTTAAGGCGAGTAGCCAAAATCTACTTTTTTGCCTAGTGTCACCTCCTAGTAGCAGCAGCATATACCCTATGGTTTCCTGTGTCCTTAAATGAAGACTCGGAGAAAGATTTTACGATGAGTACCCAGAAATCTTCTTTTTGGAGAAATGTTGATTTTATATGCACTAGTCACTTTAATTTAAGATCTTGTCTGTATATACGCAATTCTGATGTGACTGTACCCCTTATAGATTTATGAGTTTATGTGTATATCACAGTATTGTATGCCCATTTCAAGTCCCTCCCTCTGTTATGTTATTAAGCACCCAATTTTTATGTGTATTCACCAGAGCCCCTTCTCCCCCTCACCCCCCCTTATTTTGATAATAAAAATATTTGCACATTGTACTCCCTTTCCTCCTGTTTTTCATACAATTACAAATGTAGTATAGTTCTCCTGATATATAGCCATGTTTCTTACCTCATGTGCAGGGCATTGCAGCTTAGGTATTCATGGCAACTTACTAATTGTCGCTACATGAGTGGATGTAACCATGAATGCCGAAGCTGCAATGCCTTGCACATGAGGTAAGAGAAACACCAATTGTTAGAGAACAATACCCATACCACACCAATAAATATATGAAAACTACTAATAATATTGTATAGCAATCATCAGATTATAATAATCAGTGTGGGGGTATACTGGACCAATAGGACCATCCGGATTTAAATATATATATATATAATATTATTATAATCACCAAAAAAGGAAACCGAACAAAAGGTCATAAAAACACGTAGTCTTTATTAATATTCATTTAAAAACAATTAAACATTTTATGCATATACTTTTTAAAAAACACAACCATTAGCTGGAAGAAAAGGGCGTCACGAAGATAAATGTATGTTTAAACATACAAAGATATGGGTAAAGTGCAAGGGTTAAGGAAGGTTGTTTAAATGTAATTGTATGTAAGAACATCAAGCACTAGAGAAAGTGTGGCCAGAGGTCATGCCACAAAAAGTCCAGCGCCTGTTGCCACCAAAGCAGCCATTATAACCAGAGTAGTTTACCCAGACGTCAGTTTACTACAAGTGAAATTCATAGAGGGAACCAGTTCTTTATAACGACAAAACAGTCAAAGTGTCAGAATCGACACAGAGATACATATGGTAGTGACATATATTTACCAGGTAGTTAGTGGAGTACTGTTTCCTAGGTTTAACGTGACGCCCACACCCCCACACATGAGGTAAGAGACATGGCTATAGTAGGCGAACTATATTACATTTCTAATTGAAGGTATCTGCTAATATTATTATTTTTATTACATCTACATATTGGGATAGGAGCTTGAAGATGGGAATTTATGATTTTAAATGCATGAATTTTTAGCTAAAAAGCATTTGAAGTTCATCACTCCCACTAAACCTGGCAGATAGGATTTCAATGCTGTTTACCTGCTGATTACCACTCTATGCACTGGTGTAAATTGTATTTTTGTGAGAAACAAGTTCCCTTTAATGTTGCTGAATTGAGAACTGTCACAGTACAATACTGTCTAGATAGGATCAACCTTTCTTGAGATTTTAATCTTACTTTTCTATATGTTTCTTAGGTGTACAAGGCGCAAGTTTTCCTTCCTCACAAACCATGAACAATAGCAATGTGTTCGGTGGACAACAAACCACAAACCCCAATACACAAAATCAGAATGCAGCTATGTTTGGGCAGACAACATTATTTGGCCAAAATGCAACTGTACAGCCTGCCCCTGCATTTGGACAGCCATCTACTGGCCAGTCAGCCCCTATGTTTGGACAGCTCGGTAACAACCAGTCTGTTTTTGGTCAGAATACTTTAAGCCAATCTTCTTCTATCTTTGGACAGACTAATTCTGTCCAAACTACTCCAGCATTTGGCCAGGCAAGTGGTGGACTGTCGGCCCCTACATTTGGCCAGGGTTCTTCATCAGGGACACTGTTTGGTCAGGCTCCTTCTGGCCAGTCTAATTCTATATTTGGGCAGGCCACCGCTAGGCAGTCTGCTCCTACCTTTGGGCACACAGCTAATACATCAGTGTTTGGACTAGCAACATCTGGACAGACAGCTCCGCTGTTTGGACAGTCCAGCTCAGGGCAGTCTGCTCCTTCATTTGGACAGTCCACTAATCAGTCGGCACCTGCGTTTGGGCAGGGCACGTCCGCACAGTTTACGCCAATATTTGGGCAGAGCACCCCTAGTCAGTCACCACCAGTGTTTGGACAGACAACATCTGCTCTAACCGCTCCTGCATTTGGCCAGGTTTCTTCTGCTCCATCTGCTCCAGCCTTTGGACAGGTTACAACAGGACAGTCTGGCTTTACCTTTGGACAGACTGCAAATAATCAGGCTTCTACTACTTTTGCACAACAGTCTTTGGGACAAACTGGTCCAGCGTTTGGGCTGGCAACTACCGGACAGTCCTCTTCCCTCTTTGGACATACAACCAATACTCAAACACTACCTGCATTTGGGCAGACTTCTACGGGGCCACCTGCGCCATCGTTTGGACAAAGCAGTAACAATCAATCATCTATATTTGGACAAATTACTCCCAGTAAATCTGCATCTCCTTTTGCCCAAGTACCATCTAGTCAATCTACATCTCTCTTTGCCCAAGCGACTACTAACCAATCTGCATCTTTCTTTACACAGCCTACAACTAGCCAGTCAGCCTCCCCCTTTGGAAGCAATACTTCTATATTTTCCCAGGCAACATCTGAGTCATCAGCAGCATCTAGACAGTCTGAGAATGGCTCAAATCAGGGTCCACAATTTGGACAACAATCCCCTAGTAATAGATTTTTGTTTGGCCAGACACCCTCTAACCCGACCCAGACACCTATGTTTGCGCAGAATGTGACTGGACAAAGTTTTAGTCAGGCAGGTTCTACGCAATCTGGGCCAAATAGTAGTAGCCAAGTGTCTGCATTTGGACAGGTAAACAGTGGACAAAGTAATATTTTTGGTCAGTCTCCTGGCTTCCAACCTCCATTTAGTAAGCAAGAATCTGGTTCTATCAGTGCACAACCATCTTCTGCATTTGGTATTGCACAATCTGCACAAGTTAGCAAGACAGCAGCCACTGAGAAAATGTCAATTTTTGGTCAGTCCTCAAATATTTCCACTGTGCAGACTGGAAGTGTATTTGGTACCACGACACAAATAAGTACCAGTTCTAGTGCTGCGGACTCCACTTTTACACAGGTAGCCTCCAATTCAGAGCACAGTTTCAAACCTCCCGCTCATACAACTTTCAAACCAATCCTACCGGGAGCAAATAAATCAGATGAAACATCGGCATCATCTTTTAGCATGTCAAGTAAAAACGAGTCAAAAGATCCACCCCTATTTGGAGCTCCTACAACGTCATCAACATCTGGGAACGTCAACTTCTTCTTCTCTATGTCTTCAGAGAAGAAAAACAAAGGTGAAGCAGGAACACCCAGACCTTCATTTGCAAGTGCCAATAGTAGTTTTACTAGTTTTGTTGAAGAGCCAAGAAGAGAGGAGGGACAAAAAGGAGTAAAAAGAAAACCGGAGTATGAACGTTCACCACGTAGAAATGATGTCGCCATCTCAGGTGAAGCTTCTTCAGATCCCCATAGCGAACATCCACCTGTTAAGAGGGCTGGTCGATTGAACCGGGATTTAAAAGGAGGCGCTAACATCTATGTCAGGAGCTTGTTTGATGTTGTAAAAAGTCAAATGAAAACTCATCGGGGAAAAGAAATTAAAAAATCAGATAACGTTACTCCACAGGCCAAGGTGACAGATGCCGATTCTCCAGCAAAAACTCAATCAATTGTAAGACCAACTTCTGCTCCCAATCAAACTGAACCTGTTAAAACTAGCCCAGCGAGTTTATCAAGTCAAGTGACTTTTAACCCCTTCAGCCCCCAGCCTGTTTTCACCTTAAAGACCCGGCCATTTTTTGCAATTTTGACCAGTGTCACTTTGACAGGTTATAACTCTGGAACACTTAAACGGATCCTGGCGATTCTGAGATTGTTTTTTCGTGACATATTATACTTCATGTCAGTGGTAAATTTAGGCAGATATGTTTTGCGTTTATTTGTGAAAATTTCGGAAATTTGGCGAAAATTTTGAAAATTTTGCAATTTTCAAAATTTGAAATTTTATGCCCATAAATCTGAGAGATATGTCACACAAAAAAGTTACTAAATAACATTTCCCACATGTCTACTTTACACCAGCGCAATTTTTGAAAAAAAAAAAAAATTCCGTTAGGAAGTTAGAAGGGTTCAAAGTTCATCACCAATTTCTCATTTTTCCAACAAAATTTACAAAAAAAAATTTTTTAGGTACCACATCACATTTGGAGTGATTTGAGAAACCTAGGCGACAGAAAATACCCAAAAGTGACCCAATTCTAAAATCTGCACCCCTCACTCTGCTCAAAACCACATCCAAGAAGTTTATTAACCCTTTAGGAGCTTCACAGCAACCAAAGCAATGTAGACGAAAAAATGGAAATTTTACTTTTTTAACACAAAAATGTTACTTTAGCCATAAAAATTAGTATTTTCACAAGGGTATCAGGAAAAATGCATCATAAAATGTATCGTGCATTTTCTCCTGAGTACGCAGATACCCCATATGTGGTGGAAATCAAATGTTTGGGCACACAGCAGGACTCGGAAGGCAAGGAGCGCCATTTGAATTTTTGAGTGCAAAATTAGCTGCACTCATTAGCGGACGCCATGTCGGGTTTGAAGACTCCCCGAGGTGCCTAAACAATGGAGCTCCCCCATAAGTGACCCCATTTTGGAAACTAGAGCCCTCAAATATTTTTTTTAGATGTTTTATGTGCACTTTGAACCCCTGGGGGCTTCACAGAAGTTTATAACGTTGAGCCGTGAAAAGAAAAAATTTTTTTTTTACCACAAAACTGTTGCTTCAACCAGGTAGCTTTTTTTATCACAAGGGTATCAGGAAAAAATGCACCATAAAATGTATTGTGCATTTTCTCCTGAGTACGCAGATACCCCATATGTGGTGGAAATCAAATGTTTGGGCGCACGGCAGGACTCGGAAGGCAAGGAGCGCCATTTCACAGCAAAATTGGTTGGAATTATTAGCGGACGCTATGTTGCGTTTGGAGACCCCCTGAAGTGCCTAAACAATGGAGCTCCCCCACAATTGACCCCATTTTGGAAACTAGACCCCTCATGGAATTTATCTAGCTGTTTAGGGAGCACTTTGAACCCCTGGAGGCTTCACAAACGTTTGTAATGTTGAGCCGTGAAAATATTTTATTTTTTTTACCACAAAATTGTTTTTTCAAACAGGTAGCTTTTTTTCCACAAGGGTATCAGGAAAAAATGCACCATAAAATGTATTGTGCAATTTCTCCTGAGTACGACGATACCTCATATGTGGTGGAAATCAATTGTTTGGGCGTACGGCGGGGCTCAGAAGAGAAGGAGCGCCATTTCACAGTAAAATTGATTGGAATTATTAGCAGACGCCATGTTTCATTTGGAGACCCCCTGAGGTGCCTAAACAATGGAGCTCCCCCACATGTGATCCCATTTTGGAAACTAGACCCCCCCCCATACAAAAAAAATTAGTTTGGCGAAATAAAAAATACAGACATCAGTAGAAAAAAAAAAAAAAATGAGCGCCTGCCAAGACCAGTGCCAAACGTGAGAGCAATGCACGAGTCTCGCATCGCATCATCCACTGCGGTCTGGAAGCGAGCAACTGCGCTGGATAATGCGATGCGAGAGGGCGGGGCGGCAGATGAGAAAGGGCGCAGCGGATGGAAGATGGGAAAGGGCGCAGCGGATGGAGGAGCGGCAGAGGATGGGAAAGGGCGCAGCGTATGGATGATGGGAAATGGCGCAGCGGATGGAGGAGCGGCAGAGGATGGGGGGGGGTGAGATGGGGATACCTACCTTACAGGATGGATCTAGGCAGCAGGATCACAGCAGACAGAAGAGGCAGCAGATGAAGGAGGCAACAGATCGAGGAGGGTGAGAGGGGGCAGTAGATGGAAAATGGGAGAGAGCAGGCAGCAGATCGGGGAGGGGGGCAGAGTCTGATGGGAGAGAGAGATGGCACATGTAGGGGAAGGGAGGGGGGCTTGCAGCACATGTAGGGGGAGGGAGGGGGGCTTGCAGCACATGTAGGGGAAGGGAGGGGGGCTTGCAGCACATGTAGGGGAAGGGAGGGGGGCTTGCAGCACATGTAGGGGGAGGGAGGGGGGCTTGCAGCACATGTAGGGGGAGGGAGGGGGGCTTGCAGCACATGTAGGGGGAGGGAGGGGGGCTTGCAGCACATGTAGGGGGAGGGAGGGGGGCTTGCAGCACATGTAGGGGAAGGGAGGGGGGCTTGCAGCACATGTAGGGGGAGGGAGGGGGGCTTGCAGCACATGTAGGTGGAGGGAGGGGGGCTTGCAGCACATGTAGGGGGAGGGAGGGGGGCTTGCAGCACATGTAGGGGGAGGGAGGGAGGCTTGCAGCACATTTAGGGGGAGGGAGGGGGGCTTGCAGCACATGGAGAGGGGAGGGAGGGGGGCTTGCAGCATATGTAGGGGGAGGGAGGGGGGCTTGCAGCACATGTAGGGGGAGGGAGGGGGGCTTGCAGCACATGTAGGGGGAGGGTGGCTGGCTTGCAGCACATGTAGGGGGAGGGTGGCTTGCAGCACATGTGCTGCAAGCCAGCCAGCCACCCTCCCCCCACATGTGCTGCAAGCCAGCCAGCCACCCTCCCCCCACATGTGCTGCAAGCCAGCCACCCTCCCCCCACATGTGCTGCAAGCCAGCCACCCTCCCCCCACATGTGCTGCAAGCCAGCCACCCTCCCCCCACGTGGGGGGAGGGTGGCTTGCAGCACATGGAGGGATAGGTGGTGTGGCGATGGAGAAGGGGCAGCCGATGAAGGAGGCGGCGGCCGCCGCCGATCGGGGGCAGCAGCGGCTGAAAAAGGTGGGTGCGACGGCGGCGGGGACAGTGGCAAGCATGGCGGCGGGGACGGCGGTGGATCGGGAGCGGCGGCGGGGACGGCGGTGGATCGGGAGCATGGCGGCGGGGACGGCGGTGGATCGGGAGCGGCGGCGGAGACAGCGGTGCAGCGGGAGCATGGCGGCGGGGACGGCGGTGGATCGGGAGCGGCGGCGGAGACAGCGGTGCAGCGGGAGCATGGCGGCGGGGACGGCGGTGGATCGGGAGCGGCGGCAGAGACAGCGGTGCAGCGGGAGCATGGCGGCGGGGACGGCGGTGGATCGGGAGCGGCGGCGGAGACAGCGGTGCAGCGGGAGCATGGCGGCGGGGACGGCGGTGCAGCGGGAGCATGGCGGCGGGGACGGCGGTGCAGCGGGAGCATGGCGGCGGGGACGGCGGTGGATCGGGAGCGGCGGCGGAGACAGCGGTGCAGCGGGAGCATGGCGGCGGGGACGGCGGTGGATCAGGAGCTGCGGCGGAGACAGCGGTGCAGCGGGAGCATGGCGGCGGAGACAGCGGTGGAGCAGGAGCATGGCGGCGGAGACAGCGGTGCATCGGGAGCATGGCGGCGGGGACAGCGGTGAAGCGGCAGCAGCGGCGGGGCGATCGGAGACAGCGGCAGCAGCGGCGGGGCGATCGGAGACAGCGGCGGGGACAGCGGTGAAGCGGGAGCAGCGGCGGGGCGATCGGAGACAGCGGCGGTGAAGCGGGAGCAGCGGCGGGGCGATCGGAGACAGCGGCGGTGAAGCGGGAGCAGCGGCGGGGCGATCGGAGACAGCGGCGGTGAAGCGGGAGCAGCGGCGGGGACAGCGGTGAAGCGGGAGCAGCCGCGGGGCGATCGGGGACAGGGGCGGGCGGCGGGGCGATCGGGGACAGGGGCGGGCGGCAGGGACAACAACTTACCGCTCTCCTCGGCTTCCAGGGACGGTCACAGGCCGCAGATCCACATTGATTGGAGAGAGCGGTCACAAGACCGGTCTCTCCAATCAGAGCTGGGGGCGGGTGAAGCATCGATCACCCAGCTCCAGCCAATGGCCAGTGCTACAGCAGCACTGATCAGGGCTGAATTTCAATGTTCCAGCCATTTTCAATGGCTGGAACATTACAGTGGCTGTAATTGGCTGAGCGGCGTTCGTCAGCCAATCACAGCCTCTGTAGGTTCGGGGAGGAGGCACCACCCCTCCTGAGGTCAGGCAGAGGTCCCCTCCTTCCCGAATCCACCGTTTAAGTAAATAAATGTCACTCCCCGGGGCTCCGGGACCGCGATTTCGCCAGGACGTACTGAGTACGTCATGGGTCCTTTAGCACCATGTCACCATGACGTACTCAGTATGTCCAAGGTCGTTAAGGGGTTAATAAATCCCATTTGCAAGGTCATACAACATCTACCAGAATGGTTTCCTTTTTGGGGCCAAACCAGCAAGGATCTCCCAGAGACTATTCTTCACCTGGGCCTAGTGAGTTGATACCTGGAAGAATTCGACCCTTACTGGAAGAAGGTGAGCTGCTGCCTGAAATTCAAGGTGAGAGCATTTTTTTCCAAAAGTAGATTTTCTGTTATATTATGTCCGTAACCAATTATATTATAAAATAAATAAATCCTGATCTGTAGCGTTGTCTGATATTGTCTTGGAGGCTACACAGTGCTCAGATAAAAATCTGTTACTGACCCTCCACTTTTCCAGCCAGTCTTTGTTGATGGGGTGCAGTGGTGACGTCACAATTACAACAGACCTGATGGCTGCGTCAATCCTTCGGCTCAGTATCTTGTCTTCATGAGCATCACCACTGAGCCCTGTGATGTCACTACCGCAGAGTGGGGAAAGCGTCAGAAAGCTGCACCTACGGAGGGTTACTAACTTTGATCTTATTTTTCTCCTAGAGTAAACCTATACACACACCATTTTAGAATGGGAAAACCCTGATTTGTCTGTGTCCTTATATATCTGTCTCCTTCTTTTGTAAAGTTTTTGCTTTTTTTTTTTTTTTTTTTAAACAGCTATCCCCTCAAGCTCTGTGGCTAGCAAAGGAGAACGTTCTGCTGGTGCTCAACACACTGTTCCAGTCTCCCCCACTGAGATGACCACTTTTTTTATTAGGAATTTGCCTAATAAATGTAATAAAAAAAACATCATGGAGGATTTCTTTAAGAAATATGGCAAGATTCTGCGTATAAACTGCAGGATAAAGAAAGAAATGTCATCTATCCAATTTAATAACCATGTGAGTAAAAAAAAAATAATAATATGCTTATACCATTGATTGCAGGGTCATTGGTTAAAGAGGTAATTTGGTTTTGTATTGGGATCTGAGTGAGGTTGGTGACATCACGTCTATACATATCTCCCAGCTTCCAAGCGTTAGTGATGGGTATCGTGCACATGTTTTATTCAATTAAATTCTACAGATTCATACCTGTGATTCTTTCACAATTAAGGGATATTGAGGAAAAAAAGTAGTTTAATCTGCGCTCCTGCAGGAAGGGATCCAAGTACACAGATGCAGTTTATGGGCCGTTTATTCGACGCTTTTGAAAGTAATCTAACTTCTTCATCAGGATTTCACCATGTAAGGCTAAGTGCACACAGTGCGTTTTTCGCGGCGTTTTTGTCCGTTTTTCGAGTGCGTTTTTGTTCAGAACACTGCATGACTTTGCTTCACCAGCAAAGTCTAAGTTTTTTTTAGCTGCGTTTTTGTGGTGCCCACAAAAATGCAGCATGTCAATTTTGTTTGCGCTTTTCACTGCGTTTTCCTCCCATTGAATTCAATGAGATGTTTAAAAACGCAATGAAAAATGCAAATATAGCTGCGTTTTAGTGCGTTTCTATGACTAAAAACGCAGCTATAAATGCAAGGGGTGGGTAGTACAGTGACATGTACAGGAAGAGGATTCCTTCTGTTGGTAAACACAGAAGCGTGAATCCTCCCGGTACCGCCACCGGAGGTGGAAGGAACTGCGAAATCAAAAGTGAACGATAGAAAAAAAAATGGCAGATTCACCTGTCTGCAGACTCCCGACATGTCTGCTCCCAGATCCTCTCCTGGTACTGCCACCCTTGCTCCGGCTGTGTGCAGACTCCCGGGCACGTCTGATAGCTGCAGGACCTGGCGGTGATCAGCTGATGCGGTCACCTGAGTATAAGTATAAGTCTCGCGGTGAGGCCGGCTTTTTACCACCCGGCCGGCTTTCAAACAAACAGCTGATGCGGTCAGGAGACTTCATCAGCTGATAACCGCCGGGTCCTGCAGTGATCGGACGGGAGTCAGCACAGAGGTGTGTAGTTTTTTGTTTTTTTTTTCCTACTGATGCATCAGCTGATTGTTTTAAATGGCGTTTATACAATCAGCTGATGTGTGATGTGATTCACATCCTTGAACCTGACACATCATCTGATCGCTTTGCCTTCCAGCAAACCGATCAGATGATATTGGATCTGGATTGGACATCGCGGGACCCTGACCCAGGATTACTGCGGAGGGGGGGTCTTCTTTATTTCAATAAAGATGGGAGTCACTAATTGTGTTTTATTTCTATTAAAAATATTTTTCTGTCGTGTTTTTTTTATCTTTACTAGAAATTCATGGTGGCCATGTCTAATATTGGCGTGACACCATGAATTTATGGCTTAGGGCCAGTTGATAATATACAGCTAGCCCTAACCCCATTATTACCCAGCGAGCCACCCGGCATCAGGGCAGCTGGAAGAGTTGGATACAGTGCCAGAAGATGGCGCTTCTATGAAAGCGCCATTTTCTGGGGCGGCTGCGGACTGTAATTCGCAGCGGGGGTGCCCAGAAAACTTGGGCACCCTGTACTACGGATTCCAATCCCCAGCTGCCTAGTTGTACCCGGCTGGACTCAAAAATTGGGCGAAGGCCACATCATTTTTTTTTTTTAATTTCATGAAATAATTGAAAGAAAAGAAAAAAAAGGCTTCCCTATATTTTTGGTTCCCTACCGGGTACAAATAGGCGGTTGGGGGCAGCCCGTACCTGCCTGCTGTACTTGGCTAGCATACAAAAATATGGCGAAGCACACGTCATTTTTTTTAAGGCAAAAAACTCCTGCATACAGTATTGGATGGAGGATGCTGAACCTTGTAGTTTTGCAGCTGCTGTCTGCTCTCCTGCATACACTAGTGGATGGAGCATGCTGAGCCTTGTAGTTCTCCAGCTGCTATCTGCTTTCCTGCATACACTAGTAGATGGAAATTGGTTAAAGGATTTCACCAGCACAAAACTCCAGGCATTTTGTTCTTTAAAATAAAACTTCCTTTATTTTCTTATCATTAAAAAGTCCATGCTATGGTGGTCAAGCCCATGTCAGAGAGGACGCGTTTCGAACATCCAGTTCTTATTCAGTCTCTAAACCATCTAGTCACAGAACTGTTTAAAAAGTGCTGAACCCAAACATGTGATCAAATGCAAGGAGAGAGCAAGACAATTACAAAAACATTAACCCCTTGAGTTATATCACTCCATATAATGCTTATAACACTTATATATATACAAAGTTTTTTTTTAGCCAGATTAATATGCAAACATCAATTCATTTCTTTTATTTAAACCTTTCGGAAATCTTGTGCCCATTAAAAACATCCATTTTATTTCTCTCTGAAAGAGGATATCTTTCAAATTTCCACCCCTTCTAGGTAGTTGAATTTTTTCAATGGCATTGACTTTCATGCCTGTTAAATTACCTGCATGTGCGTCGCGAAAATGTTGAGACGCTCCTGATAATTTTCTGGTGGTGGCATTATTAACATCATAAATGTGTTCAGATATCCTCTTTCTGAGAGAACGACAAGTGCTGCCTATATATTGTAACTGGCAAATAGTACACGATATTAAATAAACCACATGGTCTGAACTGCAGTTTATGAGTGACATTATTTTATACGTTTTTTTATCTGTAAATGAAGAGAATTCCTTCACATTTGACATATAACCGCATAGTCCACACGATCTGTGGCCACATTTGAAAGAGCCTGTGCTGGGTAACCAATTGCCAGTGTTTTTTTCTTTTTTAGTGGAACCGCACCTATTCATATGATCACTAGGTGATAACATGGATCCCAATGTAATGTTCCTTTTTGAAACAAATTTAACTCCATTTTTTAAGATTTTGTGTAATGTGTCATCTGTAGATAAAATGGGTAAATATTTTTTAATAATTTTGATTACATCATAATAATTTTTACTGTATGTTGTTGAAAAAACAACTGACAATTCTTTCTGGGGATTATCTCTGGTTTTATTCATGTCCAAATATTGTGACCTACTCACTTTGATTGCCTTGGTTTTGGCTTTCTGGAGATTTGTCATTTTATACCCTCTTGCCAAAAACCTTTTTTCAATAGTGCTGCATTCTACCTCAAAACCATTTTGGGTGTTGCAACATCTCCTAGCACGGATATATTCACCTGTAGGGATGTTATTTATAACATGCTTTGGATGGCAACTTCCCGCATGTAATAGTGAGTTGCCTGATATGGGTTTTCTGTAAAGACTACAATTAATTTCTCCATTGTCACCCTTCCCATGGAATTGTATATCCAAAAAATTAATTTTTGATACATCATGAAAAAAAGTGAAAAAAGATTATGGGCATTATTATTAATGTATGATATGAAATCCTCAATTTTTTTGTTTGGATTTTGCCATACAATAAGTACATCATCTATAAATCTCAGATATAATGCTATATCCGAGAAAAAAGGATTGCACTGATTAAAAATATATTGTTCTTCCCACCAAAACATAAATATGCCCGCTAGAGAGGGGGAAAACCGTGCGCCCATTGAACATCCCTGTAACTGAATATATCCTTTATTTAAAAAGGTAAAATAGTTGTTTTTGAGTAAAAACTCAGTTACGTCAATCAAATAGTCCTGTAATTCAAGTGAGTAGTCAGAATATTTTTTTAGCAAATCTTTCAACGCTAAAATGGCAAGAGAATGTGGAATGGATGTATACAATGATTGCACATCACAAGTTAACCAACTAAAATTATCTTGCCATTTCATCTGAGAAATAATATTCAACACATGTTTGCTATCCAGGACATAGCCAGGAGACATTTTAGGAAGAAATTGAAGGTGGTTATCCAACCACTCTGCTAGATGTTCAGTATAAGAATCTATACCTGAGACAATCGGTCTCATTTTTGGGGGAAATTGATTTTTATGTGACTTGGGTAAGGCATGCAATAATGGTATTAAACAATAAGTGGGATTAAGATAATCTCTCAATTTTTCATCAATTAAACCCAAATGTAAGCCTTCTTCTAGAATTTTTTTCCAAGGATTTTTTTATATCTGCAGAGGGGTCATGATCGACTCTCCTGTAGGTATCACAATCCTGTAACATAGTCACTACCTCCCTTTCATAAAGTCCAGTATCCAAAACTACGACTGCCCCCCCCTTGTCAGAATTTTTTATTATGATGTTAGAGTTTTTTTGCAAGGAAATAATCGCATCCTTCTCAGTCTTAGACAAATTTTGAACCATAGGTTCTTGTAAATGAGAAAGAGCAGTTAATTCCTTTTCTACTATGTTCTGGAAATCAGTCATCTGATCACACCTCGAAGGTATGGGATAAAAACTGGGATTAGGAACATTAAAGTGGGAAACCGCACAGTGTGGATTGGGTCCGGCACCACTATCACTTGACAAATCATGCAAATCTTGTAAAGCCATTTGTTCTTTAAATGACATAGGAGAGAAAAAAATGTCAGCTGATGCATTTGAAACATTAGGAACATTAACCTCATTTTCATCGTGAAAGAAGTGTTTTTTTACTGTTAATTTTCGGATAAACTTATTAACATCTAGTATTGTTTTAAAAAGATCAAACCTCTTGTTGGGAACAAAATTTAAACCCCTTTTCAAAACACTAATTTCACTGCTGTTTAAAATGCATGCTGACATATTTATAACAGAAAAATTATTATTATCAATATTCATTTCCTTTTCCCCCTCGTGAAATGATTGTGTTGGTACACATGACTTTCTATTTTTGCGGCCGCTCCTCCTTGTTTTTTTCGATTTTTTTGAAAAAACGGCTGGTTTTTCAAGTTTTTTGACACACTTGAAGAAGTGGATGGGGTGTCAAAATTATTATCGGACGTGTCAGTATTATAGTCTGTAGAGTCCACATCAGTCGTTTCAAAGTCCGTAGAAGAAAAATTGACACGGGTAGAATTGTTGCGTCTTTTATGATTTTTCAATATGGATCTGGGACCAGCTTGGAAAAATCTCCTGGAATTATGCCAATTGTAGATTTTATTATCCTCATAGTCCCTTAAATCACGAACAAACTTTTTTTCTTTGAATGCAGTGATTGTGTCCTCAAGGGCAATGATTTTAGTGTTGATCTGGTCTTTCGTGGTCTTATAAGCATCCAGACCTGAATATTGTGCAAGGGAAACTTCAATTTCTTTAATCTTATTCTCCAACACACCTATTTTATTTCGTTCTTGTTCTATAATTAATTGAATAAGTTTTTTGGAGCATTCAGATAAGATAGTGTCCCATTTTGCAACAAATTCTTGATTAAATTCAACTGTGGGTCTTTTGTTCAGCCGAAGTCCCCTGGGAACCATATTTTTGTCAAGATATGCTTGCAAGGTCTCACTGTCCCACCAGGTACGAATTCTCGCTGACATCACTTTTTCTAATTCCCACATAATTTGATTCATTTCTGTGTGCGTTTCCAAGGGGGTATTTTGCTTATTCAATGAAAACATTTTTGCTGCTCTCTCCATACGTAGTCTGTCTGAAGTAACAAAAATCTGATTGCTATTAGCTTCATTCCTCTGGTCTTCCATTTTATGACACAATTTTTTATATAAGGAGCTATGAGTCATGCAATTTCATCATATATAGTATAAAATGTCTCTTATTGAAAAGATCCAAAACAATGATAATTGACTTACTGACAGTTCCTATTCATGAATCACAGGGAGCACGGGTATAGCAGCTCAAGGTGAAGGTAGAAAGAGGTTTTTTGCCCAGCTCACCTGTGTGATGGAAGCCAGTGATCCTGGGCTGTGCACGGAGAAGAGGTTTGGAGAGCCAGTCCATGTGCATTGAAATTGGTTAAAGGATTTCACCAGCACAAAACTCCAGGCATTTTGTTCTTTAAAATAAAACTTCCTTTATTTTCTTATCGTTAAAAAGTCCATGCTATGGTGGTCAAGCCCATGTCAGAGAGGACCAGAGAGGACTGCAGCTGCGGCCAAGAAATCAGTAAAAAACCTATACAAAGATGCTGTTGGTTTTTGGCAACGGAAAAAAACTAGTGAGTGTTTAAATCGCCTCATTTATGTGTTAGATGTATGTACCGCCATGTGGCGCCACTGTATAGAATCACATTATTAAGTTAGTATGCAAGAGAAACAACACTTTTATTGCAGAATCTCAATCAAATGGCGTGGAATGGAGCAGACATGATTGATATACAGACGTATGGGTGACATATTGCAGTTCTAGTGGTAACAGAGCCATGATGTGCCTGGGCTCTTCATCTCTGTAAGGCTAAGTTCATGTGTCCTGTAGTCATCTGGTTGGGAAACGGATTTCTGCCGTATCCGTTTCTGGTTTTTTTTTTTTTTGTTTTTTTTTTCCATGGGAGTTTATGAACAACATATCCATTAATGGATTGCTATTTAGACATCCGTTGTACTTGCATTTGTAACGGGTCTGTTGTTTTTTTAACGGATCCATTACAAATGGACGAAAAATAGTAATCCGTTAACGGATCCATCCCCCATAGACTCCAAATGTTAAAAACTGATATAGCCGACATCCGTTATTTAACAGACAAAAAGTTGTGTTTGCAGAACTTTTTTTGCGAATGGATCCATGATAACGGATGATTACAGGACATGTGAACCCAGCCTAATACTTCATATTTTTTAGGTCCTGCAAACAAAAAAGGGGCTCAAACAGTGGAGAGAGAAGTCAGACAAAGTGAGCAGAAAGGCATTCCAGCCGTTTCGCCTGTATGCAAACCTCTTCTCCAAGGACTAAAGGGGTAATTCTAAAACACTCATAATCATACAATTACAACCTTTTTTTTTCAACCTTATTCTAAACTATTTTTGGCTGTATTTCAGATCTTCTCTTAAAAAGGCTATATTTCCCAAGAATCTTCAGTTTAGTGTTCAAAATACTGATATCCCATCACCACCTTCTGACACTGCGGTGTCTTTGCCTCCTTCACTTCTGCATCTTGTGGGAATGTCAGCAGAGACCTCCGAGGAGAAATATCGTCTCCGAGACCAGAGGGACAAGATATTGAGACAAGGTATTGAAATGATCTATGAAAGTATTGCAATTATTTGAGTAACTAAAGAAGTTTTTTAACCATAAAAGAAATGCACATTTTCTAATCACGTTTCTCCTATTTTTGTAGCTCGAGTTAAACGAACTGGGTTAGATCAAGCCAAAGTTTTTGTGGGAACCTGTCCTGACATGTGCCCTGAAAAGGAGAGATACATGCGGGATACTCGCAATCAACTTAGCATTTATGAGTTCCTTCCAGGAACAGACAAGGTAATTATTAAAATTAAAACAACTTTTACTTCCAGTTTATCACATACTTAGGAATTAAATATGGCCATGTATAGACTTAATTACTCCCCGTTGATAGAAAAATAAATAAGGGAACTAGAGAGATGGAAAACCCTGCCGCTTTCTCTATTGGACGAATGCACTTGATCAAAAGGATCAGTTTTGCGAGACTACTTTACCCAATGCAAACCATTCCAGTCCTTTTAAAACACACGGATGTAAACACAATTCAGAAAGCATTCACCAAATTTATTTGACAGGGCAAAAGACCTAGAATTTCATATAAATTGACCCGATTGAAACAGGAAGGAGGGATGCAAATGCCTATGACGAGAGCCTATAATTTAGCTGCCTTGACAAGACACATCAAAGATTGGATATACAACGCTCAGTACTTTTCCAATACTCAGTTGGAAAAAGAGCTGGCAAAACCCCTAGATTTAATTACGATATTACATTTGAAAACGAAGAAACTCCCGTCACATATTAAACTCAGCTGCCTATTAGCTGACACTAGAGGAGCCTGGAAAGCACTAAGGAAATTATATAGATTACCATTTAATCTTTCAAAACACATGCCTCTCTGGGAAGATATCAATTTTGAACAGGGACAACAAAACAAGCTTTTTGGAAAATGGAAACAAAAGGGAATTCAAAAATTAGAAGATGTACTAAATCTAGAAGAGGGCAGGGCCTTCAACTGGCAAGAAATGTTGGAAGTATACTCGCTATCTAACAAACAGCACTTTCAGTACAGACAACTGGTGAGCCATTACTCGTCCATAATGAAATGCTGGGGGACACTGGGAATTAGAAACAGATTTGTTACCTTGTTGGGTGGAAGAAAGGACCAGATCTCATTGGCGACACTTTATGCCCAAATACAGAGTCATTATGATCAAAGTAAAGAGAATGAAGCGGGTGGAAAGTGTAACAAGAAATTTGAAGTTAATGGTCTACACGAAAAAATACTCAAGGGATGGTTAACTGTGAGAAAAGTGGTGGTTAACGTACAATGGCGAGAGATGCAATTCAAACTAATGCACAATGCTGCATATGCCTTTGACCTTCCGTACACAAACTCCCCAGCACAATATCTAAGTAGCTGCCCCAAATGCCACCTCCACAAAGAAAACCTGATACATTGCCTATGAGAATGCCCGGTGATAGCAATACTTTGGGGGGATACAAGCAAACAGATAGACAAGACTTGGGGAATCAAAATCCCAAAAGATCTGATTCTCTGTTTATTCCATGCCACAAGTCGAGAGGCGAGAGAGAGGGAAGAACAGTTATTCATTCCAAAAGCAGTACACGCGTTAATACTATCGGTTAAAAAATGCATTTTGCAACACTTGCTTACAAAACAAGCACCAGATATTACAGAAGTGTTAGATACCATGAAAATGTTGATACTGATGGATCAATTAGAAGCAGAAGATGGCAAAGAGAAACGCACATCTCATTTTTTTAGAAAATGGAAAACATGTATAGAAAAAAACTACTTTCTTTGTCGCTCCATTGGGAGACCCAGACAATTGGGGTGTATAGCTTCTGCCTCCGGAGGCCACACAAAGTATTACACTGAAAAAGTGTAACCCCTCCCCTCTGCCTATACACCCTCCCGTGGATCACGGGCTCCTCAGTTTTATGCTTTGTGTGGAAGGAGGCACACATCCACTCATGCGTTCCCATTTTAGTCAGCAGCAGCTGCTGATTTTATCGGTTGGAAGAAAAGAGGGCCCCCACGGGGCCCCCGGCATGCTCCCTTCTCACCCCACTACGTCGGCGGTGCTGTTAAGGTTGAGGTACCCATTGCGGGTACAGAGGCTGGAGCCACATGCCGTTTTTCCTTCACCATCCCTTAGAGGCTCTGGGTGAAGTGGGATCCGGACCGGTCATCCATTTACTGGGACCGGGGCTCCCTCCGCAGCCCCTGTGGGAATCTGCCGGACAGGAGTCTATGTATCCTCAGGGACAGGGCCCTGCATCTATAAGGTACTCTGTGTCCCCATGGGGATTGTGCATGGAGCGCTTGTTTTCCGGACGCTGCAGCAGCTGCTGGTTTGTGAAGACCGGGACTTCCGCGCCGACCGAGCCTGTTTGTCGGCCGCGGTCTTAAATTTAGTCCCCGGCTTCATTGCGGCCTAGTACCATAACTCCCGCCCCCGGGCCTGCCAGTCAGGGGTAAGGGCGGGACGGCCGACCTGACGTCGGCAGTGAGGGCTGGAGCATCCTATATGTTTCCTCCCCCCCCTCACTGATCACTGTGGGGCCCCAGATTCCCGCACTTTCATAGCGCCGCCCACGGCTCCCTCCTCCCCTGAGAGCTCCGGCAGCCATTTTTACACATTCTGCCGGTGGAGGATTTTCAGGAACGAGCTCTGCAGCTCTGGGAGACCTAAGGCAGGGAATCTGGAGGACACACTCTCCGCTTTGGGCGGTCGGTAAGCCACACCCAGTGTTGGTCCCCCTAGGGTGCCGGAGTATGTATGTATATATATATATATTATATTTTATTTTTTCTGTTCGGCTGGGTTGTTTACTTTTTCCCATATACCCTCAGTGATCACGCTCCTAGGAGACAACAGCATGTCGTCCACAAAGAGCAAGGGCGCTAAGGCAAAGGGTTTTTTTTTGCAACCTGTACCTCTTGTGGGGCTATGTTGCCTGCGGGTTCCACCTACCCTCACTGTGAGCAATGCTCGACCCCTGTTTCACTTGCTCAGCCGGAGCCTCGGTCACTAGTGGGCCCCTCGGCTCAGGCAGACCCTCCTGCTTCCACTGTCCAGGCGGCAGGGACAGAGTTTGCAGTTTTTGCTGAGAAACTCTCTGAGTCACTTTCACAATCCATGGCTCAGTCTATGGACAAATGGTCTGCCAAGCTACTAGAAGCCTTGCAATCCAGACCGGTCCTTACACAGGCCCCGAGCCCTGTTGGATCATCGCCTCCAGGTCCCTCTCGGTCCGCGCCGCAGCGCGCTCCCGGGGTGGCCCCTAGGTCTCAGGTGGAGGACTCCTGCACGGACCACAGTCCCAGACCGGCTAAGCGGGCTCGCTGGGAATCTTCCCCGACTTCCTCACGCTGTTCGGGTTCCCAGCTTGAGGACTCTCTGGAGGACGAGGCAGACGTCGCAGCTCAGGGCTCTGACCCTGACGTTGCCCTCAATCTTGATACACCTGAGGGGGACGCCTTAGTAAATGATCTTATATCGTCCATCAACCAGGTGCTAGATCTATCTCCCCCGCCTCCACCTATAGAGGAGTCGGCTTCGCAGCAAGAGAAACACCAGTTTAGGTTTCCCAAACGTACACGGAGTGCGTTATTCGATCACTCTAACTTCAGAGATGCTGTCCAGAAGCACAGAGCATTTCCGGACAAGCGCTTTACTAAGCGCCTTAATGACACACGTTACCCCTTCCCCTCTGACGTAGTTAAGGGTTGGGCTCAATGTCCCAAGGTGGATCCTCCAGTCTCTAGACTGGCGGCTAGATCTGTAGTATCAGTGGCAGATGGCTCATCGCTCAAGGATGCTACTGACAGGCAGATAGAGCTCCTGGTGAAATCCATCTATGAAGCCACAGGTGCGTCTTTTGCCCCGGCTTTTGCAGCCGTGTGGGCACTCCAAGCTATCTCAGCTTGTCTGTCTGAGATTAATGCGGTCACACGTACCTCTGCTCCGCAGGTTGCGTCTTTGACTTCTCAGGCGTCGGCTTTTTCGTCCTACGCCATGAACGCCGTCCTGGACTCTGCTAGCCGTACAGCGGTGGCATCCGCTAATTCGGTGGCAGTCCGCAGGGCCATGTGGCTACGCGAATGGAAGGCAGACTCTGCTTCCAAGAAGTTCTTAACCGGTTTGCCGTTTTCTGGCGACCGATTGGTGAACGATTGGATGAAATTATTAAGGAATCCAAGGGAAAGGACTCGTCCTTACCCCAGTCCAAGCCGAAGAGACCTCAGCAACGGAAAATACAACCGAGGTTTCGGTCCTTTCGGCCCTCAGCCAAGTCCCAATCCTCTTCGTCCAACAGGCCAGAGAAAGGCCAGAGGAACTCCTATGCGTGGCGGTCCAAGTCACGCCCCCAAAAGGCCGCAGGAGGCACTGCCTCCAAGGCGGCCTCCTCATGACTTTCGGCATCCCCGAACCGCATCCTCGGTCGGTGGCAGGCTCTCCCGCTTTTGCGACGCCTGGTGGCCACATGTTCAAGACCGATGGGTGAGAGACATTCTGTCTCACGGTTACAGAATAGAGTTCAGCTCTCGTCCTCCGACTCGTTTCTTCAGAACATCTCCGCCCCCCCTCTCGGGCCGACGCACTTTTTCAGGCAGTGGGCGTTCTGAAGACAGAAGGAGTTGTGATTCCCGTTCCCCCTCAGGAACATGGTCACGGCTTCTACTCCAACTTGTTTGTGGTGCCAAAGAAGGACGGATCATTCTGCCCCGTTCTGGACCTCAAACTGCTCAACAGGCATGTGAGCACCAGAAGGTTTCGGATGGAATCTCTCCGCTCGGTCATCGCTTCGATGTCACAAGGAGACTTCCTAGCATCGATCGACATCAAGGATGCTTATCTCCATGTGCCGATCGCACCCGAACATCAACGCTTCCTGCGTTTCGCCATCGGGGACAAACACCTTCAGTTCGTGGCACTGCTTTTCGGCCTGGCGACAGCCCCACGGGTCTTCACCAAAGTCATGGCATCCGTTGTGGCGGTCCTACACTCTCAGGGCCACTCGGTGATCCCTTACTTAGACAATCTCCTAGTCAGGGCACCCTCCCGGGTGGCGTGTCAACACAGCCTGACCTTCGCTCTGGCGACTCTCCAGCAGTTCGGGTGGATCATCAACTTCCCAAAGTCCAAGTTGACACCGACCCAATCGCTGACTTACCTCGGGATGGAGTTTCATACACAGTCAGCGGTAGTCAAGCTACCGCTGGACAAACAGCTTTCTCTGCAGACAGGGGTGCAATCTCTTCTTCGGGGTCAGTCACACCCCTTGAGGCGCCTCATGCACTTCCTGGGGAAGATGGTGGCAGCAATGGAGGCAGTGCCCTTCGCGCAGTTCCATCTGCGCCCACTCCAATGGGACGTTCTCCGCAAATTGGACAGGAGGTCGACGTCCCTCGACAGGAACGTCTCTCTTTCCCTTGCAGCCAAAACCTCTCTTCCGTGGTGGCTTCTTCCCACTTCTCTATCGCAGGGAAAATCCTTCCTGCCCCCAACCTGGGCTGTGGTCACGACGGACGCGAGCCTGTCAGGGTGGGGAGCAGTTTTTCTCCACCACAGGGCTCAGGGAACCTGGACTCCGATAGAGTCTTCCCTTCAGATCAACGTTCTGGAGATAAGGGCAGTGTATCTAGCCCTATTGGCTTTCCATCGGTGGCTGGAGGGCAGGCAGATCCGTATACAGTCGGACAACGCCACGGCGGTCGCGTACATCAACCACCAGGGCGGCACGCGCAGTCGTCAAGCCTTCCAGGAAGTCCGGCGGATTCTGCTGTGGGTGGAAGCAACAGCTTCCACGATCTCTGCAGTTCACATTCCGGGCGTAGAAAACTGGGAAGCAGATTTTCTCAGTCGTCAGGGCATGGACGCGGGAGAATGGTCTCTTCACCCAGACGTGTTTCGAGAGATCTGTCGCCGCTGGGGAACGCCGGACGTCGATCTCATGGCGTCACGGCACAACAACAAGGTCCCGGCCTTCATGGCACGGTCTCAAGATCACAGAGCTCTGGCGGCGGACGCGTTAGTTCAGGATTGGTCGCAGTTTCGACTCCCTTATGTGTTTCCTCCTCTGGCGATGTTGCCCAGAGTGTTACGCAAGATCAGATCCGACTGTCGTCGCACCATTCTCGTCGCTCCAGATTGGCCGAGGCGGTCGTGGTACCCGGATCTGTTGCATCTCACGGTGGGTCAGCCGTGGGCACTTCCAGACCGCACAGACCTGCTGTCACAAGGGCCGTTTTTCCATATGAATTCTGCGGCCCTCAACCTGACTGTGTGGCCATTGAGTCCTGGCTCCTAGCATCGTCGGGGTTATCTCAGGATGTCATTGCCACTATGAGACAGGCCAGGAAACCAACGTCCGCCAAGATCTATTACAGGTCGTGGCGGATCTTCTTGTCCTGGTGCTCTGATAAGGGTTTTACTCCCTGGCCTTTTGCCTTACCCATTTTTCTTTCATTCCTTCAATCCGGAATGGACAAGGGTTTGTCACTGGGCTCTCTCAAGGGACAAGTATCGGCGCTCTCAGTATTTTTTCAAAAGCGCCTGGCAAGGCTTCCGCAGGTCCGCACGTTCCTGCAGGGAGTTTGCCACATAGTTCCACCCTACAAGCGTCCGCTGGAACCCTGGGACCTTAACAGGGTGCTAATGGCTCTTCAGAAACCACCTTTCGAGCCGCTGAGGGATGTCTCTTTATCACGTCTTTCGAAGAAGGTGGCATTTCTAGTGGCAGTTACCTCACTCCGAAGAGTGTCGGAGCTTGCAGCGCTGTCATGCAAATCCCCCTTCCTAGTTTTTCACCAGGATAAGGTGGTTCTGCGTCCTGTCCCGGAATTTCTCCCTATCAGGATATCTCCTTACCGTCATTTTGCCCTCATCCAGTTCACCAATGTGAAAAGGATTTGCATTCATTAGATCTAGTGAGAGCACTCCGGCTCTACGTGTCTTGCACGGCGCCCCTGCGCCGTTCAGATGCGCTCTTTGTCCTTGTCGCTGGCCAGCGTAAGGGTTCGCAGGCTTCCAAGTCAACCTTGGCTCGGTGGATCAAGGAACCGATTCTTGAAGCCTACCGTTCTTCGGGGCTTCCGCTTCCTTCGGGGCTGAAAGCCCATTCTACCAGAGTCGTGGGTGCGTCCTGGGCATTGCGGCACCGGGCTACGGCTCGGCAGGTGTGTCAGGCAGCTACCTGGTCTAGTCGGCACACTTTCACAAAACACTATCAAGTGCATACCTATGCTTCGGCAGACGCCAGTCTAGGTAGGCGAGTCCTTCAGGCGGCGGTTGCCCACCTGTAGGAAGGGGCCGTTTTCGGCTCTCTTTTATTGAGGTATTTCTTTTACCCACCCAGGGACTGCTTTTGGACGTCCCAATTGTCTGGGTCTCCCAATGGAGCGACAAAGAAGAAGGGAATTTTGTTTACTTACCGTAAATTACTTTTCTTCTAGCTCCTATTGGGAGACCCAGCACCCGCCCCTGTGCCCTTCGGGCTGGTTGTTCTTTTGTGTACACATGTTGTTCATGTTGAATTGTTCTTTTGGTTCATGGTTTCAGTTCTCCGAACATCCTTCGGATTGATTTTACCCTAGACCAATTTATAAGTTTCCTCCTTCCTGCTTTTGCACCAAAACTGAGGAGCCCGTGATCCACGGGAAGGTGTATAGGCAGAGGGGAGGGGTTACACTTTTTCAGTGTAATACTTTGTGTGGCCTCCGGAGGCAGAAGCTATACACCCAATTGTCTGGGTCTCCCAATAGGAGCTAGAAGAAAAGGAATTTACGGTAAGTAAACAAAATTCCCTTCCTCAAAGATAGATTTCTAATTTAATGCAACGTTTCAAAGATACAGCCTGGTATAATGGGAGAGCTAGATGGCTCGTTGTGCAGATTGAGGATAGAGAGGTAAAACAAGGAACCCTTATGTTATGGTTATTTCTATGTTAATTTATTATTGTTTTCGATGTACAACTTGAAAACGCCAACATGTTTAGTGTTGCGACAGAAAAAAGATTTAAAATGGATGAGAATTGTTAAAAAGCTAACAAAGAATGTTATTTCTGTAAATATTTTGTTGACAACTCATCAAATAAAATATGTTTAAAAAAAACAAAAAACTTTTACTTCAGTAGCGCCAACATAACCTACAGCACTCTTACAATTGTATCCTTCCTCTTCCTTCCTCCAAATGTTTTGAGCATGTCATGTTTATCACTCAAAAAAGGTCAGTCATTTGTATAATTTTTAATGTTCTGTTTACTATTAATTGTCTACATTATGGATGGAAAATAACTTGCATAATTCCTTCCTTTCAAAGTTGGATCATGCGGCTGCCATTAAAGAATACAGTCGATCTTCTGCAGATCAAGAGGAGCCGCTAGCACATGAATTGCGCCCGTTACCAGTGCTGTGTATGACTATGGATTATATGGTGACCAATATCATGGATCAGGGAGAGGATAATTACCGAGATTGGTATGATTTTGTTTGGAACCGAACACGTGGAATACGGAAGGTGAGAACCTTTACTGAAAGCTATGTATTTATCAAATCGTTTTTCTTGGCTAATCCGGATGACTTTTTAACCAGACTAATGTCAATTTGTTAACTAAGTTTAATTTTTAGAGATATTACTGTAGTTTAGAAATGAAAAAAAAAATCAGCATAATCTGATCCCTTTGCTGCTAGAATTGTTAATTTTTTGTGATAACTGGATTAGAGAAAACAAAGAGAAATAGAAATGGTGTTAATAGATCCCTTATTTAAGCTAGGCTTCAGTTTGTTAAAGGGTTTGTCTAGGTTTTAGATTAAAGCCTGCAGTCACTTTTAGTGACTAAACTTCTGAGTCCTTACAGTGCATGCACGCTCCAGATTCTCCGGTGATGAGCGCGAGTATTTATACCACCACTAGTATTCAGTTTGCATACATGCATTCACGTGCCGACTAGACTTGCTCGACCTCACTCAATTCACTTGTATTGAGCAAGGCCGCTCATGTCTAGTCTGAGTGTGGCCGTAAGTATGTAAATCTTATATTTGTGGTCATGTGACCACCCACTTTTGCTATTGGCATCGGGGAATCCTGACCGATTTACGGTTCATGCTCTGTTAAGATTCAGAACTCCAGAGTGACTGCAGACTTTCATCTCAAATCTGGACAATCCCTTTAAGAAGTGGGTAGTCAGTGAAGTGCCAGAAGCAGATGAATTAATTAATGACCTTAAGAAAGTAAAAATATAGAGAAGTATATAAATACAGAGAAATTGTACAAGGACTGACCGATTGAGGCAAAAAGGTGAAAAATGTTATTTCTTTGTCGCTCCATTTTGAGACCCAGACAATTGGGTGTATAGCTTCTGCCTCCGGAGGCCACACAAAGTATTACACTTTAAAAAGTGTAACCCCTCCCCTCTGCTATACACCCTCCCGTGCATCACGGGTTCATCAGTTTTATGCTTTGTGTTGAAGGAGGCACACATTCACACAATCCTCCACATTTTAGTCAGCAGCAGCTGCTGATTATATCGAATGGAAGAAAAGAGGGCCCCTAACAGGGCCCCCGGCATGCTCCCTTCTCACCCCACTGAGTCGGCGGTGCTGTTAAGGTTGAGGTACCCATTGCGGGTACACAGGCAGGAGCCACATGCCGTTTTCCTTTCCCATTCCTTAGGGGCTCTGGGGAAGTGGGATCCTAACCGGTCATCCAGCCACTGTGACCGGGCTCCCTCCGCAGCCCCTGGGGGAATCTGCCGGACAGGAGACGGAGTATCGTCAGGGACATGGCCCTGCATCTACAGGTACTCTGTGTCCCCTTTGGGACGGTGCATGAAGCACCTTGGCCTCAGACGCAGCTGCGACTGCGGTGTGGATTTTTTGTCTGGGACTACCGCGCCGACCGTGCCTGTTTGCCGGCCGCGGTTTTTACTTTAGTCCCCGGCTTTTGCGGCCTAGTGTGTTAAACTCCCGCCCCTGAGCCTGCCAGTCAGGGAGAAAGGTGGGACGGTCGGTATGATGCCGACAGTGAGGGCTGGAGCACACTTCGCTGTCCTCCGCCCCCCTCACTGATCACTATGGGCCACCAGGTTCCCGCACTTTTGCGGTTCCGCCCACGGCTCTCTCCTCCCCTCGGAACGCCGGCAGCCATTGTTATAATTCTGCCGGTGGAGGATCTCAGAATCTGTTCTACAGCTCTGGGAGAGGGGGATCCTAACCGGTCGCCATGCACTGGGACCGGGCTCCATCCGCAGTCCCTGGGGGATTCTGACGGACAGGAGACTGGACATCATCAAGGACAGAGCACTGCATCCATAAGGTACTCTGTGTCCCCTTAGGGACGGTGCATGCAGCATCTGTGTTACAAACGCCGCAGCGGTTGCTGTGTGGTTTGTGAGACTGGGACTACCGCGCCGACCGCGCCTGTTTGCCGGCCGCGTTTTTAAATTTAGTCCCCGGCTCTTGCGGCCTAGTACCATATACTCCCGTTCCCGGGCCTGCCAGTCAGGGGTAACGACGGGACGGCCGACTGGACGTCGGCATGGAGGGCTGGAGCATACGTTGGTATCCTCCTCCTCCCTCACTGAGCACTGTGGGGCACCAGTTTTCGGGTGCTGACCCCCCTTGGGTGCCGAAGTGTGTATATATATGTATTTATTTATATGGTATATGATCTCACTGTTCGGCAGCAGTATTTGCTTTTGGCTGTATACCCTCACTGATTACTCTAAGAGGAGACAACAGCATGTCGTCCGCAAAGAGTAAGGGTGCCAAGGCACTGGCTTATTTTACAACCTGTCCCTCTTGTGCGGCTATATTACAGGCAGGTTCCACCTACCCTCATTGTGTACAATGCTTGGCCCTTGGGGCACTCACTCAGCCGGAGCCTCCGGCATTGGTGGGACCCTCGGCTCAGGTGGTACCGCCGGTTTCCACTGCACAGATGGCAGGGACAGAGTTTGCACGTTGGAATCAGCAACTCTCTGAGTAGCTTTCACATTCCAGGACTCAGTCTATGGCCAGAGGGTCTGCTAAGAGACTGGAAGCTTTGCAGTCCAGACCGGTAAACAGGGCCAGGGAGCTGTGAGTTCATCGCTCCCGGGTCCCTCTGGGTCGGTACAACAAGGGGCTCCTGGGGTAACACCCAGATCCCACGGTGAGAACTCCGCCACGGACCGCGGCCTCCGATAGGCTAAGCGGGCCCGCTGGGAACCTTCCCCGACTTCATCAGGAGTGCGTGTTTCGATCACTCTAACTCCAGAGGGGCTGTCCAGAAGCACAGAACTTTACGGACAAGCGCTTACTAAGCACCTTAATGACACGCGTTACCCTTTCCCCCCCTGACGTTGTTAAGGGTTGGGCTCAGTGTCACAGGGTGGATCCTCCAGTCTCCAGACTGGCGGCTAGATCCGTAGTATTAGTGGCAGAGGCCCATCTTTCATGAATGCCACTGACAGGCAAATAAAGCTTATGATGAAATCCATCTATGAAGCCATAGTCGCATCTTTTGCTCCAGCCTTCGCAGCCGTGAGGGCACTCCAAGCTATCTCAGCTTCTCTGGCTGAGATTAATGCAGTCGCAGATACCTCTGCCCCGCAGGTTGTGTCCTTCACTTCTCAGGCGTAGGTTTTTTCGTCCTACGCCATGAACGCCGTTCCTGGACTCTGCGAGCCGTACAGCAGTAGCATCCACCAATTCGGTGGCAGTCTGCAGGGCCATGTGGCTACGAGAATGGAAGGCAGACTCCGCTTCCAAGAAGTTCTTAACCGGTTTGCCGTTTTCTGGCGACCGTTTGTTTGGCGAGCAATTGGATGAAATTATTAAACAGTCCAAGGGAAAGGACTCGTCCTTGCCCCAGTCCAAAGTTTTCGGTCCTTTCGGTCCTCACCAAAGTTCCGTTCCTCCACGTCCAACAGGTCAGAGGAGGGCCAGAGGAACTCTTCTGCATGGCGGTCTAAGTCACATAAGACCGCTGGAGGAAACGCATCTAAGGCGGCTTCCTCATGACTTCGGCCTCACCAAGACCGCGTCCTCGGTCGGTGGCAGGCTCCCCCGCTTTTGCGAGGCAGAAGGAGTGGTGATTCCCGTTCCCCCTCAGGAGCATGGTCACGGCTTCTACTCCAACTTGTTCGTGGTGCCAAAAAGGGACGGATCTTTCCGTCCCGTTCTAGACCTCAATCTGCTCAACAAGCATGTGAGCACCAGAAGGTTTCGGATGGAATCTCTCCGCTCGGTCATCGCCTCGATGTCACAAGGAGACTTTCTAGCATCAATCGACATCAAGGATGCTTATCTCCATGTGCCGATCGCACCCGAGCATCAACGCTTCTGCGTTTCGCCATCAGGGATGAACACCTTCAGTTCATGGCACTGCCATTCGGCCTGGCGACAGCCCCACGGGTCTTCACCAAGGTCATGGCAGCAGTGGTGGCGGTCCTACACTCTCAGGGCCACTCGGTGATCCCTTACTTAGACGATCTTCTAGTCAAGGCACCCTCCAGGGCGGCATGCCAACACAGCCTGACATTTGCTCTGGAGACTCTCCAGAGGTTCGGGTGGATCATCAATTTCCCAAAGTCAAATTTGACGCCGACCCAATCGCTGACTTACCTCGGGAGGGAGTTTCATACCCGTTCAGCGATAATGAAGCTTCCGCTGGAAACAGCGTTCACTACAGACAGGGGTGCAATCTCTTCTTCGGGGTCAGTCACACTCCTTGAGACGCCTTATGCACTTCCTAGGAAAGATGGTGGCAGCAATGGAGGCAGTTCCTTTTGCGCAGTTTCATCTGCGTCCACTTCAATGGGACATCCTCCGCAAATGGGACAGGAGGTCGACGTCCCTAGACAGGAACGTTTCCCTGTCACGGACAACCAAAACCTCTCTTCAGTGGTGGCTTCTTCCCACTTCTTTGTCGAAAGGAAAATCTTTCCTGCCCCCATCCTGGGCTGTGGTCACGACGGACGCGAGTCTGGGTGGGGAGCGGTCTTCCTCCACCACAGGGCTCAGGGAACCTGGGCTCCGACAGAGTCCTCCCTTCAGATCAATGTTCTGGAGATAAGGGCAGTGTATCTAGCCCTAAAGGCGTTCCAGCGGTGGCTGGAGGGCAGGCAGATCCGTATACAGTCGGACAACGCCACGGGGGTTGCATACATCAACCACCAGGGCGGCACACGCACTCGTCAAGCCTTCCGAGAAGTTCGGCAGATTCTGCTGTGGGCGGAAGCCACAGCCTCCACCATCTCTGCAGTTCACATCCCGGGCATAGAAAACTGGGAAGCGGACTTTCTCAGTCGCCAGGGCATGGACGCAGGGGAATGGTCTCTTCACCCGGACGTGTTTCTAGAGATCTGTTGCCGCTGGGGAACGCCGGACGTCGATCTAATGGCGTCTCGGCACAACAACAAAGTCCCGGCATTCATAGCTCGGTCCAAGGATCACAGAGCTCTGGCGGCAGACGCGTTAGTTCAGGACTGGTCGCAGTTCGACTGCCTTATGTATTTCCTCCTCTGGCACTGCTGCCCAGAGTGTTACGCAAGATCAGGTCCGACTGCCGCCGCGCCATCCTCGTCGCTCCAGACTGGCCGAGGAGATCGTGGTACCCGGATCTGTGGCACCTCACGGTGGGTCAACCGTGGGCACTCCCAGACCGACCAGACTTGCTGTCTCAAGGGCCTTTTTTCCATCTGAATTCTGCGGCCCTCAACCTGACTGTGTGGCCATTGAGTCCTGGCTACTAGCGTCCTCAGGGTTATCTCAAGATGTCATTGCCACCATGAGACAGGCCAGGAAACCAACGTCCGCCAAGATCTATCACAGGACTTGGAGGATCTTCTTATCCGGGTGCTCTGATCAGGGTTCTACTCCCTGGCCGTTTGCCTTGCCCACTTTTCTTTCTTTCCTTCAATCCGGAATGGACAAGGGCTTGTCTCTCGGCTCTCTCAAGGGACAAGTATCGGCGCTTTCCGTGTTTTTTCAAAAGCGTCTAGCCAGGCTTCCGCAGGTCCGCACGTTCCTGCAGGGGGGCTGGCCACATAGTCCCATCTTACAAGCGTCCGTTCGCACCCTGGGATCTTAACAGGGTGCTGACGACTCTTCAGAAGCCATCTTTCGAGCCGATGCGGGATGTCTCTCTATCTCGCCCTTCGCAGAAGGTGGCCTTCCTAGTGGCAGTCACATCACTCAGGAGAGTGTCTGAGCTGGCAGCGCTATCATGCAAAGCCCCCTTCCTGGTGTTTCACCAGGATAAGGTGGTTCTGCGTCCGGTCCCGGACTTTCTCTCTAAGGTATCCCCGTTTCATCTCAATCAGGATATCTTCTTACCCTCTTTGGGTCCTCATCCAGTTCACCAATGTGAAAAGGATTTGCATTTATTAGATCTGGTGAGAGCACTCCGGCTCTACATTTCTCGCACGGCGCCCCGGCGCCGGTCTGATGCGCTGTTTGTCCTTGTCGCGGGCCAGAGTAAGGGATTTCAGGTTTTCAACTCAACCTTGGCTCGGTGGATCAAGGAACCGATTCTGGAAGCCTACCGTTTTTGTGGGCTTCCGATTCCTGCAGGGCTGAAAGCCCATTCTACCAGAGCCGTAGGGGCTTCCTGGGCATTGCGACACCAGGCTACGGCTCAGCAGGTGTGTCAGGCGGCTACCTGGTCGAGTCTGCACACTTTCACGAAAAACTATTAGGTGCATGCCTCTGCTTCGGCAGATGCCAGCCTAGGTAGACGACTCCTTCAGGCGGCAGTTGCCCACCTGTAAGAGGGGGCCGTTTTCGGCTCTTTTTATCGAGGTATTCTTTTACCCACCCAGGGATTGCTTTTGGACATCCCAATTGTCTGGGTCTCCCAATGGAGCGACAAAGAAGAAGGGAATTTTTTTAACTTACCGTAAATTCCTTTTCTTCTAGCTCCTATTGGGAGACCCAGCTCCCGCCCCTGTTCCCTTCGGGCTGTTGTTCTTTTCTGTACACATGTTGTTCATGTTGAATTGTTCTTTTGGTTATGGTTTCAGTTCTCCGAACATCCTTCGGATTGAATTTACCTTAGACCAATTTATAAGTTTCCTCCTTCCTGCTTTGGCACCAAAACTGATGAACCCGTGATGCACGGGAGGGTGTATAGCAGAGGGGAGGGGTTACACTTTTTAAAGTGTAATACTTTGTGTGGCCTCCGGAGGCAGTAGCTATACACCCAATTGTCTGGGTCTCCCAATAGGAGCTAGAAGAAAAGGAATTTACGGTAAGTAAACAAAATTCCCTTCTTTCCCCTCCAGTCTTAAAGGGGAGGATATGGGACGGTAAAGCAGGGCAACGAGGGTTAGCAATGACTTATGTTTTATAATAGGTGTGTAGAATTTTTTCTTATTTTTCTTTTCTTTTTAGGATATTACACAGCAGCACTTGTGTGATAAATTTACTGTGTCTTTGATGGAGAAGTGTATGCGGTTTCACATTCACTGTGCATATGAGCTTTGTGAGGAGCCGATGTCCTCATTTGATCCCAAAATAAATAATGAGAATTTGACGAAGTGTTTGCAGAGCCTAAAGGAAATGTACCAGGACCTACAAAATCATGGCGAGACCTGTCCTTGTGAACCTGAGTTTAGGGGCTACAGTGTTTTTCTCAACCTCAACAAGGGAGATATTCTCAGGTAAAATATTGCTTTCTTTTCATGCATTGAGTGACTGGATAGAGGTCCTGGGAGTGTGGACCGTCTGCTCCAGGCACCATCTAGCTGTGGTGACAATCGCGCTGGAGAGGAAGGGGCAAGGACTGTCTGAGTGGTCACCTCTTCATGTGTTAGAGGTTGGAGTCTTGCCCTGTAAACCAGAAAGGGTACTGTGTGACAGGTTTCACCCTGTTCTCTTAGACTTTAGGTGGGATACGTGAGTGATTACACTGTTTGCCTCACAAGCAGAATCTGAAAGAAAAATTGGAAAGATTGAAGGTAGAGACGGGTCGGAACCCAGACGCCATGTCCACCTCCTACTATCAGGAAGCCAAAACTGACCACCTTGGCTCCGATTGGTGGGTAACTATGCTGAAAAGGAGTTAACTTTTTTTTCCGAGTGTCAGCAGCATACACACGTGGTCTCCTGTGTTTCCCAAAGCGATAGAGAAAGTACATACAAGTCACAATAATGCCCATAGAAGTGTCAATGGTGCCTGTACTATATATGTACACACTACAGTTCAAAAGTTTGGGGTCACCCAGACAATTTTGTCTTTTCTCATGAAAAATCATACTTTTATTTATCAAATGAGTTGCATAATGAATAGGTCTCTTACTACTGCTACTATCATCGCCGTTTCCTGACGATGGTCTGTTTTAGGAGGGGTGATGGAAAACGTGACCTTAGTTTTTAACCTCTGCTTCCCACATTTTCAGTGGCCAACACCACACTTCTGCCCCCGCCATCTTTGCTCACCACCACCTCAGGCCCTGTGTGATATGGAGGTTTTTACATACATCACCAACCATCATGGCGGCGGGATCTGTTCAGACTACAGATTCTGACACTCCGCCTGGTAACTTCTCTGATGTCTTTGAGTGCAGGGTGACTCTGGCTTCGACCAACAGATTGGTAGTTCATAGTCAGGCTAGCAAGACTTAATCTCAGCTGGTCTGTTTGTTAGTCTCCTTTGATCACATGTGTGGGAGCCAATCACATCTGCTCCCCTCCTATATATGCTGGCTAGATCCTACCATTTATGCCCACTGTAGTTTCTCTAAGCTGGTCTGGGGAGGTTTTGTGATCCAGACTAACTGGTGGCTGTAGTATTTGTTTCTGAGTGCAGTTGTGAAGGTATCCCTTGTCGTCTTTTTGTTGCTACCTTCCTGCGCTTGCTTTTCTCCTGAGTCTCTCATTGTTTGTTTGTTCCTTGAATTTTCAGTATGTCAGAGTTTTTTGGTTTTCCCCTGTCTGCCTTTTATGTGTTTTATCTGCCTCTTGCCCCTTCCTTCCCTGGTGGGAGGGGGGAAATCAGATTAGTTCGGGTCAGGAGCATAGCCAGGCACGACACTTGGTCAGCTTCACCATTAGGGGTAATCCTAAAGTTAGGGATGGCCTAGTGTGACTCGTTTTCCTAGAGTCACATCGTGACACCCTGCTTCTGACACAACCATCTTTCTTCCTGAAATGAGGCATGAAGGGGTGTTGATAGAAGCAGGGTGAGTGACATAAGCAAATCCCTCATGATGACTATTCGTTTTAGGGCAGTAATAAAAGCTGTGGGACGGCACTGCTGTCACTGATCTTTCTTCTATCACTGCCCTATGATGGCGTCTTAGTTTATGGAAAGAAACTGCAGTGTTAGAAGCAGGGATTATGGTTCCGATGAATGAAGATGAGGGTGACCGAGATAGAAGTGTGGTGGCTACTGAAACTGTTGTCACTTCTGCATCATCAGACTTGGACATCATCAGGGGAAGACTGACAGAAGTAATGGTAACTGATGGCAGCACCACCTCCTCCTTATGATGTCCTATCTTGGGTGGGAGAGAAGCTGTGGGAACGTTACCGCAGGGCCATCCTTCTGTGACGTCCTTTTAAGATTCTCCTTAAATGGAACATCACAGGAAGTAAAGAAGAAAAAAAAGACCGGATAAAGAGAACGGAAGAGAATTTTATAATACAGCAAATTATGAAAGTGTTAGGGCTTAAAATGGATGTTTATAAAGGCCATATGATATATATAATATATAATATATAATATATAATATATATAATATATATATATTATATGGACAAACCCTTAAAAAAAAAAAAAAAAGCCACATGCGTATTACTATACACAAGACGTGTGCAACTGACTGGGGTGTGGGTTACCACCCAACCTGCAAAACAGCGGCCGGGCTGAAATTTGAAATAGGAGTTATTTCATCTGCCGTCTATTTCAGCAAGAGGAAAACTTTCCTTTGCTGCCTTTATACAGAGAACAATTTTTCCCTTCACCCATGACAGCACCACGCGAGAGAGGGATCCGCCCAGCGAGGACAGGAAACCATTCTGAATAAAAGGGCAGTACCTCTCCCCTTCGTCAGTTGGTTTCCTGTCCTTGATGGGGGACCCCCGTTCTGAAAACCGGCGGCCTGGGCTGAACGTGCGCAGTTATCTATTGAACAAATTTGTAGGGCCACTACCTGGTCCTTACAGTCTACTTTTTTCCGGCACTATCGGTTGGACCTATCTTCCTTGGCTGCTCTTTCGTTTGGTAGACGGGTGCTTAAGGCGGTGGTCCCTCCCTAATTAGGTTTTCTCTGGAAATCTCTCACGTGGTGCTGTCATGGGTGAGGGGAAAACACCACGGTTACTTACCGGTAGCCGGTTTTTCCAGAACCCATGACAGCACCCATATAATCCCTCCCTTTCTCATCCTTGGTGTGCACTTCTGGGGGTGCTTCTGTGTGTTAAGTGGTGATGGAGTAAGTTCTAATGATTGTTGGAGGTCCTCTCATTCTCGGTAATCAACTGACGAAGGGAAGAGGTACCGCCCTTTTATTCAGAATGGTTTCCTGTCCTCGCTGGGCGGATCCCTCTCTCACGTGGTGCTGTCATGGGTTCTCGAAAAATCGGCTACCGGTAAGTAACCGTGGTGTTTCACTGCTATTATGAAAATATTGGGCAGGGGGTGTATCAGGAGTCTGCAACTGTCTTTGTTATAGAAATATAGGTGGTATAAGGGTGGGCTGCCAGTACTGTTCTCATGGGGTAGTTGCAGGAGTCTGCCGCTGTTATTGATGGATTTGGGGAATTTCCAAAGGGTTTCAGCGGTCACTATTAGTAGGATTGCACACATCTATCAAACACGCACCATGGATCACAATAGCGGCACAACTGCCAGGTCTCTGGACCTGATCTATCAGCCGAATGTACGGGGATTGCGGATTTGCTATCATCATTCTGGTTGCTGTAAGCCATAGGAATGCAGTAGGTAGAGCATAGCCCTTAGGGCCACTCAGTCTGGTGTGAAGGCTCATTGTGATGTGCAACACTGAACAATATCGTTTACATTAAAATGTACTGGATGGTGGAGCTGTAACTGGGTCTGCAGAAAAGTTGAAGCCCACTGGAACGCACAGAGCGGATCGATAAATGTAATTTTTATTACAGACCTTTCTAGTACAACTTCACTGTTTCATTCAAATCATTAATTCTGTGTGAAGCAAAACAGCCACATACTCTTTCTTGGCTAAAAAGGAGGATTATTGTTTTTCAACCCTGCTGTAATATATCTAGTGCAACTTTTTTGATTTAGTGTAAAGATCCAATTAGAGTCCACACAAAGGCTTCTCTCAACATCTTCAATGGTTATACTTGGAAAGTGCTTGTAAAAACCACAACCTTTACTATTTTGCTTCTTATTAAAAATCCCATCCATTCCCAAGAACAAAGAGAGATTTTTAATTCTGTTGTGTAAGCTTGTTGCCTAGATTACCGACCACCGATGCAGCCTGTCAGATGGACGGTTTCCTACGCAAAGAATATGGTGCTTATAAGCTCTTTCCATAAAGCTTGTAATCACTGGTTTGACGTTACCTGGATTGCTGGACCCAGTCGTCTTTGGTTCCCTTGCACTTCACTGGTGTAGAGGTAAAACTGCCTCTGATTGCTGTATTGTGAGTGTTCCATAAATGATTACCTAACTTTATCTAGGATTTTTTTTTTTTTCTTCCTTGTGCTACACATCTTGTTTAGAAATATTTCTCTCTTGCCTTATTGGGGTACACAGGACCATGGGTGTATGCTGCTGTTGCCAGGAGGTTCACACTATGCAAACTATTAAGAAAGAAAGTTAGCTCCTCCTCCACAGTAATCCAGCAAGATAGGAAGGGTGCTGCACCACTGTATGTCACTCAGCGATAACGCATGTGTGCTCGTCGAGGGCTGGGAATTACCGTATCCTGAGCGGGGGTGCTCGTCCAGAAGAAAAGTCCAGGTACCGATGGATGAGTGAAGGAAATGAGGGACCGCACTCCGTACCGCTGTGCAGGAATCTTTAGTTTATTAGACGGTGCAGGGTAAAAAGCAGGAGACGAGCTGTGAGCTGGCTCCCAGGTAGAGGACAACAGTTGTTTCGCCTAACTAATTAGGCTTCCACAGGTCCATATGTGGAGCTACAACGGCGCCCCCTATATAGGAGTGCTCACAGGTGCGTCGCATGCCACATAAAAACATACATAGGAGAATGTAATGTGCATATAAAACATGGAACACACCATGCCACAATACAAAACAATAAAAACAAGGTTATTACAAAACGATTATACCAAAAAAGAAGAAAAAGAAAGGGCACCGAAGGAATACATATGCAAAATATGTCAAAGCACACACATATGGAGGACCGACAGAAAAACTGACAGATCCACGCGATCATTTAACCCCAATGCCCCCTGAGCTCCATAATTAATGATTAGTTTGGCCTCAACTTGTAGTAAAAGTTGCTGAAGGTTGCCCCCCCTCGATGGGAGGACAACCTTCTGCAGGCCAGCAAAACGGAGGACATCAGGGTTACCATTATGATGCTCGCGGATGTGAGAAATCAGTCTAGGAGAACCTTTGCCTGACGTTACCGAATTGTAGTGCTCCCTGAACCTGACGTATAAACATCTGATTGTTTTGCCTATGTAAAATCTGCCACAAGGGCAGAAAATCACATAGACAACGAACCGCATGGGCCGCCCTGACAGAAAGATTGATGATCTGAATAGATTTGTGTTTAGCTTTCGGTTCGGTCCCTTGGAGCATGTCATTAGGAGAACTTTGTATAGGCATTGGCACATTCTGGAAAGAGATCCTACTTTGGTTGAAATGACCAAGGCTAATCCTTTTGTCTCTTTCAGACGTTGCGTTAACCTACGGGATAAACTAGTGAGAAATAGACTTACCAGCCCCTCTGTGTGGCTCGATAGATGCTGCCCGCCGGGTAACTACCGGTGTGGCAACTGCAGATTTTGTAACCTGCATCTCACTGGCCAATCCCTACAGGTGGGTTCGCACTCACATTCGGTCCTCCAGTTTATTTCTTGTAAAACTAAATTTGTTGTCTATGTGATTTTCTGCCCTTGTGGCAGATTTTACATAGGCAAAACAATCAGATGTTTATACGTCAGGTTCAGGGAGCACTACATTTCGGTAACGTCAGGCAAAGGTTCTCCTAGACTGATTTCTCACATCCGCGAGAATCATTATGGTAACCCTGATGTCCTCCGTTTTACTGACCTGCAGAAGGTTGTCCTCCCATCGAGGGGGGGCAACCTTCAGCAACTTTTACTACAAGTTGAGGCCAAACTAATCATTAATTATGGAGCTCAGGGGGCATTGGGGTTAAATGATCGTGTGGATCTGTCAGTTTTTCTGTAGGTCCTCCATATGTGTGTGCTTTGACATATTTTGCATATGTATTCCTTCGGTGTCCTTTCTTTCTTCTTTTTTGGTATAATCGTTTTGTAATAACCTTATTTTTATTGTTTTGTATTGTGGCATGGTGTGTTCCATGTTTTATATGCACATTACATTCTCCTATGTATGTTTTTATGTGGCATGCGACGCACCTGTGAGCACTCCTATATAGGGGGCGCCGTTGTAGCTCCACATATGGACCTGTGGAAGCCTAATTAGTTAGGCGAAACAGCTGTCGTCCTCTACCTGGGAGCCAGCTCACAGCTCGTCTCCTGCTTTTTACCCTGCACCGTCTAATAAACTAAAGATTCCTGCACAGCGGTACGGAGTGTGGTCCCTCATTTCCTTCACTCATCCATCGGTACCTGGACTTTTCTTCTGGACGAGCACCCCTGCTCAGGATACGGTAATTCCCAGCCCTCGACGAGCACACATGCGTTATCGCTGAGTGACATACAGTGGTGCAGCACCCTTCCTATCTTGCTGGATTACTGACTTTCTTTGGTTTGCTTGCACACTGCTTGCTGTCACTATATTATTTTGGTGTCACTCTGTGCGCTGGTACGGCGCTGTTATGGAGGTGTCTGATGATTGTAACGAATTACCACCTGGTGCTACAGGCTTGCAGGCTGGACGGGCTGACGCCGGCTCCTTTTTTGGAGAATGTAATTTTAAGAAGGACACGGAGGTTTTAGGAGTTAAAACCTTGGAATTTCGGATACAGACACTGGCAGAAAAGGAAGTGAGATTATTTTGGACTATTCAGTCTTTGCAATCGTATGTTGAATGTGATCGGGTCCCATGTGGACTACGGGTTATCAAAACCCTTTCACACTTCCAAGAGGACACTGCGTTTACCCAGCAATGGGAAAATATACAATTGGAGTGCTCTAAAAAACTGTTACATCTTGTATTGGATAAAAACAAGGAGGACTATGCTGTTCTGAACTCTGAACTGGATGCTCTAAAACAAGATACACGATTAAGAATGTCAAATGATGATTGGAATGCATTTTGTTTAAAACTTGATAAAAGGTTGGTGAACGTGCAGACTGAAATTAGAAATAAAAAAAGAAAAAAATTTCTCAGGGACAAGAGGGACTATGAGAGGAAGCAGGTTTTCTGTTGGGCTAAAGACAGCCCCAAAAATTATAGGCATAGACCCCATATTAAGAAGAAGAGTACTTTTGGTGCCAACAGGGGATACTGAACCACCGACTCGGAGTCCAGTGGCTCCGAGGAGGTGGTCGCAGGCCCCTCTGGGGGTAACTCAGGTGCGTTTAGAGCTACTGCCCCTTTAGAAAACGCACTCGACGGGGGGGCAGGAAGAAACGCACGGGGCAGAGGGCGCAAGAGGAAATTTGTGTCCTGGCGGAATTGAATAGTCCCTCTGTCACTCAGTCTAGTGTGAACACAATCATCAACCTTTCCTCTCATTCTCGATCTCCTGACATGATTTCCGTACTTTCCAAGGGTCTGAAATTTTGTATTCCTGAACCTTTTGATTTTGCTGAGTTTAGGGTGGATTTGTTTAAAGCTATCCGTAGGATCCATTTATACAAACATTTTCAGTCTGCACCGGGCAGTCCGGGATCTACTCCGGAGGGGCATATCCCGTGCACTGTTGATAGTAACCACTTCGATGTCACGAGTGCTTTTGACGCAGATGTGGTTCGGGACGCTGAGGTACTCCTCAGTCTGAATGAACCCCATCATGGGTCTAGCCCCGGTGTGGCTACTTCTGCGTTACCAGTGAATAGGTTCACTAAAGGGATTAAATCCGATTTTTATCCCCCCACGGTACCGGGTAATTTGGTGGACTTGTATCAGGATACTGTCCTTAAAGACATTGAGGCATTGATCTATACTAACCCCACTCAGAATCTGAGTCAGGGCGAATTGACTGCCATTCGCATTATGCGGGGTTGGGAGGACACTGTGTTCCGCGAGGCGGATAAGGGGGGCAACATTGTCCTCCTGACACGGCAACAGTATGTCCAAGAGTGCCTCCGACAGTTATCTGACAAAGCCACCTATACCCCGTTGCCTAGCAACCCCATTCAGGAATTCAAGAAGTCTTTGGTGTGGCTCTTGAACAAGTTCGTTGGTCTAGGTGTTCTCTCGCAGACGCAGGCGGACAAATTGATCCCTCCTTACCCTACGAAGCCTTGCTGGTATTGTATACCCAAAGTCCATAAGAGTAGAGACAATCCCCCAGGCCGTCCTATAGTGGCTGGTATCGGCTCTTTAACGGAGCCTTTATCACACTATTTGGACTGGCTGCTAAGACCCATTCTTAGTCAAATCCCCTCTTATGTCCAGGACACTGGTGACTTTCTGGCACTACTTAAAGGTATAACATGGCAGCAAGGCTTCCAACTAACATCAATTGACGTGGAGAGCCTTTATACCCGCATTCCCCAGCGTTTGGGGGTTCAAGCTGTGAAGGAAATGGTGGCACAGAGTGGGAAGGATGCTCGTTATTGCAATTTTGTGGAGGAGTCCCTTGATTTTGTTCTTTCTAGGAACGCATTTACTTTTTTGGACCGTTGGTACTTGCAGTGCGGGGGTACCGCTATGGGTACCCCTGTCTCTTGTGCCATGGCCAATATATTTTTGGGATCTTTCGAGAGCAAGTATGTGTTTTCCGATACCAACCCCTTTTTGAGGTATATTCGCCACTATTTGAGGTATGTGGATGACATATTCATTGTATGGGATGGCACGGAGGATTTATTCTCTGATTTTGTGTCGCATCTTAACAACTCGAATACAATGAATATGTCCTTCACTTCCTCTTTTGGTGGCGATACCCTCAATTTTTTGGACGTTGAGGTTTCCATCAGGTATGGTAATATTCACACTCAATTGTTTAGGAAACCGACGGCATCCAACTCACTCTTACATTTCTAGAGCGCACACCCCCTTCATACTAAGACGGCTTTACCGTACAGTCAATTTTTGCGGGTACGCAGGGCTAATAGTTCTGAGGAGACTTTTCTCTAGCAGTCAATGGAATTAAAGGAAAGGCTTCAGCAAAGGGGTTACCCTGAGGAGTTGATTGATTCTGCTTTTGAGAGGGCTAGATCTGGTGTCCATTGTTCTAATCGCATGGGCCGCCCTGACAGAAAGATTGATGATCTGAATAGATTTGTGTTTAGCTTTCGGTTCGGTCCCTTGGAGCATGTCATTAGGAGAACTTTGTATAGGCATTGGCACATTCTGGAAAGAGATCCTACTTTGGTTGAAATGACCAAGGCTAATCCTTTGGTCTCGTTCAGACGTTGCGTTAACCTACGGGATAAACTAGTCAGAAATAGACTTACCAGCCCCTCTGTGTGGCTCGATAGATGCTGCCCGCCGGGTAACTACCGGTGTGGCAACTGCAGATTTTGTAACCTGCATCTCACTGGCCGATCCCTACAGGTGGGTTCGCACTCACATTCGGTCCTCCAGTTTATTTCTTGTAAAACTAAATTCGTTGTCTATGTGATTTTCTGCCCTTGTGGCAGATTTTACATAGGCAAAACAATCAGATGTTTATACGTCAGGTTCAGGGAGCACTACAATTCGGTAACGTCAGGCAAAGGTTCTCCTAGACTGATTTCTCACATCCGCGAGCATCATAATGGTAACCCTGATGTCCTCCGTTTTACTGGCCTGCAGAAGGTTGTCCTCCCATCGAGGGGGGGCAACCTTCAGCAACTTTTACTACAAGTTGAGGCCAAACTAATCATTAATTATGGAGCTCAGGGGGCATTGGGGTTAAATGATCGCGTGGATCTGTCAGTTTTTCTGTAGGTCCTCCATATGTGTGTGCTTTGACATATTTTGCATATGTATTCCTTCGGTGTCCTTTCTTTCTTCTTTTTTGGTATAATCGTTTTGTAATAACCTTGTTTTTATTGTTTTGTATTGTGGCATGGTGTGTTCCATGTTTTATATGCACATTACATTCTCCTATGTATGTTTTTATGTGGCATGCGACGCACCTGTGAGCACTCCTATATAGGGGGCGCCGTTGTAGCTCCACATATGGACCTGTGGAAGCCTAATTAGTTAGGCGAAACAGCTGTCGTCCTCTACCTGGGAGCCAGCTCACAGCTCATCTCCTGCTTTTTACCCTGCACCGTCTAATAAACTAAAGATTCCTGCACAGCGGTACGGAGTGCGGTCCCTCATTTCCTTCACTCATCCATCTCCTCCTCCACAGTGTACACCCTGTGACTGACCAGGAACCAAGCCAGTTTTTTGCTTAATCTCCTAGGAGGTGGACATGGGCCTCTTTTGATGCCGTTCTCTTCCGTTTTTTTTTTCCCTATTCGGGCTCATTTTTTAGCCCACTAACCTTTCTTCTGTTCTATTCTCAGATGGGCGACAGGGTGTTCTACACTCCTGCTCTCCCCGTATGGGGGAAGAGGGACACAGGGTGGCTTCACCGCCAGGTCTCCCCTCTTCCTAAGTGGCCGGACGATCTATGCTCTGCGTCACCCTGGTGCTCAGAGCCCCCCGTTTCTATTTCCTGACCAGGCTCCCCCTCAACGCGCTTCTAGGCAAGCAGCGCCGAGAGTGGTAACGTTCGGCAGTTCCAGGACTTGGGATGCAAGTCTGCCGTCCGCCTACCTGTTGCATGGGGCAGCTGACCCAAAGTCTGCTTCCCTCCAGGTTCTTACCCAGCCGGCGCGGCTTCCAACGGACCTCCTGGACTCAGGTAGGGAGAGTTATCGACTCCAGGCTGGTCCAGATCAGCGTTGGAGCGGCAGGGGATAAGGTCTCCCTGCTTCAGCGCCCGCTGTGCTGCAGTGTTGTGCTATCCCTGGCGTATTGCAGACCAGGCGCTAATTTAGCTCCCGGCTACGGCCTGCTCGGTCGTGGGCCATGCCCCCTTCCTCTGTTGTTCTTGCGCGGCAGAAAGCCCCGTCCCCGCAAAGGTGGGGGCCGCTGCCTCTCTCCCACAACGCTGGGTATACAGGCCGATAATAAAGGGCGATAATTCCACCTCAACAAAGGTGGGGGCCGCTGCCTTTCTCCCACAACACAGGCTGCAGATACGCCCACGACAGCAGCGCCATCTTGGGAAATCGGCTATTCTCTCGGGGGGACACAGCCAGCGGCTTCTACGCCAGGGCCTGAACGGGGTAAGCTCTCCTTGCTCAGGAGGCTCGGTGCTGCAGGGCTTCAGCTATTTACTGAAAAATTTAGACTTTCTCTGTACTAGGGGACCCTATAACTTTCATAGAAGTTAAGGGAAGCGAGCAGATTACTACATTGCTTTACTTTATATCTAATCCAAAAGTGCGGAAGACACAGACTCCCCTTATAGTGCGTTACTCAGCTTGCAAGTCCTGAAATCAGAAATTCTCAGGCCAGTCATTCCCCCCTGTGTCTGGACCGCGATTCCCCAGTTGCGGTGTCATCCCAGGATCCCCCCTCCACCGCAGATAACCAGAACAACCCTGCATCCCAGGCTCAGGATAGGGTCCCCACTAGGATCTAGAAGAAATCCTCCAAACGGTTCCACACTACCCAACCTCATCCCAGGATGTCTCCGAGTCTCTGCGTCAGGGTCGGCCTACGATATGTCTCCAGAGTTGGACTCCGACCTGGAATTGGACGCGGAGCAGGCGTCCAATATCCGGCAGACGATCGACAGTTTAATCTCGGCTGTTAACCAAACTCTGTCGGTGGAGGAAGATCCGCCTGCGGCTTCAAAAACGGTTTCTTTGAAAAAACCTAAGCAAGCCCTGAGATATTTTTCTAATAATCCCGATTTTACCGCCATTCTGGTCAAGCAGAGAGCTCACCCAGAAAAAACGTTTCCTTGCAACGGTGCCTCTCCCTTCTCTATCCGTTCTCACCGGAGCTAGTGAAGGATTGGGCAGAGTTCCCTGTTGACCTTCCTGTGTCTCGACTGGCCAAGCACACAGTACTCTCTATTCTAGACAGTGCCTCTCTCAAAGAACCCACCGACCGCACCGTTGCGGCTCTGGCTCGGTCTATTAAGGCGGCGGGTTCCTCCCTCTGTCCCTCATTTGCCACAGTGTGGGCTTCTAAAGCTCTTGCGGTCTGGAGCAAGAGTTTACAGAGAGGCCTCCATGCAGAAGGTTTGCCTTCCGAGTTGATTGAGCTAATTGACCAAATATCCATGGCCGCCAAATACCTTATATACGCTTCCCTAGACTCTGCAAATTATGCCGCCACGGTGGCCAGCAACTCGGTGGTGATTCGTCGGACTCCCTGGCTAAAAGGGTGGAGTGCATGATGGGATTACCCTTTCATGGTTTTCGCCTTTTCGCGAAACACTTGATAGGATCATGATGCTGCTACAGGGGGTAAGAGCACCTCTCTTCCACAAAAGCGCCCAAAGCGCACACCTCGCAAGAGATTTCCCTGTTTCAGGATGCCTGGCTTTCCTACATAGACGACTCCTGGGTGCAAGAACTGGTATCCACCAGTTACAAAATCGAGTTCACCTTCTCTATGAGACGCATTCTCAAATTCACGGCCCAAAATCGGGCCTTTTCTCAGGCTATCGCAGAACTTCGCGATGCAGGCGTCATCATACCAGTTCCCACCAAACAACTTTACACAGGCTTTTACTCGAATCTTTTCGTGGTTCCCCAAATAGAACGGCTCAGCCAGTCCTATTTTAATTCTCAAGAGGGTAAACAGGGCATTGTGGACTTGACTCTTTCACATGGAGTCACTAAGGTCTGTGATTGTGTCTATGGAACCGGGAGAATTCCTGGCCTCCATTGATATACAAGACGCCTACTTGTACGCTGTCATGACCGTGCTTTGTCCCAGAGGTATTGTAGTCATCCCGTATCTGGATGACCTAAGAAACGAACAGTCATTTCCTGCCTTCTCAGAGAGTGTGCAAATCTGCTTGGACACTCTCTCGAGGTTGGGCTGGCTCGTCAACCGCCAAAAGTAGTCTTTAGTCCCATCTCAACGTCTCGTCTTTTTGGACATGGTCCTAGACACTTCTCGAGCTTGGGTGTTTCTACCAGTAGAGAAACGGACCTCTCTGAGGCAGGGCATTCAGTTCCTCCGGCGCAATAGCAGGCTACCTCTGCAGTTCGGGATGAGAACTTTGGAGAAGATGGTGGCGGCGATGGAAGCCATCCCGTTCGCTCAGTTTCACCTTCGTCCTCTTCAGCTGGTTCTCCCTTCGGCGTGGGACAGGAAACTGGCTTCCCTAGACTGACCTGTTATTCTTTCACAGAGGCTGATTCACCCCCTACTCTGGTGGGACCATCACTCTTCGCTCTCCCAAGGGAGATACTGCCTCCCGATTCACTGGCAAGTAGTCACAACAGAGGCCAGCCTGATAGATTGGGGAGCTATATTCCATCATCACACGGTTCAGGGTCGCTGGTCTCTCCTGGAACGCACCCTACTGATCAACATTTTACAGTCGAGGACCATCCTTCTAGCCCATCAGGGTTCCTCTCTGGTCTCCCTGTTCGGATTCAATCCGACAATGCCACTGCTGTAGCATACATAAGTTATCAAGGAGGGACCCGCAGCTTAGCAGCGATGAAGAATTCAAAAGATTCTTCATTGGGCAGAGACTCATGCTTCTGTCATCTCCACGGTTCACATCCCAGGAGTAGAGAACTGGGCCGCGGCCTTCCTAAGCCGACAAGGTCTGGCAGCGGAAGAGTGGTCCCTCCACGACGAGGTGTTCCAACAGATCTGTCACAGGTGGGGTCCTTCAGACGTGGACCTCATGGCATCTCGCCAAAACACCAAGTTCCTCCCCTTCCTAGCCCGATCTCGCAACCCACACGCAATGCACTCCGACGCCCTGGCCCTGCCATGGTCGCAGTTTCGTCTCCCTTACATATTCCCTCCGCTTCCCCTCATTCCGAGGGTGATCAAGAAGGTCAAGGCGGAGGGACTCTCGGTGATATTGGTGGCACCAGATTGGCCCAGGAGGGCCTGGTACTCGGAGCTCGTCCAATTACCAGGCGACACTCTCTGACGGCTTCCCGACTGCCCAGATCTTCTGTCACAGGAGCCGATTTGCCACCAGAACTCCGCAAGGCTGTGTTTGATGACGTGGCTCTTGAATCCTGGATTCTAGCCAGAGCTGGTCTACTCCCTACCCCCCCCCCCCCAGGTCTTTTCCACTATGATAAATCTCAGAAAGCTCTCCTCGGGTTGCATTTATCATAGAACCTGAAGATCTTTTCTTTCATGGTGTGAACAACGTGGAAAGTCGCCGCTTACCTCTTCAGGGGGTGTAGCCCATCTAGTTCCTCATGATCATCAGCCTCTGCATCCGTGGGACCTTAATTTAGTTTTAGGGATCCTCCAGCAATCGCCTTTTGAACCTCTGCTCGAAATCTCTCTCTCATTACTCTCCTGGAAAGTTGCGTTTCTAATGGCTATCACGTCTGTCAGGTGAGTTTCGGAATTGGCAGCCCTTTCACGTCAGGCTCCCTACCTGGTTTCCCACCAGGACAAGGTAGTTCTCCCACCTTCACTGTCTTCCTCTCAAAGGTAGTTTCTCCCTTTCACCTTAATGATGAAATCACCCTGCCCTCATTCTGTCCGGCTCCGGTCCATTCATTTGAAAAGGCTCTGCATAACTTGGATCTTGTCAGGGCTCTGAGGATTTGTTTCTCGGACCGCGCCGTTTTGCAAATCAGACACTCTTTGTCCTCAGTGGAGGGGCAGAGGAAAGGTGCCTCAGCCTCGAAATCCACAATTGGCCGTTGGATTAGATCAGCTATCCAAGAGGCCTACAGGGTCAGGGGTACCAGCCTCCCCGGAAGGGTGAAGGCTTATTCCACCCGAGTGGTGGGAGCTTCCTTGTTTTTCGCCATCAAGCCTCAGCTGTTCAACTTTCCAAAGCCGCTCCCTGTCCAGCATCCACACGTTCACCAGGTTCTACAGGGTGCATATGCAGGCCTCTGCGGATGCTGCCCTGGGGAAGACAGATTCTGCAAGCGGCGGAGGCTCACCTCTGACTCTGAAGGAATCAAGGAATCGTCTCAGTTCTTTACTACCTTTTATAGTTAACGGTCAGTCTGTTGTTCTGACTTTACCAGTTGTTAAGGGTTTGTTCTCTCCCAGGGACTGCTTTGTGAAGTCCCATGGTCCTGTGTCCCTCAATAAGGCAAGAGAGAAAGGAAGGAAGACTTTTTTTTACTCACCGTAAAATCTTTTTCTCTGAGCCTTCATTGGGGAACACAGCACCCGCCCTGTTTGGAATGGTAATTTCTTATTTCTTGAATAACTATAGGTTCACCTTCTCCTACTGCTTGTGCACTAAACTGGCTTGGTTCCTGGTCAGTCACAGGGTGTACAATGCAGAGGAGGAGCTAACTGTTTTTCTTAATAGTTTGCATAGTGTCAACCTCCTGGCAACAGCAGCATACACCCATGGTCCTGTGTTCCCCAGAGAAAAATATTTTACGGTGAGTACACAAAAATCTTCCTTTTGAAATTGCCTAAATTGTATACATTTTTTCTTTTTTCTTCAGAGAAGTGCAACAGTTTCCAGAGTCTGTTCGCAACGCAGAAGAAGTGAAGTATGCCGTCCAAGTGTTCGCTGCGCTAAATAGCACTAACTTTGTCCGATTCTTCAAGCTTGTCCGTTCTGCATCTTACCTTAACAGCTGCATATTACATTATTTCCCTCAGGTAATAGATTACTCTGGTCAAAGCTTAAACTTTTTTAATTTGTTTCTGGGTGCAATTTAATGCTTTATCTGTGTCTCTCCCAGATACGAAGAGATGCATTGCTTGCCTTGAATGTAGCGTACACAGCCAGTTATCAGAGACCCACACTATTTCCTCTAGAAAACATGGTTTGTCTCCTCTCTTTCCATGATACTGAGGAAGCTATAGATTTTCTTGCATCCTATGGCTTAAGTGTTAGTGAAGGGTAAGTGTGTCTTAAGATTGGAAATCTCTGGAATATACAGTCTTAATTGTCTTTGATAATTAATGTTTGTTTTCTTTTTTTCTTGAAAGTTTTGTAGAGCTGAATCGTGCTGCATTTGTTGAGCCTTTGGTTCCTTTGCAGCCAAAGAGGAGCTCCCATATCAGTTCTAAGAGACAAATGTCTATAGGGGAAATTGTAAATGGAGCTCCACTCCCACAGTTTTTTTTGCATATGCCGGTTTGCAGCTTTGATGCCCAGAATAAATATACTGGAAGTATCAGCAGTTATGAACCTGCAATACCAACAGGTAAGTAAAAAGGATACCACCGGGAAAGTGTTTTCTTTTTTTTTTCTCCTTATAACCAAGTTAAAAACCTAAAATAAAAACTAATTACTGAAATATTTAAATTACTATTCTCTCAAAACCACAAATGTGCAAACTTATCGATATAACCGAGAACCACAGTAGATTTTATTTTTTCTGTAGTTGCTAATTAGATTAGAAAAATAGGAACTATATAGTTAAGTACAGATCATGATTGTAATACTATCAAATATTATAGGTGAGGAGGAGCACAGTACCCAAAATAGGTGCAGCAACAATGACACGGTAAACAAAGGTCTATCTGCCAATGTCCGTAATATATGAATTAGCGGAGAATGATCAGTGCGCATATGATTGTAAAAGAGCTACAATAACAATTAGTGTGTTAGGAAAACAACATGCACAGAGAATAAGACATGGAATGACAGCTCTGCTTAATAGGTATAGGATTTTTGTCAAAAAAATACCGCATAGAGTATACATGGTTAGTATTTTATGATGTGTTGTAAGGATCCATATGTACAGCCTCCTATAAATACCTTGTGACATGCAGATGGGCACAGATGAACCCAATGTGCGGTTCACCGCTATACTAGTTTCATCAGGAGAGAAGTATATAGAGTAAGTGTCCCATATAATAAATAAATATATATATAATCTCCATTAAAATAATTACTAAGTGGCATATGAGCATTACACATGGTACACAATACAGGTTCTATTGAGTATAGAGCAACTAGAGATGTATTAGAAAAAGATGGCCGAAAGGGGCATGTTAGCATAAAATGCGGAGTGTCAGTCGCGATAGGTCAGGTGGTGTGTGGGCACAACATCGTTATGATGACACGACATGATGGAAGACCCGCATCCCGGCATCATCCGGGACCTGGGCAACGAAGGAGCATGTGTGTGTCTCCACTCATATGACCACACGGTCACATGTATCCAGCCAAGACGAGCTTAGGGGCACTTTTCAATTACGGCACTACAGCGCATGCCCAATATGTGCCACCACCTGTCCAAAATATATACAGCATATCCAAATGACTGTAGGGAAACAGTAAAAATCACAATAGTAAATAGAATGTATAGATATAATGAAGACACAAGGAAATATATAAATACATCACTCGCTAGAGTATAAAAGACATTATGATGTAGTAAATCAGTGGGTTCTTTTCCCTCATCTTCTTTTCTTGTATTATATCTCAATGCCTTAAGGGGGCTTTACATGCAGCGGCCTCACTAGCGATGTCGCTCTTGAAAGCACCCGCCCCCGTCGTTTGTGCGTCACTGGCAAATCTCTGCCCGTGGCGTACAAAATCGCTAGTACCCATCATACATACTTACCTTCCTAGTGACGTCGCTGTGGCCGGCGAACAGCCTCTTTTCTAAGGGGGCGGTTCATGCGGCGTCACAGCGACGTCACACGGCAGGCGTTCAATCGAAGGGGCGTAGAGCAGCCGCATGAAAGTCACGCCCACCTCTTTGCCGGAGGACGCAGGAACGCTGTTGTTCGTTGTTCCCGGGGTGTCACGTGTAGCGATGTGTGCTGCCTCAGGAACGACAAACAACCTGCGCCCAGCAACGATATTTGGGAAATGGACGACGTGTCAATAATCAACTATTTGGTTAGTATTTTGCATCGTTGGTGGTCGCTTATACGTGTCACACGAAACAACGTCGCTAACAAGGCCAGATTTGCGTCACGAATTCCGTGACCCCAACGACCTCTCGTTAGCGATGTCGTTGCATGTAACGGGGCCTTTAGATGTAATAATGGATAAAATATTCAGCCATACTGATGATCAGGTATATCAGCAAATGAAGATTTTAAAGTGCTGCTTCATGCAAATCATAGGAGCTAGAATTAGATGGAACAAAAATTAGACTACTATGTTGCAAAAATAAACATATTGTGGTGCACACAGGATTAAATTATATAAATTAAAAAGTAGATTAAAAAGGATTACAATTTTTTTGCATATTTATAAATGGGGCTTGAAGCTCACCATCTCATTTAAGCCAGTAGGTGAGACTCTACATCGTGTCTCTTTTATGGGAACTGCTTTTTTCAAATGACCACCTCTAATGCAAACTCTAACTTGGCTCTTGGCAATACTCCTCTCTTTTCAGAGAATGACTAGGAGACTTTTTTCTCTTCTCTTGGTGAACCCTCATGATCTTTGCTCCCATCAATCCACCTTTGTGAATTAATCTGGATGTTAGACTTGTCCTATTTTCCAGAGATCTCCATTGTTGATTTTACCCAACTTTGCTTCAAGGCTAGTCTTTTTTATCATTGATAGGGGCTAAGCTCCAAAAACAGTCTCTCCGTTTGTGGAGCATTGTTCTCCCATCACACCTCTCAGTCTCCCGGAACTGGGAGCTCCCTTTTATTTTTATTTATTTTTTTGCTCTCACACTTGTTTATTCTATTGCTTAAGTGTTAATGATCACCAAGTGTTGAGAGCCACCATGCCCTTGGTGATCTGCACGGTCAAGTTTTTTGGTATTACTCGCTTTCTGGGACATTTGATCTATGATGCCCCATGGTGCGGTATCCTCCAGTGCTATTAGCGAGAAAATCCAGTTTTCTCTGACGCCTCGTTGGGGGACACAGGACCTTGGGTGTTATGCTGCCTATCCATAGGAGGACACTAAGTAGATGCAAAAGCATATCTCCTCCTCTGCAGTATACACCCCCTGGCCGGGCCAGGCAAGCTCAGTTTTAGCTTAGTGTCTGTAGGAGGCACTTCCTTTCAAGGTTTGTTATTTTTTGAGGGCGACGGTTTCCTTTTGGGACCGATCTCCCACTACCATCAACGGGCGGGAACGTGGAGTGTCGCCTCCACGTACCCCCTCCTGCGACGCTGGATCCTGGGCTGGACGACGGGTTCCACAGACACCGATTTTCCAAAGCCCAGGGTAGAGGCCTGTGCCCCTATAGCCCAATTCCTCAGCCCCTCTTTGCAGGCTCTGAGTTGGATATGGCACCAGTTCCTCAGCCCCTCTTTGCAGGCTCTGAGTTGAATATGGCATCGGTGTGACCAGGCACAGCAAGCTGACTCTATTTTCACTGCCTGGACTGAAGCAGTGTTTTAAGGTGAGATCCCCCCTGACTGGTTTCCTAGAAAAAGGGAGAAAAGACGCTGCAGGGAAGGCTCCCAGGACAATTTACAGTATTTATTATGAGAAAGTCCCTTACTGAGTGCAAGGAGGAAAGCCCCAAGGATCCTGCACACACAGTGTTAACTTTTCTCTAGCTTGCTGGCTGGAGGAGGGGGGGGGAAGTCACTCCTGTTTGCAGAAAGTCCTGCAGATAATTTCTCGGTGGTAGGGGGAGGGCCCAGGGCTCAGGGACTCACGCTGTTTATTTGCTTTAGCAGAAAAGGCGGCTGATAACCACCAGTGACAAGCTGTGTGCTGACTGGAGGGAGAGGGAGGAAAACTATCAGAAGCTCCCTTCCCGCCGTTTTTTTACTACCCACAGCAGAGGGGGGCACACTGACTTCATCTTCGCGCTCTTTTAGCGCTAAGCCCCCCCCCCCCCGCGGCTGCAATAAGCCCCGCACCCCCCCAGGAAAGCGTGCGAAGATCTCCATAGAGCTTAATCCTTCCTGAGGACAGGGCCATTGGCTGATTCTGGTGAGGTGCTTGCTTCACTTGTAGCTCTGCTGAGCATTACTCCCCCTCCTGGCATACTCCTATTAGGAACATGCAGAATTCTAAGGGCACTAAGAGTGCTAAGGCCCACATAGTCTATTATTCAGCCTGCACTGCCTGCCACGCTGAGCTACCACGTAAACACACCTCTTCTCTCTGTGAGTCCTGTGCCCCTATAGCCCCCAAGACCCTCCTGCCACCACCACCGCAACAGTCAGCCCAGAGCCTTGGGCTCCCAGCCCACCGGAATGGGCACAGTTTCTGTCCCAATCCATGGAAAGACTGTCACAGAACCTGGTGCTGGCTATGCAATGTCATCCTCCACTCCCTTCTGGGTCCCTGGACGGAACGCAGCCTGAAGATACCCCTATGGAGGATCCTTCTGAGGTAATCCGGGCACATGCTTCACCGGTTGCAGGGATCAGGAAAAAAGCACACGGCCGGGTGTCTCCAGCGGGCTCTCCCTCGGGAGCACACAGGGCAGGCTCTCCCACACGCTCCACGGCTTCTGAAGAGCTGGAGGAGGGAGAATGCTGTTTATACCAAGAGGATTCCTTGGTTTCAGCCTCCCCAGATGATCAAACTACAATAGACTCCCTTATAGCAGCAATCAACCAAACTCTGCATGTGGAGGATCCCCCATCCACTACCACTGACCATGCGGTCTCCCTTAAGTAGGCAAGGAAACCCCAAAAGGTTTTCGCTGATCACCCAGAGTTTCACGATATCCTCACAAAGCAAAGGGAGAAGCCTGACGGGCGCTTCGGTAACCGAAAACTCATGTAGTCCCGGTACCCTTTTGCCTCACCTGCCCCTAAGGGCTGGGCCGATCCGCCCTCGGTCGACCCCCCGTCTCCCGCCTTACCACAAAGACGCTCCTGTCTTTACCTGATGGTTCCTCCATCAAGGACCCGACAGACAGGTGAAGCACCTCGCCCGCTCTGCTTTTGAGGCTGCGGGATCCTCCCTCTCGCCCTCCTTTGCCGCTGTGTGGGTCGCAAAGGCGATCTCGGTCTGGGCAGAATCCCTTAACACTTTGCTTGAGGAATCCCAGTTCACTCATACCTTCACAGAGGTAACAGCTCAAATTGCCGCTGTGGCGGAGTACCTCATGCAGGCCTCCATGGACGCTACTACCTGCGCAGCGTTTGCCACCTCAAATACCATAAATACCATAGCCATCCGTAGAGCTCTATGGCTCCGACAATGGCGAGCGGACTCTGCCTCCAAGAAGTCTCTCACGGGCCTTCCCCTTTTTTTCCAGATCGATTGTTTAGCGAACGTCTAGACAAGCTCATTTCTGACGCCACGGTAGGAAAGAGTACCTCCCTCCCCCAGCTGAAGTCCAGGATGTCCTTCACCAGACGTCCACAGTCCTCGTTCCGCTCCTTTCGGAACTCATTTGGTTGGTCGACATCCCGTGCTGTCCCCGCCACCAGCCGCGGACTACGCAGGGACCGACCTTCTCAGTTCTCCCCGAAACCCACTTCGTCATGGCAGCCTAGACCGAAACAGTCCAGGACTAGGGAGACTCTGCCACGACGTTTTGCCCCCTCATGACTCCTTCGGCGCCCCGGAAGACACACTCATTGTAGGAGGTCGACTGCGGCTCTTTCATCACATCTGGGCTGCCGCCTCAGACGACAAATGGGTGCGAGACCATGTGTCTTCCGGTTACCACATAGAATTTCGGACCCGACCCCCGAGTCGGTTCTTTTTCTCAAACCCCCCAAAGACTCGAAAACAATGCAAAGCTTTTTTCTCAGCAATCCACTCGCTCCAAACAGCAGGAGTGATAATACCTGTCCCAGACGACGAGAAGTTCAGGGGTTTTTATTCCAACCTCTTTGTGGTCCCCAAAAAGGATGGGTCAGTTCGACCCATCCTGGACCTCAAACACCTAAACAAACATGTGCACGTACGGAGATTCAGAATGGAGTCCCTAAGGTCCATTATTGCATCCATGGTCGAATGGGAATTCCTCGCCTCCATAGACATCAAGGACGCGTACCTGCACATACCCATCGCCCCAGATCACCAAAAGTTCCTCCGCTTCGCAATTCAGGACTCCCACTTTCAATTCGTAGCTCTACCCTTCGGCCTTGCCACCAAGGGTCTTCACCAAAGTCATGGCGGCCGCCATGAGCATCCTTCACGCCAGGGGAGTAGTCGTTCTCCCTTACTTGGACGACCTCCTCATCAAGGCCCCCTCCTTCCGCGACTGCTCAACCAGCGTACAGATCACTGTGGACACCCTATCCCGCTTAGGGTGGCTAGTGAATCTGGACAAATCATCCCCGATCCCATCACGATCCATCACCTTCCTGGGCATGTCCCTGGACACCCGTCGGGGCTTGATCCTTCTCCCTCAGGACAAGGCGTCCGCTCTTCAACGAGCGGTACGCTGCCTTCTACGTCCTCTGTCTTGCTCCATTCGATTCAGCATGAAAGTGCTCGGCAGGATGGTGGCGGCTATGGCAGCAGTACCCTTTGCTCAACTGCACCTCCGCCCACTGCAGCTAGCCCTTCTAGCGGCCTGGGACAAGAGCCCCTTCTCCCTGGACAGACATCTTAACCTGACGCCTTCAGTCAGGTACGCACTCCGCTGGTGGCTTCGGTCCTCATCCCTATCGAAGGGGAGATCTTTTCTCCCAGTGAACTGACTGGTCCTGACCATGGACGCCAGCCTCCTAGGCTGGGGAGCAGTGTACCGGCGCCACACTGCTCAAGGACATTGGACGCCCCAGGAGTCTTTCCTACCCATAGACATCCTGGAACTCTGCGCGATCTTCCTCGCGCTCAGGGCATCCTACCCTCTGCTAGCGGGTCATCAGATTCGAGTCCAATCGGACAATGCGACAGCTGTAACCTACATCAATCGCCAAGGGGTATACCTGCAGCAAGTCATCTTATCTCGAGGCCCACAGGATCCTCAGCTGGGCCGAATCGACAGGGTCAGTGATATCAGCGGTACACATACCCGGGAGTAGAGAACTGGGCAGCAGACTTCTAAGTCGCCAAGGCCTGGCCGCCGGAGTGTGCTCTCTCCACCCAGAAGTGTTCCTACACATCTGCACTCGCTGGGGTACACCAGACGTGGATCTAATGGCCTCAAGGTTGAACACAAAGGTACCCGCGTTCATAGCCAGGTCACGCGATCCGCAGTCCATCGGCGTGGATGCTCTAGTCTGCTCCTGGCTCCACTTCCGCCTGCCTTACATTCTTCCACCCCTACTTCTGCTGCCGCGGGTAATCAGGAAAATCAAAGCAGAGGGAGTCCCGGTGATACTGATAGCACCGGACTGGCCCAGGCGCACCTGGTACGCCGAATTAGTACAAATGCTCGTAGACATACCGTGGCGCCTTCCAGACATCCCAGACTTGCTGACCCAAGGGCCCATTTCCCATCAGAACTCCAGAACCCTGAAGCTGACTGCATTGCCATTGAGACCTGGGTATTAACAAGAGCAGGATTCTCCCCCGCGGTTATCTCCACCTTGATCAGCGTCCGAAAGCCTGTTTCATCCTGCATTTACCACCGTACGTGGAAAATCTTCCTTTCATGGTGCAGGGAAACTGACGTCCAGCGTCTGCCTCTGGCCATCCCCAGAATTCTCGATTTTCTGCAGGTTGGCTCTTAGTTCCCTTAAAGGGCAGGTTTCAGCGCTCTCAATCTTCTACCAATGCCGCCTGGCTCAACAAACGCAGGTCAAGACCTTCCTCCAGGGCGTTTCCCATCTAGTTCCCCCGTACAAATGGCCGCTGGAACCATGGGACCTCAATCTCGTTCTGGACGGTCTCCAGAGGTCCCCCTTTGAACCTCTCAAGGAATCCTCCCTTGCTTTTCTGTCCTGGAAGGTAACGTCCCTGGTGGCAATTACGTCCATCAGACGGGTTTTGGAGCTAGCAGCACTCTTTTGCCGCGAGCCTTTTCTGATTTTTCACCAGGACAAGGTGGTTCTGCACCCCCTTCCGGATTTTCTTCCAAAGGTTCCTACCCCGTTTCATTTGAACGAGGACATTGTTCTGCCTTCCTTTTGTCCACACCCAGTTCATAGGGTGGAAAGGTCTCTGCATTCGTTAGACCTCTCAGATATTACATATCCATAGCCCCTTTTAGGAAAACGGACTCTTTGTTCGTCATACCTGAGGGGCCTAAAAAGGGACAGGCAACTTCAAAGGCGACTCTGGCTCGCTGGATTCGCTCTGCGATCCAGGAAGTCTACCGCTTGCAACTCAAGCCCATTCCTAGTGGGCTACGGGCTCATTCCACGCGAGCAGTTGGCGCTTCGTGAGCCATTCGGCATCAGGCTTCAGTGGAACAGGTGTGTAAGGCTGCGACCTGGTCTAGCCTACATACGTTTTCAAAGCATTACAGAGTCCATGCCCAAGTTTCAGCTGAGGCAAATCTGGGTAGGACAATTCTGCAAACGGCAGTAGAGCACCTTCTCTCAGTAGGTGCTGCAGGCTGTCTGGGACTGGTTCCTAGTCCTTGGGTTGCGTTGTCTTGTTTTTATTTTTCCCACCCATGGACTGCTTTAGGATGTCCCATGGTCCTGTGTCCCTCAATGAGGCGTCAGAGAAAAATGGATTTTTGTGTACTCACCGTAAAATCGTTTTCTCTTAGCCATCATTGGGGGACACAGCACCCACCCTGTTGCCCTGTTGGGCCTTGGTTCTCTCAGTACCTTATTTGGTTATGACTCTTTTTTTTTTCTCTCATGTTCCTCTGTTGAGGTAAGTTTTTACTGGCTTTTTCTCCTACTGCTTGTGTACTAAAACTGAGCTTGCCTGGCCCGGCCAGGGGGTGTATACTGCAGAGGAGGAGCTATGCTTTTGCATCTACTTAGTGTCCTCCTATGGATAGGCAGCATAACACCCATGGTCCTGTGTCCCCCAATGATGGCTAAGAGAAAACGATTTTACGGTGAGTACACAAAAATCCGTTTTTTGTAAATGAATGTAAAATCTTTTTCTTGTTACTTACATTGCAGGACACAGATCCCACACTATTTTTTTTTTCCACTTTTCCATTGTCCGTTCTATTTGCCTATGGGCATTGTTCTCTTTCCTGAGTTCTGGTTCCTGGTTGTTAGATTTTTTTTTTTTATTCTTTCATTTCTTATTGCTTTTGGCTGCCTTGTGCCTGAGGAGGGGGTATAGCCCTCCAGGCAAAGGCCAAAGCTTTTTTCTACCTAGTGTTGACCTCCTAGTGGTAGTGCCTATTGGTGCAGTCTCCTCTAGAAAGGGCCATAGCACATAAAAAATCCAATTATTTGTATGTTATTAGATCTAGATTTTTCGTGACTCCTGATTTTAGTTTCGATCTTCATTAACTTGCTTGTATATCAACAGAAAAACCTGCTCTTGAAGAAACGAAACGTCCTGCTGTACTTCCAATGCCTGATGCCAAGGAGTCCAGTTCTGTGCCTGCTCAAGCTGTGTTTCAGCCCATCCTGCCCCCTGAGCCACCACCATCTCCTCCCAAGCCAAAATTCAGTGAAGAGGTACTAAAAAATACCATCATATACTGGTGGATAATTTCACATTTGTAACATGGCGGATTAGGATGTCAGAAAAATGTGGTCTTGTTTAGGCAACCCTACTTTCAAAAGAAATTTGATGGCTCCAAACATTTATTTAAAACCACATTCACACAAACCTGAGATTTCTTGGGCCTTTCGCAACCACCAATTACCGACATTACTGCATCCGTGTGCAGGTCCATTCGCTTGGAACCAATAAATATTCATTTTGACTATGTGCTTATACACCTAAACAGACTTTTGAAACAATATCTTTTGTTTTATGCAGGATGTGGCTTATGTCCTGGACGATGTTTTGGAGGATGCCATGAAAGAATTGAGTGCTCCTGTCATCCAAAGTGTGTCAGAATACATCTCAGCTGCACTTGGGTATATCTATTTCTTGTCCTTAATGCTTTATAGGGTATCTCTCAGGAGCACGCAAAGGAACATTAGCAAATTTTGTTTACTAGATGAAATTGTCAAATACATTCTAAGTAGAGTACAAAAATGCCTTAAAAGTCTGATTGGTTGTCTTTTACAATCAGGATGTAACGCTTATTTCTCTCTCACCTTATTGGGGGACACATGACCATGGGTATATGCTGCTGATGCCAGGAGGTTGACACTAGGCAAACTTAAGAAAAAAAGTTAGCTCCTCCTCCGCAGTATATACCCTGTGAGTGACCAGGAAGTAAGCCAGTTTTTTGCTTAGTGTCCTAGGAGGTGGACATTGGCCTGTTTTCGGGCCCTTTTGATTTTTCTGTTTTTTTTCCCAGTTCGGGCGCGTTTTTTAGCCCACTAATCTCTCTTCTGTTCTATTCTCAAAAATGGGCGACAGGGTGTGCCACACTCCTGCTCTCCCCTATGCTGGAAGAGGGTCACAGGGTGGCTCCGCCGCCAGGTCTCCCCTCTTCCTAAATGACCGGACGATGACTCTCTGCGTCACCCTGGTGCTCAGAGCCCCCCATATTTACGTCCGCCCAGGCTCCCCCTCGTCACGATTCTAGACAAGTGGCACCGAGAGTGGCGACATTCGGCAGTTCCAGGACCCGGATTAAGCCTGCTGTCTGCCTATTTGCTGCATGATGCAGCTGAGCTGAAGTCTGCGTCCCTCCAGGTTCTTACCCAGCCGGCGCGGCTTCCAACGGACGCTCTGGACAAAGGCAGGGAGCATCATCCTCTCCAGGCAGGTCCTGTTCAGCGTTGGAGCGGCGGGGGAGAAGGTCTCTCTGCTTCAGCTGCTCTGTATGAAGCCCCGCCGCCGCATGGTGGGGGCCGCTCTCTTTTCATAACACTGGGAGCCTCGTGCATACAGGCAGATATCCAGTCTCTATCTGCCCCCACAGCTCTGCAGGAGGATATACCTGTTTTCCGGCTCTGAAACACTCATGCTGCGGATACGCCCACGACAGCAGCACCATCCTAGGGAAATCACCATTCTGCACGGGGGACACAGCCAGCAGCTTTCTGCTCCAGGGTCTGGACGGGGTAAGCTCTCCTTGCTCAGGAGGCTTGGTCCTGCGGGCTCCAGCTATTTACTGAAATAATACTGAAGGGCAGCCCCTCTCCGCACTAGGAGACTCTCTAACTTCCATAGAAGTTAAAGGGAACTAGCAGATTACTGCATCGCTTTGCATTATGTCTAATTCAAAAGCCCAGAAGACCCAGGCTCCTCTTATAGTGCATTACTCAGCTTGCATGTCCTGCAATCAGAATTTCTCCTCAGGCCAGTCACCCCCCTCCATGTCAGGACTGCGATGCCCCAGTCGTGGTGGCATCCCAGGACTCCACTGCTGAGGACGACTCTTGCGTCCCCCACGAGTGAGCTGCCTTTCTCTCACAATCGGTAGCTGACCCAACCAAAGTCTCCCAGTCTCTGGTTTCGGTCTTACAGCACCTACCAGCTCTCCAACCTCCCTTGGGGAACCAGGACGACCCTGCTCCGCAGTCTACCTTGGAGGACCAGAACGACCCTGAACCCCAGGCTCAGGATAGGGTCCCCACTAGGATCCAGAAGAAATCCTCTAAGCGGGTCTACACATGCAGCCCATCCACATCACACGATGACTCCGAGTACGATTCTGCGCCAGAGTCTGCCTACGATGATACGTCTCCAGAGTCGGAGGCGTCCAATATCCGGGAGATGGTCGACAGTTTAGTCTCGGATGTTCACCAGACTCTATCGGTAGAAGAAGATACGCCTGCGGCGGTTTCAAAAACGGTTTCCTTAAAAAAAAAAAAAACCTAAGTGAGCCCCAAGATATTTTTCTAATAATCACAACTTTACCGATATTCTGGTCAAGCAGAGAGCTCACCCAGAAAAAACGATTTTCAAGAAAGTGACGTCTCTCCCTTTTCTATCGGTTATGTCCGGAAATAGTGAAGGATTGGGCAGAGTCCCCTGCTGTCGATCCTCCTGTGTCTCGACTGGCCAAGCACACGGTACTCTCCATTCCTTGTTAGAGTTTCATAGTTACGTAGATTGAAAAAAGACCTAGGTCCATCTAGTTCAACCTTCCTCCACCTATTCTACATTTTGCCCCTAAGTCACTTATAACCAACAATGTTGTGTGTACTGAGGAGATCATCCAGCCCTTTTTTAAAAGCTGTCATAGTATCTGCCATTACTACCTCTTGTGGTAGAGCAGTCAGACTGTGGAATGTCCTAACTGCCTGACAGTGCCTCTCTCAAAGAACTCACCGACCGCACCATTGAGCCTCTGGCGCGATCTATGTTTGAGACGGCGGGTTCCTCCCTCTGCCCCTCATTTGCCGCAGTGTGGGTTGCCAAGGCTCTTGCTGTCTGGAGTAAGAGTTTACGGAGAGTCCTCCGTTCAGAAGGTCTGCCTTCCGAATTGATTGAGCTGACCAACCAAATATCCATGGCTGCCAAATACTTTATATACGCTTCACTAGACTCTGCAAATTATGCCGCTATTGTGGCCAGCAATTCGGTGGTAATCTGTCGGATTCTCTGGCTTGAAGCCTGGTGTGCAGATAATGCATCTAAGAAATCCCTAACTGGGTTACCCTTTCAGGGGTTTCACCTTTTCGGCAAAACACTTGAGAGAATCATTGCTGATGCAACAGTGGGTAAGAGCACCTCTCTACCACAACAGCGCCCAAAGCGCGCACCTCGCAAGAGATTCCCCTGGTGTTTTTGGCTATTTCGGAACTTTACCTCTCAGCCACTTGCAAAATCTGAACGATCCTTCCGGCGCAGCGAGCAAAAGCCTGGACCCTCCAAGACTAACATGACCTGGCTCTCTCGTCCTAGGCAGTCTAGGTCCGGTCTTACCATTTCTTCTCAGCATGACGTCAGGCATCCCCCGACCACCGTAGGAGGGCGACTGCTCCTCTTCCAGGACGTCTGGCTTTCCTACATAGACGACGCTTGGGTGCGAGAACTCGTATCCACCCGGGCAAAATCGAGTTCACCTTTCTCTCTACGAGACGTTTCCTGAAATCACGCATTCCCAAATCCGCAGTCTAGAATTGGGCCTTGTCTCAGGCTATCGCGGTACTTGGCGACGCAGGCATCATCGTACCAGTTCCCACCAAACAACGTTACACAGGTTTTTACTCAAACCTTTTCGTGGTTCCAAAAAAGGACAGCTCGGCCTGTCCTATTTTAGACCTCAAGAGGCTAAAAAGGGCAGTGCGGACTCGCCCCTTTTACATGGAATCGCTAAGATCTGTGGCTGCGTCCATGGAACCGGGAGAATTCCTGGCCTCCATCGATATACAAGATGCCTACTTGCACATTCCAATCTGCAAAGCTCACCAGAGGTTCCTTTGGTTCGCAAATGGGGAGGAGCACTTCCAATTTACGGCTCTCCCCTTTGGCCTAGCCACGGCGCCTCAAGTCTTTACCAAAGTCATGGTGTCCGTCATGACCGTGCTTCGTCCCAGAGGTATTGTAGTCATCCCTTATCTGGACGACCTCTTCATAAAGGGACAGTCATTTCTTGCCTGCTCAGAGAGTGTTTAAATCTGCTTGGACACTCTCTCGAGGTTGGGCTGGCTCTTCAAAGACCAAAAGTCCTCTCCAGTTCCATCTCAACGTCTTGTCTTTTTGGGCATGGTCCTAGACACTTCTCGAGCCCGGATGTTTCTATTAGTAGAGAAATGGACTTCCCTGAGACAGGGCATTCGGGCCCTTCAGCGCAAGTGCCGCCTACCTCTGCGGTTCGGGCTGAAAATTTTAGGGAAGATGGTGGCGGCGTCCCATTTGCTCAGTTTCTTCGTCTTCGTCCTCTTCAGCTGGCTCTCCTTTCGGCGTGGGACAGGAAACTGGCATCCCTGGATCGCCCAGTTCTTCTTTCCCAGAGGGTGATTCACTCCCTACTCTGGTGGACCCATCACTCTTCGCTCTCCCAAGGGAGATCCTTCCAATTCACTGGCACTTCAACTAGTCACGACAGATGCCAGCCTGATAGATTGGGGAGCCGTGTTCCATCAACACATGGTTCAGGGTCGCTGGTCTTTCGTGGAATGCACTTTCCCGATCAATGTTCTGGAGTTAAGAGCCATTTTTCTGGCCCTGCAAAGGTTCCTTCCGCTTCTCTCGGGTCGGGTTTCCCTGTTCCGATTCAATCCAACAACGCCACTGCAGTGGCATACATAAATCATGAAGGAGGGACCAGCAGCTTAGCAGCAATGAAGGAAGTCACCAAGATCCTTCGTTGGGCAGAGAATCACGCCTCTGCTATCTCCGAGGTTCACATCCCATAAGTAGCGGACTTCCTAAGCCGACAAGGTCTGGCTGCTGGAGAATGGTCCCTGCACGACAAAGTGTTCCATCAGACCTGTCACAGGTGGGGTCCTCTGGACGTGGACCACATGGCATCTCGCGAGAACGCCAAGGTCTTCCCCTTCATGGCCCGATCCCGCGAACCACACGCAATAGGCTCCGACGCCCTGGTCCTGCTGTGGTCGCTGTTGTGTCTCCCTTACGTATTCCCTCCGCTCCCCCTCATTCCGAGAGTGATGAAGAAGGTCAAGGCGGAGGGAGTCTCGGTGATACTAGTAGCTCCAGATTGGCCCAGGAGGGCCTGGTACTCGGAATGTGTACATTAACTAGGCGACACTCCCTGGCAGCTTCCCGACCGCCCAGATCTTCTGTCGCAGGGGCTAATTTTCCACCAGAATTCCGCACGGCTGCGTTTGACAGCGTGGCTCTTGAATCCTGGATTCTAGCCAGAACAGGTCTACCCCACCAGGTCATTTCCACTATGATAAATCCTAGAAAGCCCTCCTCGGCTCGCATTTATCATAGAACCTGGAGATCGTTTCTTTCGTGGTGCGAACAGCATGGAAATATTGTCCAATATCCTGACCTTTTTGCAGGTGTGACTTGATTCGGGCCTAGCCCTCAGTACCCTCAAGGGACAGGTCTCCGCCCTTTAGTTTTTTCCCCAGAAGCAGCTATCTGCTCGATTGCATATTCGTACCTTTCTTCAGGGGGTATCCCATCTTTTCCCCCCCCTATCGTCAACCGCTGGTCCTCCAGCAATTGCCTTTTAAACCACTGCGAGAAATCTCGCTCTCTTGACTTTCATGGAAAGTTGCGTTTTTAGTGGCTATCACATCAGTGAGGCGAGTTTCGGAATTGGCGGCCCTCTCCTGCCGGGCTCCCTACCTGGTTTTTCACCAGGACAAGGTTGTTCTCCGGCCCTCACAGTCCTTCCTCCCAAAGGTTGTTTCTCCCTTTCATCTAATTCGTCCTGCCTTCATTCTACCCTGCTCCGGTTCATTCATTTGAGAAGTCCCTGCATAATCTGGATCTTGTCAGAGCTCCGAGTATATCTCTCGGACCATGCCGTTTCGTAAATCAGACTCTCTTTGTACTTCCAGAGGGGCACAAGAAGGGTGCTTCAGCCTCAAAACCCTCGATTGGACGTTGGATTAAATCAGCTATTCGAGAGGCGTACAGGGTCAAAGGCGTCAGCCTCCCGGTAAGGGTGAAGGCTCATTCCACCCGAGCGCTGGGAGCTTCTTGGGCTGTTCGCCATCAAGCTTCGGCGGTTCAACTTTGCCAAGCCGCTATCTGGTCCAGCGTCCACACGTTCAACAGGCTCTACAGAGTACATACGCAGGCGTGTACGGATGCTGCCCTGCGTGAGACAGGTTTTGCAGGCGGCCGTGACTCACCTCTGACTCAGAGGGACCCCTGTTTTCAGTTACTACCTTTATAGTTAATGGTCAGTTGGTTTATCTGACCTTACCTGTTGTTAATGGTTTTGTTCCCACCCAGGGACTGCTTTGGGACGTCCTATGGTCCTGTGTCCCCCAATAAGGCGAGAGAGAAAGGAAGATTTTTGTGTTCTCACCGTAAAATCTTTTTCTCTGAGCCTTCATTTGGGGACACAGCACCCGTTCTGTTTTGGATTAGAATTTTTCTCATTCCTTGCGTAATCTACAGCTACAGCTCCTACTACTACTTTTACACTAAACTGGCTTAGTTCTAGGTCAGTCACAGGTTGTACACTGAGGAGGAGCTAACTTTTTTTCTTTAGTTTGCCTAGTGTCAACCTCCTGGCAACAGTAGCATATACACTCATGGTGCTGTGTCCCCCAATGAAGTCTCAGAGAAAAAGATTTTACAGTGAGTACACAAAAATCTTACTTTTCAGTTTATAGGAAGCACCTTACTATATATAGCACTCCAGTAATACACACACACCTCTGCTGCATACACACACACCTCTGCTGCATAAACACACACACACACACACACACACACCTCTGCTGCATAAACACACACACACACCTCTGCATACACACACCTCTGCTGCATATACACACACACACACCTCTGCTGCATACACACACACATACACACCTCTGCTGCATACGCACACATACACACCTCTGCTGCATACACACACACCTCTGCTGCATACACACACACCTCTGCTGCATACATACACACCTCTGCTGCATACAGACACACACACACACACACACCTCTGCTGCATACAGACACACACACACACACCTCTGCTGCATACAGACACACACACACACAGACACACACACACACCTCTGCTGCATACAGACACACACACAGACACACACACCTCTGCTGCATACAGACACACACACATACCTCTGATGCATATACACACACACACCTCTGATGCATATTCACACACACACCTCTGATGCATATACACACACACACACACCTCTGCTGCATACACACCTCTACTACATGCATCTTAAACTGATTTTTCTAATAAGTAATTTATTGCAAGATATAAAGTCTTTTTATTCCCCATACTTTCCTGTTTCCGCGAGACTTACCACGTGACTGATATCCTTGTAAGATCCTTCACCTCCAGTGTGAATTTTTGTACTGTTTATTTATGTAACCTGCAGGACAGTGAAGGTCCCATTTAACTTTAGTGGTGGTGAGGTTCAGCTGACCTGCACTTATCAGATAGATCACTGTCAAACAGGGAGATAATATGGAAGCATTTTCTGAGTCTGCAAGCTTTTTTTTTATAGAAATAGTTTTAGCAAATTCTTCCTAGTATTCCTTTTTTGTATTTATTTATTCTTCCTAAACAATGTTACTGTTTTGCCACATTCGAGTCTTTAAGGAAAATTTTTGACAAATGACTATTAGGGTATGTGAACACGATCGGGACCTGCTGCATCCTGGACGTGACAGGTCCTGACCTGCGGGGCTGCGAGTTTCCTCCGCAGGAGACTGTAGCTGGTTGTGCTCACGATCAGGGTTTGGGGCGCTGCGGTCTCTCTCTTCTGTTTTCTCTGTGGAGAACGCTTGCGACTCCACAGCAAAGAAGTAACATGCTTGCGGCTTGGAGAGCTACACTGCAGGTCAGGTTACGCTATGGGCTGTACACACCGTGGGCATGAGATTCCTAGAAATCCCATACACTGTACTTGTGCTGTACGTTGCAGTGTTTTGGTCGCAGCTGAAACATGCTTCATCCAAAACGCTGTGAACACTGATCGTAGACACGCAGCTTAAGGGCATTCTGCAGTTTAAAAGCGTTATTTTTCATAGAATATTTTCTGAAATTCTTATTCCAATAGTGTATGTAAGCAATGAGTTATACTCCAGCAGTATCCAGCAATGCAAATAATTGGTGTGTGTATGTGTGTGTGTAAGTACCCTTATTAAAACACAAAAACCCCCACTGTTACCAAGGTAGTAAAGGGTTAAATTACAATAAACACAATTTGCCAAAGCAACTAGAGGTACCCTAAATCAAACCATTAAAACTTAATGTTTAATCTAAACTTAATTATAATAATGAGCTTGCTTACTATTCGCCCCGAGTACTATGTAATGATTGGACGATTCTGATATGACATCACTACCAAACCTTTAAAAAGGGTGGCGCGTTTCTTTCGGTTTAGCCCCCCTGATAAAGCCAGACATGGTGAAACATTTTGGGGAAGCTAGTAGCTGAAACCTTTAACAACCTGCTTAACAACCAATTTAGGGAGTCACCAGTAAGCAAATAGGAGTCACAGGTCCGCGGCCTGTTACCTCACATGAGATAGGAATGTCAGTAAGATCCCTCTTCCAGCAATGTTTTAAAATACCTAGTCACTATTATAATTAAGAATAGATTAAACGTTAAGTTTTAATAGTTTGATTAAGGGTACCTCTAGTTGTAAGTACCCTTATTGGCTTAGCTTTGCAAGTAGTGTCTCTAATTAAGGCTGACAATTTGTGTCAGTGTGTGTATATGTGTATGTAAATATACAGCTCTAGCAAAAAAATTAAGAGACCACTGCAAAATTTCAGTTTCTTTGTCGCTCCATTGGGAGACCCAGACAATTGACAATTGGGTGTATAGCTTCTGCCTCTGGAGGCCACACAAAGTATTACACTTTAAAAAAGTGTAACCCCTCCCCTCTGCCTATACACCCTCCCGTGGACCACGGGCTCCTCAGTTTTATGCTTTGTGTGGAAGGAGGCACACATCCACTCATGCATTCTCATACATAGTTATGACGGATGGAAGAAAAGCGGACCCCGAAGGGGTCCCCGGCATGTTCCCTTCTCACCCCACTATGTCGGCGGTGTTGTTAAGGTTGAGGTACCCATTGCGGGTACGGAGGCTGGAGCCACATGCCGTCTTCTTCACCATCCCTTATGCGGCTCTGGGAGAAGTGGGATCCTAACCGGTCATCCACGTGCTGGGACCGGGCTCCATCCGCAGCCCCTGGTGGAACCTGCCGGACCGGAGCTTCTTCACCCCCAGGGACCGGGCCCTGCAACTTAGAGGTACTCTGTGTCCCCATGCGGGGACTGTACAGGGAGGGAGGTCGCTCCTTCTCCCCGGAAACCGCGGTAGTTCCGTCCCTTGTTTTTTTCGGCGGACTTCCGCGCCGACTGTGCCTGCTTGTCGGGCACGGCCTTAAATTTAGTCCCCGGCTTCGCCGCGGCCTAGTCGAGAAAAGCCCGCCCCCGGGCCTGCCTGTCAGGGGTAAGGGCGGGTTTACCAACATGATGTCGGCTCTGAGGGCTGGAGCATCTTTACATGTCTCCCGCCACCCTCATTGACCACTTGGGGACTCCAGATTCCCGCTCTTTGTTGGCGCCGCCCTCGGCTCCACTCCTCCACTGAGAGCTCCGGCAGCCATTTTTAGCATTCTGCCGGTGGATGCTACTCAGACACAGCTCTGCAGACCCAGGGGATCAACAACAGGGAATCTGGAGGTCACACACCGCTCGTTAGCAGTTGGTAAGCCACACCGGTCACGGTGCTGGTCCCCCTAGGGTGCCGGAATAGATACATATATATATATAATAGATATATATATATCTGTTTGGAAAGGCTGATACCCTTTTCCCATATACCCTCAGTGGTCACTCTCCTAAGAGACAGCAGCATGTCGTCCACAAGGAGCAAAGCTACTAAGGCGCAGATTTTTTTCGCGGCCTGTACCTCTTGTGGGGCTATGTTGCCTGCGGGATCCACCTACCCTCACTGTGAGCAATGCTCGACTCCTGCCTCGCTTGCTCAGCCGGAGCCTCGGGCACTTGTGGGACCCTCGGCCCATGTAGATCCCCCGGCTCCCCCTGAACACTCTGCAGTGACAGGGTCACCGTCGTTGGCCTCTTTTGCTGAGACACTCTCCCAGTCACTGTCTCAATCCATTGCAGTCTATGGACAAATGGTCATCTAAGCTCCTGGAAGCATTGCAGTCCAGGCCGGGCCCTTCACAGGCCCCGGCCTCTGTTAGTTTGTCTCCTCCAGGTCCTTCTCAGTCCGCGCCGCAGCGCGCTCCCAGGATAGCCCCTAGGTCCCAGGCGGAGGACTCCTGCCCGGATCGCAGCCCCAGGCCGGCTAAGCGGTCTCACTGGGACTCTTCCCCGGCTTCCTCACGCTGCTCTGGATCCCAGCTGGAGGACTCTCAGGAAGACGAGGCGGACGTGGGAGCTCAGGGCTCTGACCCTGACTTCGCCCTTAACCTTAATGTCCCTGAGGGGGACGCCTTGGTAAATGATCTTATCTCATCCATCAACCAGGTGTTGGATCTTTCACTCCTGTGCCGATCGCACCCGAACATCAACGTTTCCTGCGCTTCGCCATCGGGGACGAACACCTCCAGTTCGTCGCATTGCCCTTCGGCCTGACGACAGCACCACGGGTTTTCTTCAAGGTCATGGCATCCGTCGATCCGTCGTGGCGGTCCTGCACTCTCAGGGCCACTCGGTGATCCCCTACTTGGACGATCTCCTAGTCAGAGCCCCTTCTCGGGTGGCGTGTCAACAAAGTCTTACCGTCACTTTGGCGACTCTCCAGCGGTTCGGGTGGATCATCAATTTCCTGAAATCCAAGTTGACGCCGTCCCAATCACTGACTTACCTCGGGATGGAGTTTCAGACCCAGCCAGCGTTAGTCAAGCTACCGCGGGACAAGCAGCTTTCTCTGCAGGCGGGGGTGCAATCACTTCTTCGGAGTCAGTCACACCCCTTAAGGCGCCTCATGCACTTCCTGGGGAAGATGGTTGCAGCTATGGAAGCAGTGCCGTTCGCGCAATTCCATCTACGGCCACTCCAATGGGACATTCTCCGCAAATGGGACAAGAGTTCGGCTTCCCTCGAGAAGAATGTCTCTCTTTCCCTGGCAACCAAAACATCACTTCAGTGGTGGCTCCTACCCACATCTCTGTCTCGGGGAAAATCCTTCCTACCTCCAACCTGGGCCGTGGTCACCACGGACGCGAGTCTGTCAGGTTGGGGAGCGGTTTTTCTCCACCACAGGGCTCAAGGAACCTGGACTCCAATAGAATCGTCCCTTCAGATCAATATCCTGGAGATAAGGGCAGTATATCTAGCCCTATTGGCTTTCCATCGGTGGCTGGAGGGCAGGCAGATCCGAATCCAGTCGGACAACGCCACTGCCGTCGCCTACATCAACCACCAAGGCGGCACTCGCAGTCGTCAAGCCTTCCAGGAAGTCCGGCGGATTCTGCAGTGGGTGGAAGCCACAGGCTCCACCATCTCCGCAGTTCACATCCCGGGCGTAGAAAACTGGGAAGCAGATTTTCTCAGTCGTCAGGGCATGGACGCGGGGGAATGGTCTCTTCCATCAGACGTGTTTCGAGAGATCTGTCGCCGCTGGGGAACGCCGGACGTCGATCTCATGGCGTCACGGCACAACAACAAGGTCCCGGCCTTCATGGCACGGTCTCAGGATCACAGAGCCCTGGCAGTGGACGCTTTAGTACAGGATTGGTCGCAGTTTCGACTGCCTTATGTGTTTCCCCCTCTGGCGATGCTACCCAGGGTACTTCGCAAGATCAGGTCCGACTGCCGTCGCGCCATTCTCGTCGCTCCAGACTGGCCGAGGCGGTCGTGGTATCCGGATCTGTGGCATCTCACGGTGGGTCAACCGTGGGCACTTCCAGACCGCCCAGACCTGCTGTCACAAGGTCCGTTTTTCCATCATAATTCCGCGGCCCTCAACCTGACTGTGTGGCCATTGAGTCCTGGCTCCTAACGTCTTCAGGGTTGTCTCAGGATGTTATTGCCACCATGAGACAAGCCAGGAAGCCAACGTCCGCCAAGATCTATTACAGGTCTTGGCAAATTTTCTTATCCTGGTGCTCGGATAACGGCCTTCCTCCATGGCCGTTTGCCTTACCCACTTTCCTTTCATTCCTTCAATCTGGAATGGACAAGGGTTTGTCCCTAGGCTCTCTCAAGGGCCAAGTATCGGCGCTCTCCGTGTTTTTTCAAAGGCGTCTAGCCAGGCTTCCGAAGGTCCGTACGTTCCTGCAGGGGGTTTGCCACATGGTCCCACCTTACCAACGTCCGTTGGAACCTTGGGATCTTAACAGGGTCCTGACGGCTCTTCAAAAGCCGCCCGCTGATGGAGGTCTCTCTCTCCCGTCTCTCTCAGAAGGTGGCCTTCCTGGTGGCAGTCACATCACTTCGGAGAGTGTCTGAGCTTGCAGCGCTGTCATGCAAAGCTCCCTTCCTGGTTTTCCACCAGGATAAGGTGGTTCTGCGCCCTGTCCCAGAATTTCTCCCTAAGGTGGTATCCTCTTTTCATCTAAATCAGGATATCTCCTTGCCTTCCTTTTGTCCTAATCCAATTCACCAGTGTGAAAAGGATTTGCACTCTTTGGATCTTGTGAGAGCACTCCGGCTCTGTGTCTCGTACGGCGCCCCTGCGCCGTTCAGACGCGCTCTTTGTCCTTGTCGCTGGCCAGCGTAAGGGCTCTCAGGCCTCCAAGTCAACCCTGGCTCGGTGGATCAAGGAACCGATTCTCGAGGCCTACCGTACTTCTGGGCTTCCGCTCCCTTCAGGGTTGAAAGCCCATTCTACCAGAGCCGTAGGTGCGTCCTGGGCATTGCGGCACCGGGCGATGGCTCAGCAGTTGTGTCAGGCAGCTACGTGGTCTAGTCTGCACACTTTCACGAAGCACTATCAAGTGCATACTTATGCTTCGGCAGACGCCAGTTTAGGTAGGCGAGTCCTCCAGGCGGCGGTTGCCCACCTGTAAGAGGGGGCCGTTTTCGGCTCTCTTTATTGAGGTATTCTTTTACCCACCCAGGGACTGCTCTTGGACGTCCCAATTGTCTGGGTCTCCCAATAGAGCGACAAAGAAAAGAGGAATTTTGTTTACTTACCGTAAATTCCTTTTCTTCTAGCTCCTATTGGGAGACCCAGCACCCGCCCCTGTGCCCTTCGGGCTGGTTGTTCTTTTGTGTTCACATGTTGTTGATGCTGAATTGTTCTTTTAGTTCATGGTCTTCAGTTCTCCGAACATCCTTCGGATTGAATTTACCTAGACCAATTTATAAGTTATCTCCTTCCTGCTTTTGCACCAAAACTGAGGAGCCCGTGGTCCACGGGAGGGTGTATAGGCAGAGGGGAGGGGTTACACTTTTTTAAAGTGTAATACTTTGTGTGGCCTCCAGAGGCAGAAGCTATACACCCAATTGTCAATTGTCTGGGTCTCCCAATAGGCGCTAGAAGAAAAGGAATTTACGGTAAGTAAACAAAATTCCTCTTTTTTCAGATTTTTCTCATTATAGGTATATTTTTGAGTAAAATGTAAATTGATTTTTTTCTATAAGCTACTGACAACATGTCTCCGAATTTCCAAGCAATAACTTTTATATTTATTTTCTGAAAATGAGAAATAATCAAAATAACAAAAAATGCATTGCTTTTCAGACATCAAATAATGCAAAGAAAACAAGTTTATAATCATTTAGAAACAACAATACTAATGTTTTAACTCAGGAAGAGTTCAGAAATTAATATTTTGTGGACTAACCATGATTTTTAATCACAGCTTCCATGCGTCTTGGCATGCTTTCCACCTGTCTTCCACACTGTTTGTGGGTGACCTCATGCCACTCCTGGTGCAAAAATGTAAGCAGTTCTTCTTTGTTTGATGGCTTGTGACTATCCATCTTCCTCTTGATTATATTCCAGAGGTTTTCAATGGGGTTCAGGTCTGGGGATTGGGCTGGCCATGACAGGGTTTTAATGTGGTGCTCCTTCATCCACACATTGATTGTCCTAGCTGTGTGGCATGGCACATTGTCCTGCTGAAAAAAACAGTCCTCAGAGTTGGGGAACATCGGCTGAGCAGAAGGAAGCAACTCTTTTTAGAGGGTAACCTTGTATGCGGCTTGATTCATACGTCCTTCGCAAGGTTTATTCTGACCAATTGGAGCATAGTGTCCTGGAGTAAGGTAATCTTCTTTGAGGAGTCTAGTTTTCAGCTTTGCCCAACACCTGGTAGTCTAATGGTTAGACGGAGCCCTGGAGAGGCGTAAAAGCCACAGTGTCTTGCACTCACTGTGAAGTTTAGTGGAGGATCAGAGATGATCTGGGGATGCTTCAGCAAGGCTGGGATTGGGCAGCATAAACTTTGCGAAGGACGTGTGAATCAAGCCGCAACAAGATTATCCTGGAAAACCAGTTGCTTCTTTCTGCTCAGGTAATGTTCCCCAACACTGAGGACTGTTTTTTCTAGCAGGACAATGCGCCATGCCACACAGCTAGGTCAGTCAATGTGGGGATGAAGGAACACCACATCAAAACCCTGTCATGGCCAGCTAAATCTCCAGACCGGAACCCCATTGAAAACCTCTGGAATGTAATCAAGAGGAAGATGGATAGTCACAATCCTTTAAACAAAGAAAAACTGCATACATTTTTCACCAGGAGTGGCATAAGGTCACCCAAAAGCATTGTGAAAGACTGGTAGAAAGCAGCCAAGACGCATGAAAGCTGTGATTAAAAAATCAGTTATTCCACAAAATATTGATTTCTAAACTCTTCCTGAGTTAAAACATTAGTATTGTTGTTTCTAAATGATTATGAACTTGTTTTCTTTGTCGCTCTATTGGGAGACCCAGACAATTGGGTGTATAGGCTATGCCTCCGGAGGCCGCACAAAGTATTACACTTAAAAGTGTTAAGCCCCTCCCCTTCTGCCTATACACCCCCCGTGCTCCCACGGGCTCCTCAGTTTTTTGCTTTGTGCGAAGGAGGTCAGAAACGCACGCACAGCTCCATAGATGGGTCAGCAGCAGCTGCTGACCATGTTGGATGGAAGAAAAGTGGGCCCATATAGGGCCCCCAGCATGCTCCCTTCTCACCCCACTCTTGTCGGCGGTGTTGTTAAGGTTGAGGTATCCATTGCGGGTACGGAGGCTGGAGCCCACATGCTGCTTTCCTTCCCCATCCCCCTCAGGGCTCTGGGTGAAGTGGGATCCTATCGGTCTCCAGGCACTGAGACAGTGCTCCATCCACAGCTCCTAAGACTCTGCTGGATAGGAGCCGGGTATCGTTCAGGGACATGGCCCTGCTACTTGAAGGTACTCTGTGTCCCTGTGGGGACCGCGCACAGCAACACTCCAGCATTGCTGGGTGTGCTAGTGCACCGGGGACCGCGGCGCTGACCGGGTTAATGTGCCATTACACACTCAGCGTCGCTGAGTGTGTTTATGTAGGGGGACTACCGTACTACCGCCGCCGCCATGTTTTTAACACTGAGGCGCGGCTGGGACTTGTAGTGCGCCGGGGACTTCCGCGCGGCCGCGCTTTTATGGCAGCCGCGCTCATTACTTGAGTCCCCGGCTTGTACGGCCTAGTGTTTCCTCCTCCCGCCCACAGCCCTGACAGGCAGGGGAAGGGCGGGACGCTTTACAGACGAGCTGCAGTGAGGGCTGGAGCATGCTTTGCATACTCCACTCCCCTCACTGCACTGTGAGGCACCAGTTCCCGCACTTTCTAAGGGTCACGCCCACGGCTTCCTCCTCTCTCAGGACGCCGGCAGCCGTGCCATTACACACTCAGCATCGCTGAGTGTGTTTATGTAGGGAGACTACCGCGCTGACCGCCGCCGCCATGTTTTGACACTGAGGCGCGGCTGGGACTTGTAGTGCGCCGGGGACTTCCGCGCGGCCGCGCTTTTACGGCGGCCGCGTTTATTACTCGAGTCCCCGGCTTTTGCGGCCTAGTCTTTCTTCCTCCCGCCCACAGCCCTGACAAGCAGGGGAAGGGCGGGACGCTGCACAGGATGAGCAGCACTGAGGGCTGGAGCATGCTTTGCATACTCCACCCCCCTCACTGTCCTCTCCTCAGAAGCCGGCAGCCATTCCTGTCAGCTCCTTGAATGCTGCAGAGGGGGACAAATTCTGACAGACCCAGGCAGGGACCCTGGTGGCCTCACAACCGCTTTATGCGGGGGGTATGCAGCATCTGTGGTGCTAGCCACATTTGTGCAGGAGTGTAATTTTAAATCATATGTTTATAAGATATGCTTTACACTGTATGGTGCACAGTTGATTCTGTATATATATTGTGTTGCTCAGGGAAGTCAACAGCATGGCGCCCATAAAAGGCAGGAGCGCCAAACCACAGGCTTACTATGCTGCCTGCGCCGCATGTACGACCTCTCTGCCGGCAGGATCCACTGAGCAATCCAGACCGGTATCTCAGCACAGGGGCACTGTTGAATCATTGCTCCCTGGCCCACCTCAGTTGGACCAGAGGTCTCCCCGGGGTGTCTCATAGATCCCAGAGTGAGGTCTCTGATACAGACCCCAGCCCCTGACCGTCTAAGCGAGCTCGCTGGGAAATTCCCTCGACATCTTCATATTGGTCAGGGTCTCAGCGGGGGGAATCCCTGGATGATGAAGCGGAGACAGCTGATCAGGATTCTGATCCTGAGGCCGCTCTCAATCTTGATACGCCTGACGGGGACGCCATAGTGAACGATCTTATAGCGTCTATCAATCAAAGATGCCACTCACAGGCAGATGGAGCTCTGGTTGAAATCCATCTATGAAGCTATCAGCGCTTCTTTTACACCAGCATTTGCAGCCGTATGGGTGCTACAAGCTATCTCAGCAGGTCAAGCGCAAATTGACGCAGCCACACAGACGTCGGCATTTGCGTCTTACGCTATTTATGCTGTCCTGGACTCTGCGAGCCGTATGGCGGTTGCTTCCGCCAATTCGGTGGTACTCTGCAGGGCCTTGTGGCTACGGAACTGGAAGGCAGATTCTGCTTCCAAAAAAGCGTTTAACCAGTTTGCCAATTTCTGGCGACCGACTGTTTGGCGAACGTTTGGATGAAATCATCAAACAATACAAGGGAAAGGATACATCTTTACCCCAGCCCAAACCGAACATACCCCAACAGAGGATGGGGCAGTCGAGGTTTCGGTTCTTTCGGGGCGCGGGCAGGTCCCAATTCTCCTCGTCCAAAAGGCCTCTGAATAGATCAAGGGCTCTCCGATTCATGGCGGTCTAAGTCAAAAAGACCACCGGAGGTGCCGCTACCAAAGCGGCTTCTTGATGGCTTTCGGTCTCCTCAATCCGCATCCTCGGTTGGTGGCAGGCTTTCCCGCCTTTGCGACTCCTGGCTGCCAAGGGTAAAAGACCGTTGGGCGAGAGACATTCTGTCTCACGGTTACAAGTTAGAGTTCGCCTCTCGTCCCCCGACTCGATTCTTCAGGTTATCCCCGCCTCCCGAGCGAGCCGAGGCTCTTCTGCAGGCGCTGGGCACCCTGAGGGCAGAAGGAGTGGTGGTCCCTGTTCCTCTTCAGCAACAGGGTCACGGGTTTTTCTCCAACCTGTTTGTGGTTACAAAGAAGGACGGGTCTTTCCGTCCTGTCCTGGACCCGTAACTGCTCAACAAACACGTATAGACCAGACGGTTCCGGATGGAAACCCTCCGCTCCGTCATCGACTCAATGTCCCCAGAAGATTTCCTTGCATCGATCGATATCAAAGATGCTTTTCTCCACGTACCGGTGGCTCCAGAGCACCAACGCTTCTTGCGCTTCACCATAGGAGACGAACACCTGCAGTTCGTGGCACTGCAGTTCGGCCTGGCTACAGCCCCACGGGTTTTCACCAAGGTCAGGGCTACAGTAGTTGCGGTCCTCCACTCTCAGGGTCACTCGGTGATCCCTTACTTGGACGATCTGCTGATCAAGGCACCCTCTCAAGAGGCATGCCAACACAGCCCCGACGCTTCTCTGGGGGCTCTCCAGAGTTTCGGGTGGATCATCAATTTTCCAAAGTCAAATCTGACACCAGCCCAATCGCTGACATATCTTGGCATGGAGTTTCATACCCTATCGGCGATAGTGAAGCTTCCGCTGATCAACAAGCGTTCACTACAGAAAGGGGTGCAATCTCTCCTTCAAGGTCAAGCACACCCCTTGAAGGTCCTCATGCACTTCCTGGGGAAGATGGTGGCAGCAATGGAGGCAGTTCCTTTCGCGCAGTTTCACCTGCGTCCTCTTCATTGGGACATCCTACGCAAATAGGACAGGAAACCGACGTCCCTCGACAGGAACGTCTCCCTCTCTCAGGCAACCAAAGCTTCCCTTAGGGGGTGGCTTTCTTCCCACTTCATTATCGCATGGGAAATCCTTCCTACCCCCATCCTGGGAGGTGGTCACGACGGACGCGAGTCTGTCAGGGTGGGGAGCAGTCTTTCTCCACCACAGGGCTCAGGGTACGTGGACTCAGCAAGAGTCCTCGCTTCAGATCAATGTTCTGAAGATCAGGGCAGTGTATCTTGCCCTAAAAAGTGTTCCAGCAGTGGCTGGAAGGCAAGCAGATCCGAATTCAGTCGGACAACTCCACAGTGGTGGCTTACATCAACCACCAAGGCGGAACACGCAGTCGGCAAGCCTTCCAGGAAGTCCGGCGGATTTTGATGTGGGTGGAAGCCACGGCCTCCACCATCTCCGCAGTTCACATCCCGGGCGTCGAAAACTGGGAAGCAGACTTTCTCAGTCGCCAGGGCATGGACGCAGGGGAATGGTCTCTTCACCCGGGCGTGTTTCAGGAGATCTGTTGCCGCTGAGGGAGGCCGGACGTCGACCTAATGGCGTCCCGGCACAACAACAAGGTCATGGCATTCATGGCACGCTCTCACGATCACAGAGCTATGGCGGCAGACGCCTTAGTTCGGAATTGGTCGCAGTTTCAACTCCCTTATGTGTTTCCTCCGCTGGCACTGTTGCCCAGAGTGTTACGCACGATCAGGGCCGACTGCCGCCGCGCCATCCTCGTCACTCCAGACTGGCCGAGGAGGTCGTGGTACCCGGATCTGTGGCATCTCACGGTAGGCCAAACGTGGGCACTACCAGTCCGACCAGACTTGCTGTCTCAAGGGCCGTTTTTCCATTTGAATTCTGCGGCCCTCAACCTGACACTGTGGCCATTGAGTCCTAGATCTAGCGTCTTCAGGATTATCTCAAGAGGTCATTGCCACTATGAGACAGGTTAGGAAACCAACGTCCGCCAAGATCTACCACAGGACGTGGAAAAATTTCCTGTCGTGGTGCTCTGCTCGGGGTTTTTCTCCCTGGCCTTTTGCCTTGCCCATTTTTCTGTCCTTCCTTCAATCTGGACTGGAAAAGGGTTTGTCGCTCGGCTCCCTTAAGGGACAAGTCTCAGCGCTCTCTGTGTTTTTCCAGAAGCGCCTAGCCAGACTTCCACAGGTATGCACGTTCCTGCAGGGGGTTGTCACATCGTTCATCCTTACAAGCGGCCGTTAGAACCCTGGGATCTGAACGGGGTGCTGATGGTTCTTCAGAAACCACCATTCGATCCAATAAGGGATATTTCTTTCTCACGCCTTTCGCAGAAAGTGATTTTCCTAGTAGCAGTCACTTCACTTCGGAGAGTGTCTGAGCTAGCAATGTTGTCGTGCAAAGCCCCTTTCCTGGTGTTCACCAGGACAAGGTGGTTCTGCGTCCGGTTCTGGAATTTCTCCCAAGGGTGGTACCCCCCTTTCATCTCAATCAGGATATCTCCTTACCCTCTTTTTGTCATCATCCAGTTCACCAATGTGAAAAGGATTTGCACTGGTTAGATCTGGTGAGAGCACTCAGGCTCTACATTTCTCGTACGGCGCCCCTGCGCCGCTCGGATGCACTCTTTGTCCTTGTCGCTGGCCAGCGTAAAGGGTCACAGGCTTCCAAATCAACCCTGGCCCGGTGGATCAAGGAACCAATTCTCGAAGCTTACCGGGCTGCCGGTTCCCTCAGGGCTCTAGGCCCATTCTACCAGAGCCGGGGGCGCGTCCTGGGGTTTGAGGCACCAGGCTACGGGTCAGCAGGTGTGTCAGGCGGCTACCTGGTCGAGCCTGCACACTTTCACGAAACACTATCAGGTGCATACCTATGCTTCGGCGGATGCCAGCCTAGGTAGACGAGTCCTTCAGGCGGCGGTTGCCCACCTGTAGGAAGAGGCCGTTTTACGGCTCTATTACGAGGTATTATTTTACCCACCCAGGGATTGCTTTTGGACATCCCAATTGTCTGGGTCTCCCAATAGAGCGACAAAGAAGAAGGGAATTTTGTTTACTTACCGTAAATTCCTTTTCTTCTAGCTCTAATTGGGAGACCCAGCACCCGCCCCTGTTGTTTTTTTTTGTGTACACATGTTGTTCATGTTGTTTGGTTTCAGTTCTCCGATATTCCTTCGGATTGAATCTACTTTACACCAGTTTATAATCTTTTCCTCCTTCTTGCTTTTGCACCAAAACTGAGGAGCCCGTGGGAGCACGGGGGGTGTATAGGCAGAAGGGGAGGGGCTTAACACTTTTAAGTGTAATACTTTGTGCGGCCTCCGGAGGCATAGCCTATACACCCAATTGTCTGGGTCTCCCAATTAGAGCTAGAAGAAAAGGAATTTACGGTAAGTAAACAAAATTCCCTTCTTCTTTGCATTATTTGAGTTCTGAAAGCAATGTGCATTATTTTATTATTTTGACCACTTCTCATTTCCAGAAAATAAATATAAAATTTATTGCTTGGAAATTCGGAGACGTTAGTAGTTTATAGATTAAAAGAGCAATTTACATTTTACTCAAAAATATACCTATAAAGAGAAATATCAGAAAAACTGACAATTTTGCAGTGGTCTCTTAAATTTTGACAGAGCTATGTATGTATGTATGTATGTATATATTATTACACACACATCTCAGGACCAAATATCAGGAACAGAGAGGCACATGAGCAAACATTAAACAGTGCCAGATTCAGGAGATCAACGGCATTTACACCAGGTAAAAAAAAAATATAAATAGATCTAGATTTTTTTTTTTTTTTTTTTTTTAACACCTGTTGTAAATGCTGTTGCTCTCCTGAGTCTGGCATTGTTTAATTTTCGCTCATGCGCCTTTCTGTTCCTGATATTTGGTCTCTGCTTGCCCGCTTAGCCAACTGGGCATGGTCATCTTAAGATTGCCATACAGAAGAGATGACCACTCCCTTTTGGCTAACTAGAATTGATTTACATACAGGGAAGAAGGGACTATATATCTGGGCAGGTCAGATGCAGTTGCAAAATATAAACATCGCCATATTAAGGAGAACAGCGGCATTTACACCAGGTTAAAAAAAAATATTTATGGCAACTATTTCGGTCCTATTTAACGTCAGATCGTATTACAGTGAATGTATTCAAAGTTAGTTCTAATTAATTGAATATTTGTCATACTCAAATAATTCTCATCTTTTTCTTGTATTCCTTTAAGTGAGTCATCTATAGTTGCTGATCAGCTGCTTGCAGATCTCGTACTGAATCTTTCAAGAAATGTCGCAGAAGAAGAAATAAAGGCAGAGATTGAAAGAGTGAAAGAGGAAAAACGAAGGAAGGCAGAAGAAGAAAGGTAAGATGCGGCATTTTCACATTCTTTGTACTTTATTTTAGCATGTTAGTTATGACAATATCCTTTATTATTATTATTATTATTATTATTTCTTGAATTTTACAACAGGAGGATTCAAGAAAGAGAGCGACTTCTTTCTCTGGAGGCCCAATCTCAATGTGTTAACCTCATAAATGATGTTGTTCAAGAGAATATCCAGAAAATATGCAAGAAAGAGCTCCAGTGAGTGTTTTCAGATATGTGTGCCAGCAGCCTTTTTTAGGCTATGTGCACACGCTGTTTTTTTTTTTTGACGCTGTGTTTTTGTGCGTTTTTGGCCGCTAAAAACGCACCCGCGGCAAAAACCCGCGGTTTTTGGCTGCGTTTTGCTGCATTTTTGATCCCTGCGTTTTTTCAATGCATTGCATGGGGGGAAAACGCAGAAAAATGCAGGAAAGAATTGACATGTCCATTTTTTTTTTTTTTTTATTTTTTTATTTTTTTTTAAAGCTCAAACGCAGCTTAAAAAAAAAGTTGTGTGCGAACAGCAAAAATGAAAACTCATAGACTTTGCTGGGGAAGCAAAGTCATGCAGTTTTGAGGCCAAAAACACACCCAAAAAACGCTCAAAAACGCTGCGAAAAACGCACTGTGTGAACTTACCCTAAGAACTATGTGTGACCCCCTTCCCCCCAAGGCAAAATGTGTTCTCTATTATTCCCTATTTATAGATGCCTAGACTAAATGAGTGCAAATAATTAGGCTCCATGTGCATTATAGTTAGCGGATTCCCCTTTATCGGCGGAACAGAACAATCTAATACTTCTTCCCTCTTTTTATTTCATGATTTTTTTGTTTCAGAAAAGCCGTGCAGCTTGACCACAATGACCGCATATTACGCTGCTCTCAGATTGTCTGTAATGAGCATGTTAAGCGATTCGTGGATGAGGAGATATTCCATATAGCTAGAGAAACTCTTTATGAGATGCAATGTTGCAGCAAATATATCCAGAGGTTCGTTGGGTCTTTTTCATTTGCAAACGTAATTTGCATATTTTTCCTGTAATATCTCACTACTAATGTTATCTTTTGTTTTCAGATGGCCGGAAGATTTAGCTGTACGTAAGAAATTAAGACGACAAATGCGTGCGTTTCCAGCAGCACCCGGTTCTGTAGGACGGGGTGGTACACTAAAAGCTTTGCTTCCCAGTGCTGATACCCACGATATACAGAACTTGTCTAAAGGAATTGTTAACCTGGGTCATGCTGGAAAATTAAGCGTTTCCTTTACCAGGTAGGCTCATTGATCCTTTAATGCAAAAAAAAACCCAAAAGATTTTGACATAACTAATAGAATATTACTGATTAGAGAAATAGTAGAAAACTCCCATCTTATTATAGATTTAACTTATGGGAATCTGTCACCAGGTTTTTGCCACCTAATCTGAGAGCAGCATAATGTAGAGACAGAGATCCTGATTCCAGCGATGTCACTTACTGGGCTGTTTAGTGCAGTTTTGATAATCTACTGCTGATTAAACAGTGATTTCTTTGTCGCTCCATTGGGAGACCCAGACAATTGGGTGTATAGCTTCTGCCTCCGGAGGCCACACAAAGTATTACACTGAAAAAGTGTAACCCCTCCCCTCTGCCTATACACCCTCCCGTGGATCACGGGCTCCTCAGTTTTATGCTTTGTGTGGAAGGAGGCACACATCCACTCATGCATTCCCATTTTAGTCAGCAGCAGCTGCTGATTTTATCGGTTGGAAGAAAAGAGGGCCCCCACAGGGCCCCCGGCATGCTCCCTTCTCACCCCACTACGTCGGCGGTGCTGTTAAGGTTGAGGTACCCATTGCAGGTACAGATGCTGGAGCCACATGCCGTTGTCCTTCACCATCCCTTAGAGGCTCTGGGAGAAGTGGGATCCTGACCGGTCATCCATTTACTGGGACCGGGCTCCCTCCGCAGCCCCTGTGGGAATCTGCCGGACAGGAGTCTATGTATCCTCAGGGACAGGGCCCTGCATCTAAAGGTACTCTGTGTCCCCATGGGGACTGTGCATGGAGCGCTTGTTTCACGGACGCTGCAGCAGCTGCTGGTTTGTGAAGACCGGGACTTCCGCGCCGACCGAGCCTGTTTGTCGGCCGCGGTATTAAATCTAGTCCCTGGCTTCATTGCGGCCTAGTACCATAACTCCCGCCCCCGGGCCTGCCAGTCAGGGGTAAGGGCGGGACGGTCGACCTGACGTCGGCAGTGAGGGCTGGAGCATACTTTATGTTTCCTCCCCCCCCCCTCACTGATCACTGTGGGGCCCCAGATTCCCGCACTTTTTTAGTCGCCGCCCATGGCTCCCTCCTTCCCTGAGAGCTCCGGCAGCCATTTTTACACACATTCTGCCGGTGGAGGATTTCAGGAACGAGCTCTGCAGCTCTGGGAGACCTAAGGCAGGGAATCTGGTGGACACACACTCCGCTTTGGGCGGTCGGTAAGCCACACCGGTCACCCGGTGCTGGTCCCCCTAGGGTGCCGGAGTATATATATATATATATGTATATATTTTCTCTGTTCGGCCGGGTTGTTTACTTTTGGCTATATACCCTCAGTGATCACTCTCCTAGGAGACAACAGCATGTCGTCCACAAGGAGCAAGGGCGCTAAGGCAAAGGGTTTTTTTGCAACCTGTACCTCTTGTGGGGCTATGTTACCTGCGGGTTCCACCTACCCTCACTGTGAGCAATGCTCGACCCCTGATTCATTTGCTCAGCCGGAGCCTCGGTCACTAGTGGGCCCCTCGGCTCAGGCAGACCCTCCTGCTTCCACTGTCCAGGCGGCAGGGACAGAGTTTGCAGTTTTTGCTGAGAAACTCTCTGAGTCACTTTCACAATCCATGGCTCAGTCTATGGACAAATGGTCTGCCAAGATACTAGAAGCCTTGCAGTCCAGACCGGTCCTTACACAGGCCCCGGGCACTGTGGGATGATCGCCTCCAGGCCCCTCTCGGTCCTGCGCCGCAGCGTGCTCCCGGGGTGGCCCCTAGGTCTCACGTGGAGGACTCCTGCACGGACCACAGTCCCAGACCGGCTAAGCGGGCTCGCTGGGAATCTTCCCCGACCTCCTCACGCTGCTCGGGGTCTCAGCTTGAGGACTCTCTAGAGGACGAGGCGGACATCGCAGCTCAGGGATCTGACCCTGACGTTGCCCTCAATCTTGATACACCTGAGGGGGACGCCTTAGTAAATGATCTTATATCGTCCATCAACCAGGTGCTAGATCTTTCTCCCCCAACTCCACCTATAGAGGAGTCGGCTTCGCAGCAGGAGAAACACCAGTTTAGGTTTCCCAAACGTACACGAAGTGCGTTATTCGATCACTCTAACTTCAGAGATGCTGTCCAGAAGCACAGAGCATTTCCGGACAAGCGCTTTACTAAGCGCCTTAATGACACACGTTACCCCTTCCCCTCTGACGTAGTTAAGGGTTGGGCTCAATGTCCCAAGGTGGATCCTCCAGTCTCTAGACTGGCGGCTAGATCTGTAGTATCAGTTGCAGATGGCTCATCGCTCAAGGATGCCACTGACAGGCAGATAGAGCTCCTGGTGAAATCCATCTATGAAGCCACAGGTGCGTCTTTTGCCCCGGCCTTTGCAGCCGTGTGGGCACTCCAAGCTATCTCAGCTTGTCTGTCTGAGATTAATGCGGTCACACGTACCTCTGCTCCGCAAGTTGCGTCTTTGACTTCGCAGGCGTCGGCTTTTTCGTCCTACGCCATGAACGCCGTCCTGGACTCTGCTAGCCGTACAGCGGTGGCATCCGCTAATTCGGTGGCAGTCCGCAGGGCCATGTGGCTACGCGAATGGAAGGCAGACTCTGCTTCCAAGAAGTTCTTAACCGGTTTGCCGTTTTCTGGCGACCGATTGTTTGGCGAACGATTGGATGAAATTATTAATGATTTCAAGGGAAAGGACTCGTCCTTACCCCAGTCCAAGCCGAAGAGACCTCAGCAACGGAAAATACAACCGAGGTTTCGGTCCTTTCGGCCCTCAGCCAAGTCCCAATCCTCTTCGTCCAACAGGCCAGAGAAAGGCCAGAGGAACTCCTATGCGTGGCGGTCTAAGTCACGCCCCCAAAAAACCGCCGGAGGCACTGCCTCCAAGGCGGCTTCCTCATGACTTTCGGCCTCCCCGAACCGCATCCTCGGTCGGTGACAGGCTCTCCCGCTTTTGCGACGCCTGGTGGCCACATGTCCAAGACCGATGGGTGAGAGACATTCTGTCTCACGGTTACAGGATAGAGTTCAGCTCTCGTCCTCCGACTTGTTTCTTCAGAACCTCTCCGCCTCCCTCTCGGACCGGCGCACTTTTTCAGGCGGTGGGTGTTCTGAAGACAGAAGGAGTGGTGATTCCCGTTCCCCCTCAGGAACATGGTCACGGCTTCTACTCCAACTTGTTCGTGGTGCCAAAGAAGGACGGATCATTCCGTCCCGTTCTGCACCTCAAGCTGCTCAACAGGCGCGTGAGCACCAGAAGGTTTCGGATGGAATCTCTCCGCTCGGTCATCGCTTCGATGTCACAAGGAGACTTCCTAGCATCAATCGACATCAAGGATGCTTATCTCCATGTGCCGATCGCACCCGAACATCAACGCTTCCTGCGTTTCGCCATCGGGGACGAACACCTTCAGTTCGTGGCACTGCCTTTCGGCCTGGCGACAGCCCCACGGGTCTTCACCAAGGTCATGGCATCCGTTGTGGCGGTCCTACATTCTCAGGGCCACTCGGTGATCCCTTACTTAGACGATCTCCTAGTCAGGGCACCCTCCCGGGTGGCGTGTCAACACAGCCTGACCGTCGCTCTGGCGAATCTCCAGCAGCTCGGGTGGCTCATCAACTTCCCAAAGTCCAAGTTGACACCGACCCAATCACTCACTTACCTCGGGATGGAGTTTCATACTCAGCCAGCGGTAGTCAAGCTACCGCTGGACAAACAGCTTTCGCTGCAGACAGGGGTGCAATCTCTTCTTCGGGGTCAGTCACACCCCTTGAGGCGCCTCATGCACTTCCTGGGGAAGATGGTGGCAGCAATGGAGGCAGTGCCCTTCGCGCAGTTCCATCTGCGCCCACTCCAATGGGACATTCTCCGCAAATGGGACAGGAGGTCGACGTCCATCGACAGAAACGTCTCTCTTTCCCTTGCAGCCAAAACCTCCCTTCAGTGGTGGCTTCTTCCCACTTCTCTATCGCAGGGAAAATCCTTCCTGCCCCCATCCTGGGCTGTGGTCACGACGGACGCGAGCCTGTCAGGGTGGGGAGCGGTTTTTCTCCACCACAGGGCTCAGGGAACCTGGACTCCGATAGAGTCTTCCCTTCAGATCAATGTTCTGGAGATGAGGGCAGTGTATCTAGCCCTAAAGGCGTTCCATCGGTGGCTGGAGGGCAGGCAGATCCGCATACAGTCGGACAACGCCACGGCGGTCGCGTACATCAACCACTAGGGCGGCACGCTCAGCCGTCAAGCCTTCCAGGAAGTCCGGCGGATTCTGCTGTGGGCGGACGCCACAGCCTCCACCATCTCCGCAGTTCACATCCCGGGCGTAGAAAACTGGGAAGCAGATTTTCTCAGTCGCCAGGGCATGGATGCGGGGGAATGGTCTCTTCACCCAGACGTGTTTCGAGAGATCTGTCGCCGCTGGGGAACGCCGGACGTCGATCTCATGGCGTCACGGCACAACAACAAGGTCCCGGCCTTCATGGCACGGTCTCAAGATCACAGAGCTTTGGCGGCGGACGCGTTAGTGCAGGATTGGTCGCAGTTTCGACTCCCTTATGTGTTTCCTCCGCTGGCGATGTTGCCCAGAGTGTTACGCAAGATCAGATCCGACTGTCGTCGCGCCATTCTTGTCGCTCCAGATTGGCCGAGGCGGTCGTGGTACCCGGATCTGTGGCATCTCACGGTGGGTCAGCCGTGGGCGCTTCCAGACCGCACAGACCTGCTGTCACAAGGGCCGTTTTTCCATCTGAATTCTGCGGCCCTCAACCTGACTGTGTGGCCATTGAGTCCTGGCTCCTAGCGTCGTCGGGGTTATCTCAAGATGTCATTGCCACTATGAGACAGGCCAGGAAACCAACGTCCGCCAAGATCTATTACAGGTCGTGGCGGATCTTCTTGTCCTGGTGCTCTGATAAGGGTTTTACTCCCTGGCCTTTTTGCCTTACCCATTTTTCTTTCATTCCTTCAATCCGGAATGGACAAGGGTTTGTCACTCGGCTCTCTCAAGGGACAAGTATCGGCGCTCTCAGTATTTTTTCAAAAGCGCCTGGCAAGGCTTCCGCAGATCCGCACGTTCCTGCAGGGAGTCTGCCACATAGTTCCACCCTACAAGCGTCCGCTGGAACCCTGGGACCTTAACAGGGTGCTAATGGCTCTTCAAAAACCACCTTTCGAGCCGCTGAGGGATGTCTCTTTATCACGTCTTTCGCAGAAGGTGGCATTTCTTGTGGCAATTACCTCACTCCGAAGAGTGTCGGAGCTTGCAGCGCTGTCATGCAAATCCCCTTTCCTGGTTTTTCACCAGGATAAGGTGGTTCTGCGTCCTGTCCCGGAATTTCTCCCTAAGGTGGTATCTCCTTTTCATCTCAATCAGGATATCTCCTTACCGTCATTTTGCCCTCATCCAGTTCACCAGTGTGAAAAGGATTTGCATTTATTAGATCTAGTGAGAGCACTCCGGCTCTACGTGTCTCGCACGGCGCCCCTGCGCCGTTCGGATGCGCTCTTTGTCCTGGTCGCTGGCCAGCGTAAGGGTTCGCAGGCTTCCAAGTCAACTTTGGCTCGGTGGATCAAGGAACCGATTCTTGAAGCCTACCTTTCTTCGGGGCTTCCTCTTCCTTCGGGGCTGAAAGCCCATTCTACCAGAGCCGTGGGTGCGTCCTGGGCATTGCGACACCGGGCTACGGCTCAGCAGGTGTGTCAGGCAGCTACCTGGTCTAGTCTGCACACCTTCACAAAACACTATCAAGTGCATACCTATGCTTCGGCAGATGCCAGTCTAGGTAGGCGAGTCCTTCAGGCGGCGATTGCCCACCTGTAGGAAGGGGCCGTTTTCGGCTCTTTTTATCGAGGTATTCTTTTACCCACCCAGGGACTGCTTTTGGACGTCCCAATTGTCTGGGTCTCCCAATGGAGCGACAAAGAAGAAGGGAATTTTGTTTACTTACCGTAAATTTCTTTTCTTCTAGCTCCTATTGGGAGACCCAGCACCCGCCCCTGTCCCCTTCGGGCTGGTTGTTCTTTTGTGTACACATGTTGTTCATGATGAATTGTTCTTTTGGTTATGGTTTCAGTTCTCCGAACATCCTTCGGATTGAATTTACCCCAGACCAATTTATAAGTTTCCTCCTTCCTGCTTTTGCACCAAAACTGAGGAGCCCGTGATCCACGGGAGGGTGTATAGGCAGAGGGGAGGGGTTACACTTTTTCAGTGTAATACTTTGTGTGGCCTCTGGAGGCAGAAGCTATACACCCAATTGTCTGGGTCTCCCAATAGGAGCTAGAAGAAAAGGAATTTACGGTAAGTAAACAAAATTCCCTTCTTTATCATTAGAGGTCTACTTGGCGGGCTAAAGGTAGTCCAGCACATTCATGAGGTCTGTATAACTGCTAGATCTGCAGCAGAGAAAACATTGATTATATCATAATGATAACAAACAGCTCAGTAAGTGACACATCGCTGGAATCAGGGTCTCTCTCTCTACGTTATGCTGCTCTCAGATGCGAGAGCAAAAACCTGGTGACAGATTCTCTTTAACCACAGTATATACAGATAGCTCATAGATGATCAGTATATCTTGATATAATTACTGACTTTGTCCCCTTTTCTCCAGGTGTCAGCAAGTCAGGGAACAGCTATTTCATCAGATGAAGGTTCAGCACTATTTCCAAGAGCTACTATGGTTTGTATATTAAGTTGACTGAGTAGCTGTAGTATGAATTAACAGAATTGTACACCATGTGATAATCTTTGTAAGGCATCTGATTAACAGAAAAATAAATTTATTTTTTTTTGTCCACTTATCAGATCCTTCTCATTGTTACCCCTACCTCCAGCGCTGATCACTGACTGTGAAATAACTGATAAAATTAGTCTTGAGAAAAGACAGATGTGACAGATTATCTGATCCCTTAAGGCCCCGTCACACACAACGAGATCGCTAATGAAATCGTTGTTCCGTCACCGTTTCTGTGACGCAGCAACAGATCGCTGATCGTTAATGCATCGCTGGTAAGATCTGACTGTGTGACATCTCACCAGCGATTTCCCAGCGGTCTTACCAACGATCCTTATCGGGTCGCATCGTTTTCGGGATCGCTGGTAAGTCGTTAAATGTGACGGAGGATTTAGAAATAAGCCTGTAGACTGGGAAAAGGGCCGCTGCTGAGGCAGAGAGGCCGTCAGTCAGACACTGCTGATGCTTCTAGGTAGCGCTCCTCTTGTCATTGTGGGAGACTGATGAGGGCCTTAGGAATATCTGCTGCCATTAAAAGGCAGACGCTTAGTTTAAAATCCGTCAAAAAACGGATGCACAGCGGATGTAACAGACGCAACGGATCCGTTTTTTCACAGGATTCCTGTGAAAGGAATCCTGTGAAAAATACATCAGTTGCATCAGTTGACATCTAAAAAACAACTGATCCGTTGCTGACGGATTGAAAACAACGGAAGTGTGAACTTAGCCTTAGATTGATTAACCCAGTTCTTTTTAGTTAGAAAAAAGTTCCCATAAAAAAATGAAGCAATTTGATCTATTACCGATTTGTTTAATGCTCACTGTTAACCGCTGTTTACCTGTGTGAATAAGCTATTACGCGCCGCCCATTGGTAAATGGTTACTAAATAGCGGTTGTTTAGTGCCAACAATTGTTCCATGTAAACATGGTATGAAAGAGAGACTTGGCACTCAGATTGCTGAAGAAAAGCTGTGATTTTATATTTGAAATCCTTACAAAGTGAACCATATACCCTTGATATATAGTATATACCAAGGAATTGTATCCTACTTGGGCACCACAAACAAAAGTGCCGTGGTCATTTCTTTATCGTTCCTATGGGAGACCCAGACCATGGGTGTTTAGCTTCTGCCTCCGGAGGACACACAAAGTACTACACTTAAAAGTGTAGCTCCTCCCTCTGAGCTTATACACCCCCTGGAGAACCAGATCTAGCCAGTTTATCGCTATGTGTTCAGGAGGCATACATCCACACATGCATTCTCATCTGATTTCTTTGATTTTTGGAAAGAGTTTGAAGAAAAGTGGGTCCATGTCTGGACTCCCGGCATGTCCCTTCTCACCCCACTGTGTCGGCGGTGTTGTAAGGTTGATTCCTAGGCTGGAGCCTTACAAGCCGTGCTCCTTCACCATCCCTCCTGGGCTCTGGCTTGAAGTGGGAGCCAGCACGGTCTCCATGCTTGGCAGGAGACCGGTCTCCATCCGCAGCGCTTCAGGACCCTGCTGGACTGGAGCACTCATCCCCAGGGACTTGGCCCTGCGTCTCAGCAAGCTAAGTACCTGAGACGTTTACTTTTCGGGGTCCCTGTACATTATTGTTGTGGGAGAGTGTGCTTATTGTGTTTTCTTCAGCGCTCTATTGGGAGACCCAGACGATTGGGGTATAGCTACTGCCCTCTGGAGGCCACACAAAGCACTACACTAAAAGTGCAAGGCCCCTCCCTCTCTGGCTATACCCCCCCGTGGTATCACGGGTACTCCAGTTTTAGCTTTGTGTGCGAAGGAGGTCAGACATTCCATGCATAGCTCCACAGATTTTAGTCAGCAGTAGCTGCTGACTAGTTCGGATGGAAGAAAAGAGGACACATATAGTGTTCCCAGCATGCTCCCTTCTCACCCCTGGATGGTGTTGTAAGGTTGAGGTACCTATTGCTGGTACAGGGCTGGAGCCTGACATGCTGTTTTTCCTTCCACATCCCCTTGGGGGTTCTGTGGAAGTGGGATCCTGCCGGCCTCAAAGCTCTGTCGCCGGGCTCCATCCACAGACCCATCAGAACCTGATGGATACGGAGCAGGAGTACCATCAGGGACCGGGCCCTGCATCATACAGGTACTCTGTGTCCCCGGCAGGCACAGACACACTCCGGGCTGGCTGGGTGTTGTAGTGCGCCGGGGACCGTACACTGAGCTGGTGTTCCTACAGTCATCTGGGGGACTTTGTGTTCTGGGAACGCAGCGCCGACCCTCACTGGACCGGGCGGCGCTGCTGTGACTTGTGGTGCGCCGGGGATACGCCGACCGCGCTTTTACGGCGGCGGCGTTTATAACTCTAGTCCCCGGCTTTTGGGCCTAGGACGCCGGCAGCTCCGATCGTTCCCGCCCCCACCCTGTCAATCAGGGTAGGGGAGAGACGCTGTTTCACGGCAGCGAGGAGGGCTGGAGCCTGATTTACATGCTCCAGCCCTCACACTAGGCACAGAGGGAGCAGGCTTCCCGCTCTTGGTCAGGAACGCCCAGGGCCCGCCCCCCTTCTTCCCTCAGGACGCCGGCAGCCATTACATGCATGGCTGGCTGGAAGAAGGACGCAAGGCTCTGGGAGACCTAGACTGAGGGGCTTTGGAAGACCACACACCCGCTCTTTAGCGGGCGGTAAGCGGCTTTTCAGCTGGCCCCTCTAGTGCCTCAGTGTATGTTAGTGTATTGTGTCACTGGACATAGAGATTTATTGATTTCTTGCACTGTGAGGTCGCTTCCTGGCTGAATACCCCAGATCGCTCTGAGGAAGCAGCAGCATGTCATCCACAAGACGCAAAGCTGCCAAGGCTAGGGCTGTGTGCACTGTGTGTGCTGCTTGTGGGACTGCTCTACCAGCAGGTTCCAAAGACCCCCATTGTGTGCAATGCTCAGATCCGGTGCTGCTTCGCCAGCCGGAGTCAGGAGAGATAGTGACCCAGGCTGAGACGCCTGTAAGTCCTGCCCCGGTGTCAGGGTCAGACTTTGCAGTTTTTTGCGGTTAATATGTCGGTGACTATGGCAAAAATCCTGGAAACTTTGCAATCCATGCCTGGGGCTCAGTCTATGGACACGGCGAGGTCTATGTCCTCTAACCCTCCGCAGTTGGATTTAATCCAGACTGCAAGGGGGTCCCCGGCCTCTCAGGATGAGTATGATGACTCAGATGATTGCCCCAGCCACCCCAAGCGGGCTCGCTGGGAAAGACCCTCAACGTCATCACACTGTTCAGGGTCTCAGCGCAATCAGTCTCCCTGTGATGTGTCTGAAGAGAGTGATCAGGAGTCTAATCCTGGAACCCCTCTCAATCTGGATACCCCGGATGGGGACGCCATGGTAAACGATCTTATCTCAGCCATCAATAGGCTGTTAGATATTTCTCCCCCAACCCCTTCAGCAGAAGAGGCAGCGGCAGAGCAGGAGAAATTTCGTTTCCTCTATCCCAAGCGTAAATTAAGTGCTCTGTTGGATCACTCTGACTTCAGAGAATCAATCCAGAAACACGATGCTCATCCAGAAAAGCGTTTCTCTAAACGTTCTAAGGATACACGTTATCCTTTCCCCCCTGAGGTGGTCAAGCGCTGGACCCAGTGTCCAAAGGTGGATCCCCCGATTTCCAAACTTGCAGCTAGATCCATAGTTGCAGTGGAAGATGGCGCTTCACTTAAAGATGCCAATGACAGACAGATGGACCTTTGGTTAAAATCTGTCTATGAAGCTATCGGCGCGTCGTTTGCTCCAGCATTCGCAGCCGTATGGGCGCTACAAGCTATTTCAGCTGGTTTAGCGAAAGTGGATGCTATCTTACATCCAGCGGTGCCGCAAGTGGCGTCCCTTACCTCGCAGATGTCCGCGTTTGCGTCTTACGCTATCAATGCGGTCCTAGAATCTACCAGCCGCACCTCAATGGCGTCTGCCAATTCGGTAGTTTTGCGCAGGGCATTGTGGTTAAAGGACTGGAAAGCAGATGCTGGTTCCAAAAAATGTTTAACCAGCTTGCCTTTGTCTAGAGAAAGACTGTTTGGCGAGCCACTGGCTGACATCATTAAACAGTCCAAGGGTAAAGACTCCTCTTTACCCCAGCCCAGATCAAGCAAACCTCAGCAGAGAAAGTGGCAGCAGAAGTTTCAGTCCTTTCGAGGTTCGGGCAAAACACAATTCTCCTCGTCCAAAGGGACTCAGAGGACGCAAAGAAACTCAGATTCCTGGAGGGCTCATTCACGCCCCAAGAAAGCAAATGGAGGAACCGCTTCCAAAGCGGCTACCTCATGACTTCCAGTCCCCTCCCTCCGCATCTCCGGTCGGGGGCAGGCTCTCCCGCTTTTACGACACTTGGATGTCACAGGTCAAAGACCGGTGGGTGACGGACATTTTGTCGCGCGGGTACAGAATCGAGTTCAGTTCTCGTCCTCCAGCTCGGTTCTTCAGAACCTCCCCACACCCAGACCGTGTAGATGTCCTGCGGCAGGCGGTGGACTCCCTAAGAGCGGAGGGAGTAGTGGTTCCTGTACCGTTTCAGGAACAAGGGAGAGGGTTTTACTCCAATCTCTTTGTGGTGCCAAAAAAGGACGGCTCATTCCGTCCTGTTCTGGACCTAAAACTGCTCAACAAACATGTGCACGCCAGGAGGTTCCGGATGGAAACCCTCCGTTCTGTCATTGCCTCAATGTCTCAAGGAGACTTCCTTGCCTCAATAGACATCAAGGATGCTTATCTCCACGTGCCAATTGCTACAGAACATCAACGTTTTCTACGTTTTGTGATAGGAGACGACCATTTTCAGTTCGTAGCTCTGCCATTTGGTCTGGCGACAGCCCCACGGGTCTTCACCAAGGTCATGGCGGCGGTGGTAGCAGTCTTGCACTCTCAGGGACACTCGGTGATCCCTTACCTAGACGATCTACTTGTCAAGGCACCCTCTCAAGAGGCATGCCAACTCAGTCTACAGGCTACGCTGGAGACTCTCCAGACTTTTGGATGGATCATCAACTTTCCAAAGTCAAATCTGTCACCGACACAGTCACTAACGTATCTTGGCATGGAGTTTCATACTCGAGCAGCGAGAGTGAAGCTTCCGCTAAACAAGCAGCGGTCCCTACAGACAGGGGTGCAATCGCTCCTTCAGGGCCAGTCGCACCCCTTACGGCGCCTCATGCACTTCCTAGGGAAGATGGTGGCAGCCATGGAAGCAGTTCCCTTTGCGCAGTTTCATCTGCGTCCACTTCAATGGGACATTCTCCGCCAATGGGACGGGAAGACGACTTCCCTAGACAGGAAAGTCTCTCTTTCCCAGACGGCCAAGGACTCTCTGCAATGGTGGCTCCTTCCCACCTCATTGTCTCAGGGAAGATCCTTCCTGCCCCCATCCTGGGCAGTAGTCACGACAGATGCGAGTCTGTCGGGGTGGGGAGCAGTGTTTCTACACCACAGGGCTCAGGGGACGTGGACTCAGCAGGAGTCCACCCTTCAGATCAATGTTCTGGAAATCAGGGCAGTGTATCTTGCCCTACTGGCCTTCCAACAGTGGCTGGAAGGAAAGCAGATCCGAATCCAATCGGACAACTCCACAGCGGTGGCATACATCAACCACCAAGGAGGGACGCGCAGCCGGCAAGCCTTTCAGGAAGTCCGGCGCATTCTGATGTGGGTGGAGGAAAGAGCATCCACCATATCCGCAGTTCACATCCCGGGCGTAGAAAACTGGGAAGCAGACTTTCTCAGTCGCCAGGGCATGGACGCGGGGGAATGGTCCCTTCACCCGGACGTGTTTCAGGAAATCTGTCGCCGATGGGGAGTGCCGGACGTCGACCTAATGGCGTCTCGGCACAACAACAAGGTCCCGGCATTCATGGCGCGGTCGCGAGATCAAAGAGCGCTGGCGGCAGACGCCTTGGTGCAAGATTGGTCGCACTTCCGCCTCCCATATGTATTCCCGCCTCTGGCACTCTTGCCCAGAGTACTACGCAAGATCAGATCCGATTGCAGCCGCATCATACTCGTCGCCCCAGACTGGCCGAGGAGATCGTGGTATCCGGATCTGTGGCATCTCACGGTCGGCCGACCGTGGTCGCTTCCAGACCGTCCAGACCTGCTGTCTCAAGGGCCGTTTTTCCATCAGAATTCTGCGGCCCTGAACCTGACTGTGTGGCCATTGAGTCCTGGATCCTATCGTCAACAGGATTATCCCAGGGAGTGGTAGCCACAATGAGACAAGCTAGGAAGTCAACTTCTGCTAAGATCTACCACAGAACGTGGAAGATTTTCTTAACCTGGTGCTCTGCTCAGGGAGTGTCTCCCTGGCCATTTGCATTGCCCACTTTTCTATCTTTCCTGCAATCAGGGTTGGAAAAGGGCTTGTCGCTCGGCTCCCTTAAAGGGCAAGTCTCGGCACTATCCGTGTTTTTTCAGAAGCGTCTAGCACGTCTTCCTAAGGTGCGCACGTTCCTGCAGGGGGTCTGTCATATTGTGCCCCCGTACAAGCGGCCGTTGGATCCATGGGATCTGAACAGGGTACTAGTGGCTCTCCAGAAGCCGCCCTTCGAGCCTCTCAAAGAAGTTTCTTTTTCTCGCCTGTCACAGAAAGTGGCGTTTCTTGTTGCGATCACATCGCTTCGGCGAGTGTCTGAGCTGGCTGCTCTGTCATCCAAGGCTCCCTTCTTGGTGTTCCACCAGGACAAGGTTGTGCTGCGCCCCATTCCGGAGTTTCTCCCTAAGGTCGTATCCTCGTTTCATCTTAATCAGGATATATCATTGCCTTCCTTTTATCCTCATCCGGTTCACCGGTATGAAAGGGACTTGCGTTTGCTAGATCTGGTGAGAGCACTCAGGATCTACATTTCCCGCACGGCGCCCATGCGCCGTTCCGATGCACTTTTTGTCCTTGTCGCCGGTCCGCGCAAGGGGTTGCAGGCTTCTAAAGCCACCTTGGCTCGATGGATCAAAGAACCAATTATAGAGGCCTACCGTTCTGCTGGGCTTCCGGTTCCTTCAGGGCTAAAAGCCCACTCAACCAGAGCCGTAGGTGCGTCCTGGGCATTACGGCACCAGGCTTCGGCTCAACAGGTGTGTCAGGCGGCTACCTGGTCGAGTCTGCACACGTTCACCAAGCATTATCAGGTGCATACCTATGCTTCGGCGGATGCCAGCTTAGGTAGAAGAGTCCTGCAGGCGGCAGTGACATCCCCGTAGGGGGGGGCTGTTTTGCAGCTCTAACATGAGGTATTTCTTTACCCACCCAGGGACAGCTTTTGGACGTCCCAATCGTCTGGGTCTCCCAATAGAGCGCTGAAGAAGAAGGGAATTTTGTTACTTACCGTAAATTCCTTTTCTTCTAGCTCTTATTGGGAGACCCAGCACCCGCCCTGTTGTCCTTCGGGATTGTTTTTGCTGTTTGCGGGTACACATGTTGTTCATGTTGAACGGTTTTTCAGTTCTCCGATGTTACTCGGAGTTAATTTGTTTAAACCAGTTGTTGGCTTCCTCCTTCTTGCTTTGGCACTAAAACTGGAGTACCCGTGATACCACGGGGGGGTATAGCCAGAGAGGGAGGGGCCTTGCACTTTTAGTGTAGTGCTTTGTGTGGCCTCCAGAGGGCAGTAGCTATACCCCAATCGTCTGGGTCTCCCAATAAGAGCTAGAAGAAAAGGAATTTACGGTAAGTAACAAAATTCCCTTCTTCTGACATTTCCGGCGGGTTCTCTAGCTGTCGCCTGAGAACCGCGCCGATGGTGCCTGCGCGCCGGCCGCGCCGCTCAAATTTAGGCCCCGGCTCCGCCGGAGGCCTAGTTTCGGTTTCACTGCCCTTGCATGTCACTCATGCAGAGGGACAGGCTCGGCTCCGCCCGGCGGCCGTTCGGCACAGGGGAGGGACACTCCCCACTGCAGTGTGTGTCCCCTCCCCTGTAGGTCTCTATGGCCCTCCAGATCCCGCTCCTCAAGCAGGTCCCGCCCCCTCCCTTCGCTCCGGCGGCCATTTTATCAGCGTTCTCTCTGCATTGCAGCGCTGGTCTGCAGCATCTCTGCTGAGGTGCTGTGCTTGGGGGTCCGGGCTTCGGGATCTGGAGGGCACACAACACCGCTCCAGCGGTCCGGTAAGCCACAACCGGTCTCCGGTTGTGGACCTCAGTTTATACTCTCTGGGGTTCATTCTCTGGCAGAGCCCCCACTCCAGCAGCATGTCTCACACGAGGAGCAAGGCTCCAAAGCTGTATTCAGTATGCACTGCATGTAAGCTCCTGCTGCCTGAACCGAACATATTCCCATATTGTGATGCCTGCTCTAACCTGGCGGTGCCTCAGCCTGGAGTCTCACCCCCAGTGGTCTCTCAGGCTGCTCCTGCTCCTGTGGCTGAACCTCCGGCTTGGGTAGAATCCTTTTCTAGGTCTATCTCCTAGTCTTTTGCTGACTCCATGGGACTTCTGTCCAGGACTTTGCTGAACATGCATCAGCCCCCTTCACAGGGTGCCTCTGCTGCTAGGGGTCTCTCAGGACCGGAGCTCACAGAGGACTCCTCTGGTCCCAGACCCCGTCCTCCTAAGAAGAGACGCAGGGTTCCCTCTCCTTCCTCGTCCCGCGGCTCTGATTCAGGAGCTGACTCGCAGGATGAGGAGGATGCCTTTACAGGGGGCTCGGAGGCTACCTCCATGTACCCCATTGATCTGTCCGAAAGTGACTCAGATGTTAGTGACTTGATTGCCTCCATTAATTCTGTACTGGATCTCAATCCGCCAGTATCAGAGGAGCAACCCTCTCTGGCAGAAAAGCACCAGTTTACCTCGCCTAAGAGAGCAAAGAGTGTGTTCTTTAACCACTCCAGTTTTCAGGCCGCTGTGACCGAGCCCAGGGCCTGTCCTGACAAACGCTTCCCAAAGCGTGGTTCTGATAACCGCTTCCCCTTTCCACCTGAGGTGGTCAAGGAGTGGGCTTATTCCCCAAAGGTAGACCCTCCGGTGTCTAGGCTCTCAGCCCAAACCGTTGTGTCGGTGGCTGATGGCACCTCCCTTAAGGATTCCACTGACCGCCAGATTGACTTTCTGGCCAAATCCGTATATGAAGCGGCGGGGGCCTCGTTTTCCCCGACTTTTGCAGCAGTGTGGGCTCTCAAAGCCATCTCTGCTTCTCTAGAGGAGATGCATTCCCTCGCCAGGGAATCTATGCCCGAATTGGTTCCCTTAACTTCCCAAGCTTCAGCTTTTTCATCCTATGCCATGTCTGCCATGCTGGAGGCTTCTCACCGCACTGCGGTGGCTTCGGCTAATTCCCTCGCTATCCGCAGGATCTTGTGGCTTCGAGAGTGGAAGGCAGATGCTTCTTCAAAGAAGTACCTTGCGGGGTTCCCTTTTGCTGGGTCCCGGCTGTTCGGAGAACAGCTGGATGAAATTATTAAGGAAGCTACTGGCGGGAAGAGTACTTCCATGCCACAAACCAAAACCAGGAAACCTGTCCAGGGTAGGAATCACTCGAGGTTTCGTTCCTTTCGTTCCTCAAACTGGTCGTCCTCTAAGCCCTCGGCCTCGTCCCCTAGCTCAGCCAAGGACCAGAAATCCAACTGGCGCCCAAAAGCGCGTCCACAGAAGACCGCAGGAGGTGCTTCCGCTAAGGCAGCCTCCTCGTGACTATCTGTCCGCGCCAGCAACGTTCTTAGTCGGTGGCAGGCTCTCCCACTTTGGCGACGCGCGGTTTCAACACGTCTCCGATCAGTGGGTAAGGGATATCATCTCCCACGGCTACAGGATAGAATTCTCTTCCAGCCCGCCAAACAGATTTTTTTCTCTCAACTCCCCCCTGCTCCAAGGCCGCCGCCTTCTCACAGGCCGTGGCATCCCTGCAGGCAAGCGGAGTGATTGTACCAGTTCCCACTCGGGAAATCTACTCAAATCTCTTCCTGGTTCCCAAAAAGGACGGTTCCTTCCGGCCCATCCTGGATCTCAAGCTTCTCAACAAGCATGTTCAGGTGCGGCACTTTCGCATGGAGTCTCTGCGATCAGTCATTGCCTCAATGACCCAAGGAGATTTCCTGGCGTCCATCGACATCAGAGATGCCTTTCTGCATGTGCCAATTGCAGTTTCTCACCAGCGTTGGCTACGTTTTGCAATCGGAGAAGATCATTTCCAATTTGTGGCTCTTCCTTTCGGGTTGGCCACAGCTCCTCGGTATTCACCAAGGTCATGGCAGCAGTGATTGCGGTCCTGCACCTACAGGGGTTGGCAGTGATTCCTTACCTGGCCGACCTTCTAGTCAAGGCGTCATCCAGCGTGGACTGTCAGCGGAGTGTCTCGTTCACTCTCGCCACTCTAGCCCAGTTCGGGTGGCTTGTCAATCTTCCCAAATCCACTCTGACTCCGACCCAGAGTCTCACGTACCTAGGGATGCAGTTCGAGACTTTGCCGGCACTTGTGAAGTTGCCATTATTCAAACAGCAGTCCCTCCTACTGGCGGTGTGCTCTCTGCTGAGACCCCGCCGTTATTCCCTCAGGCGCTTGATGCAGGTGCTGGGTCAAATGGTGGCGTCCATGGAGGCTGTTCCCTTTGCCCAGTTCCATCTGCGTCCCCTGCAGCTGGACATTCTCCGCTGTTGGGACAAGCGGCCTTCCTCCTTGCACAGGTTGGTGGCTCTGTCGCCACAGACCAGGAGCTCTCTTCAGTGGTGGCTTCGGCCCCTCTCTCTGTCCCAGGGGCGCTCCTTCCTGGCCCCGTCCTTGGTGATTCTCACCACGGATGCCAGCCTTTCCGGCTGGGGAGCGGCATATCTCCACCACAGAGCACAGGGCACTTGGACTCCGTCCGAGTCAGCCCTTTCGATCAATGTGCTGGAAACCAGAGCTGTGCTTCTAGCTCTCCTAGCCTTTCACCACCTGTTGGCGGGCAGGCACATTCGAGTCCAGTCAGACAACGCGACAGCGGTTGCCTACATCAATCACCAAGGCGGGACACGCAGCCGCCTGGCAATGTTGGAAGTCCAACGCATTCTTCAATGGGCGGAGGACTCCAAGTCCACCATATCCGCAGTCCACATCCCAGGCGTAGAAAACTGGGAGGCAGATTATCTCAGCCGTCAATCCGTGGACGGTGGCGAGTGGTCCCTGCACCCGGCAGTGTTTCAGTCAATCTGCCGCAAGTGGGGCACTCCGGACGTGGATCTAATGGCATCCCGTCACAACAACAAAGTTCCGGTTTACGTGGCTCGCTCCCACGATCCTCAGGCCTTCGCCGCGGACGCTCTGGTTCTAGACTGGTCCCAGTTTCGTCTGTCCTACGTGTTTCCCCCTCTAGCTCTCTTGCCCAGAGTCCTGCGCAAGATCAGAATGGAGGGTCGTCGAGTCATCCTCATTGCACCGGACTGGCCCAGGCGAGCTTGGTACCCAGATCTGCTCCATCTGTCCGTAGAGGTGCCGTGGCATCTCCCGGACCGTCCAGACCTTCTCTCGCAAGGTCCATTTTTCCACCTGAATTCTGCGGCTCTCAAATTAGCGGCGTGGCTCTTGAGTCCTGGATCTTGACGGCTTCTGGTATTCCTCCTGAAGTCATCTCCACTATGACTCGGGCCCGTAAGTCTTCCTCCGCCAAGATCTATCACAGGACTTGGAAAATGTTCCTGTCCTGGTGTCGCTCTTCCAGCCTTCCTCCTTGGCCATTCTCCTTGCCAACCCTTCTGTCCTTTCTACAGTCCGGTCTGCAGCTAGGACTGTCCGTCAACTCTCTCAAGGGACAAGTCTCAGCTCTGTCAGTGCTGTTCCAGCGGCGTCTCGCTCGGCTGGCTCAGGTCCGCACCTTCATGCAGGGCGCGTCTCACATCATTCCGCCTTACCGGCGGCCCTTAGATCCCTGGGACCTTAATTTGGTTCTCACGGTTTTGCAGAAACCCCCCTTTGAGCCCCTTAGGGACGTTTCTTTGTTTCGTCTTTCACAGAAAGTGGCCTTTCTGGTGGCCATAACTTCCCTCAGGAGAGTCTCCGATTTGGCTGCGCTCTCTTCGGAGTCACCTTTTTTGGTTTTTCATCAAGACAAGGTGGTTCTCCGTCCAACTCCGGACTTTCTTCCTAAGGTGGTCTCTCCTTTCCACCTTAACCAGGACATTACCCTACCTTCCTTTTGTCCGGCTCCTGTTCATCGCTTTGAAAAAGCGTTGCATACTCTGGATCTGGTGTGTGCTCTCCGGATCTATGTGTCTCGCACCGCTGCTCTTAGGTGGTGCACTTCTCTTTTTTTGCTAACCACAGGTCGGCGCAAGGGCCTCTCTGCTTCTAAGCCGACCTTAGCCCGTTGGATTAGGTCGACCATTTCGGATGCCTACCAGTACACTCAGGTGCCTCCCCCACCGGGGATCAAGGCACATTAGACCAGAGCTGTCGGTGCCACTTGGGCTTTCAGGCACCAGGCTACGGCTCAGCAAGTCTGTCAGGCTGCCACTTGGACTAGCCTGCATACCTTTTCGAAGCACTACCAAGTGCATGCTCATGCTTCGGCAGATGCGAGCTTGGGCAGACGCATCCTTCAGGCGGCTGTCGCCCATTTGTGAAGTTAGGCTCCGCCTACTTCTTAGTTTTTCTGTTTATTTCCCACCCATGGACTGCTTTGAGACGTCCCATGGTCTGGGTCTCCCATAGGAACGATAAAGAAAAAGAGAATTTTGTTTACTTACCGTAAATTCTTTTTCTTATAGTTCCGTATTGGGAGACCCAGCTCCCTCCCTGTTGCCTGTTGGCAATTTCTTGTTCCGCGTGTTATCACCGGCTGTTGTCGTGGACAGAGTCTCCGGTTGTTCCGGTTCTTACTCTGTTTTACTTGTGGGAGGCTATTCTCCTTCAGCTTTTGCACTAAACTGGCTAGATCTGGTTCTCCAGGGGGTGTATAAGCTCAGAGGGAGGAGCTACACTTTTTAGTGTAGTACTTTGTGTGTCCTCCGGAGGCAGAAGCTAAACACCCATGGTCTGGGTCTCCCAATACGGAACTATAAGAAAAAGAATTTACGGTAAGTAAACAAAATTCTCTTTTTTTTCATAACCGTTCCATCTAAACAGACCTTTAGACCTCAAAGGGGAACTGATGAGCACCCCAAACAAATGGCTGGGCATTTTAAGAGGTTAATGGCAGTGATCTGCATTAATGCTGATTACTGTAATTAAAGACAGATGCCAGCTCTGGAATATAGCCGTAATCTGCATTGTGTGAAGTGAGCTCAGCTCAGGAGCCCTTTCCAAACACCATGACATGCTCCATGATGTAATAGTACATTATCAAGCATTAAGGGGTTAAGACCTTATGGTAACCATGGTGTGTGAACTAATTGAAAAATAAATTATTGTAAAAAGCAAGGAAAAAAAAGTGTTTTATCAACAGGAGATTATCACCGCCTGGACTAGGTCTCCTGGTCCAACTGCTACATGCTATGTCTAAAAATTCTGATTGTATCACTACTGCTGCACCTAAAATAAACCCTCCCCCAAAAATGAGTCAGCACATAGACTAGCATGTTTACACTAGCCATTTCACAGACAAAACTCAGAGTACTCTGGGTATACTTTGTCTCAGTGGGATGGCTTTTATGCTTTTTGATCAAATAATGTTAACCAAGTACCCTGTTATTATTTCCATGTACTACTACTGTTTACTTTTTTTACTTACCATTGCACCCAGTAAACTAAGTGATACATCCCTGTATTCTGGGTGTCTTTTCCTACCTTATGCTGCTTTCAGATGAGGTAGCAAAAACCTGGTGACAGAATTTATTTTAAGGGAATTTATCAGTTTTTTACATTTTTAAATGTTCTCGCCATACAGTGATGCTGCGTGGACACCCCTGGACCTTCCATCTCTGATTGTCAAGCACCTTCCCTCATGGAAGCAATGCATCTTTTGGAAAGTAGTTCTTGCCCTCCCTGAAATTAATGATCCTGATGATCCCACAAAGTAAGTAAATGGCTGTTGTTTGATGTATAACACAACTGACAGAACACCCTTTAACACAGTTTTTGCTCTGTTTTGCAGTTCTCTTTCTAAGTGGTTAAAGGCCAAGTTCAGTTGGGCTGGTGTCAGGCCGGAGGGTGAACCCAATCAGCAAGTTCAGACACTTGCCCAGTACAGCAACTTCGAGTCTCAAGGAGGACGCCCAGTTCGAGTGAATGTTTGTGTAAAGGTAAGGCCGTCAGATGGATATCCGCTGTATATTTAAAAGGTACTTGTGTCGAGGAAACTGAAAGAAGAAAAATGATGACTATAAATGGAATTACTTACAAAGGTTCTCTGTGAATTAAAAAAATAAAAAATGTTATGTAGCTATTCTTAAACCCTCATATAGCAATTCTCACTTTTGTTGTCTGTCGTTGAGGCAATCTCTACAGTACATTAAAATATCTGCCATAATGTTATAGTCAGTTAAACCAGTGCTAAAATCGTAATAGTACTGGTGTCTGAGCATGTGCAGTAGGAAGCTCTGCCCATCCCTTCATATGTAGGAGGAGGTGCTTACCTTGGATATTCTTACCGAATACTGGAGATAGGAGGGAAAGATGGTGTACAGCAGTGTGAGAAGCTTCTTCTTACCTCAGTATCCTTAGTATCACCAGTATTCGATCGGATAAACCTGGTGGACAGCCGTGTGAGCAGCTTCTTCTTATCTCAGTGCTTCTGCTACCACCAGTATTATATCAGATATACATGTTGGACAGTAGTGTGAGCAGCATCTTCTTACTTCAGCACCCATGGTACCAACAATAATAGAGCAGATAGACCTGGTGGACAGCAGTGTGATCAGTCTCTTTTTCCTCAGCACTCCTGATATCTCCAATATCAGTACAGACAGGGTGGAGAGCAGTGTGAGTAGCCTTTTTTCTTTATCGTTCCTTTGGGAGACCCAGACCATGGGTGTTTAGCTTCTGCCTCCGGAGGACACACAAAGTACTACACTTAAAAGTGTAGCTCCTCCCTCTTAGCTTATACACCCCCTGGTGAGCCGGTCCCAGCCAGTTTATTGCTTTGTGTTCAGGAGGCATACATCCACACATGCATTCTCATATGATTTTTTGCTTTTTGGAAAGAGTTTGAAGAAAAGCGGGTCCACGTCTGGACTCCCGGCATGTCCCTTCTCACCCCACTGTGTCGGCAGTGTTGTTAAGGTTGATTTCAGGGCTGGAGCCTTACATGCCGCGCTCCTTCACCATCCCTCCTGGGCTCTGGCTTGAAGTGGGAGCCAGCACGGTCTCCATGCCTGGCAGGAGACCGGTCTCCATCCACAGCCCCTTGAAGATTCTGTTGGACCGGAGCACTCATCCCCAGGGACCTGGCCCTGCGTCTCAACAGCTAAGTACCTGAGACGTTTATGTGTTGGGGGGGGTCCCTGTTCTTTATTGTATGGGGAGAGTATGCTGAATGTGTTTATTTTTACATTTCTGGCGTGTTCTCTAGCTTTCACCTGAGAACCGCACCGATGGTGCCTGCGCGTCGGCCTCGCCACTTAAATTTAGGCCCCGGCTTTGCCGGAGGCCTAGTTTCTGTTAACATTCCCTCGCATGTCACTCATGCAAGAGGGACAGGCACGGCTCCTCCCAGCGGCCATTCTGCACAGGGGAGGGACACTCCCCACTGCTGGGGCGTGTCTCCTCTCCTGCAGGTCTATGGCCCTCCAGTTCCCGCTTCCCTACAGGAATGCCCCCTAGTCCCGCCCCCTCTCTTTGCTCCGGCGGCCATTTCTCAGGCAGAGTTCACTCTGCGCTGGGCCTGTCTGCACTCTGCATCCCTGCTGAGGTGCTGTGCATTGGGGGTCCGGGCTTCGGGATCTGGAGGGCACACAACACCGCTTCCAGCGGTCTGGTAAGCCACAGCCGGTCTCCGGTTGTGCACCTCTGTATATTCTCCCTGGGGTTCATTCTCTTGCAAAGCCCCCGCTCCAGCAGCATGTCTCACACAAGGAGCAAGGCTCCAAAGCTTTATTCTGTATGCACTGCATGTAAGCTCCTGCTGCCTGAGCCGAGCACCTGTCCACATTGTGATGTTTGCTCTAACTTGGCGGTGCCACAGCCTGGAGTCTCACCCCCAGTGGTCTCTCAGGCTGCTTCTGCACCTGTGGCTGAACCCCCGGCCTGGGTAGAGTCCTTTTCTAGGTCCATATCCCAGTCATTTGCTGAGTCCATGGGACTTTTGTCCAGGACTTTGATGAATATGCATCAGCCCTCCTCACAGGGTGCCTCTAATACTCTTGCCAGAGGATCCCTATCCTCTGACCTCCGTCCATCAGAGCTCACAGAGGATTCATCATCAGGTCCCAGACCCCGTCCTTCTAAGAGAAGGCGCAGGGTTTCCTCCCCCTCCTCATCCCGCGGCTCTGACTCAAGAGCTGACTCTCAAGATGAGGGGGATGCCCTCACGGGGCTATGTACCCCATCGATCTCTCCGAGGGTGACTCAGATTTTAGTGACTTGATTGCTTCTATTATCTCTGTACTGGATCTCAATCCGCCAGTCTCAGAGGAGCAACCCTCTCTGGCAGAAAAGCATTAGTTTACCTCGCCTAAGAGAGTAAAGAGTGTGTTCTTTAACCACTCCAGTTTTCAGACCGCTGTGACCAAACCCAGGGCCTGTCCTGACAAACGCTTTCCAAAGCGTGGTTCTGATGACCGTTTTCCCTTTCCACCTGAGGTGGTCAAGGAGTGGTCGCACTCCCCAAAGGTAGACCCTCCGATGTCTAGGCTCTCAGCCCGGACCGTTGTGTCGGTGGCTGACGGCACCTCACTTAAGGATTCCACTGACCGTCAGATTGACCTTCTGGCCAAATCTATGTGAAGCTGCGGGGGCCGCGTTTTCCCCGACTTTTGAAGCAGTGTGGGCTCTCAAGGCCATCTCTGCTTCTCTAGAGGAGATGCATTCCCTCACCAAGGAATCTATGCCTGAGATGGTTGCCTTAACTTCTCAGGCTTCAGCTTTTTCATCTTATGCCATGTCTGCCATGCTAGAGGCTTCTCACCGCACTGCGGTGGCTTCAGCTAATTCTCTTGTTATCCGCAGGATCTTGTAGCTTCGAGAGTGGAAGGCAGATTCTTCTTCCAAGAAGTTTCTTGCTGGGCTCCCTTTTGCTGGTTCCCGGCTGTTCGGTGAACAGCTGGATAAAATTATTAAGGAGGCTACTGACGGGAAGAGTACTTCCATGCCACAACCCAAGACCAGGAAACCCGCCCAGGGTAGGAATCAATCGAGGTTTCATTCCTTTCGTTCCTCCAACTAGTCGTCCTCTAAGCCCTCCGCCTCGTCCGCTAACTCAGCTAAGGATCAGAAATCCAACTGGCGCCCAAAAGCGCGTCCGCAGAAGACCGCAGGAGGTTCTGCCACTAAGGCAGCCTCCTCATGACTCTCTGCCCGCTCCAGCCACGTCCTTAGTCGGTGGCACGCTCTCCCACTTTGGCGACGCTTGGTTAAAACAAGTCTCCGATCAGTGGATGAGAGATATCATATCTCACGGCTACAGGATAGAATTCTCTTCCAGCCTGCCAAACAGATTTTTTTCTCTCAACTCCCCCCTGCTCCAAGGCCGCCGCCTTCTCACAGGCCGTGGCATCCCTGCAGGCAAACGGAGTGATTGTACCAGTTCCCACTCGGGAACGGTTCAGAGGTTTTTACTCAAACCTCTTCCTAGTTCCCAAAAAGGACGGTACCTTCCGGCCCATCCTGGATCTCAAGCTTCTCAACAAGCATGTTCGGGTGCGGCATTTTCGCATGGAGTCTCTGCGGTCAGTCATTGCCTCTATGACCCAAGGGGATTTCCTGGCGTCCATCGACATCAGAGATGCCTATCTACATGTGCCAATCGCAGTTTCACACCAGCGTTGGTTACGTTTTGCCATAGGAGAAGATCATTTCCAATTCGTGGCTCTCCCCTTCGGGTTAGCCACGGCCCCTCGGGTATTCACCAAGGTCATGGCGGCAGTGATTGCAGTCCTGCACCTCCAGGGGTTGGCAGTGATTCCTTACCTGGACGACCTTCTGGTCAAGGCTCCATCCAGCGCAGACTGTCAGCGGAGTGTCTCGCTCACTCTCGCCACTCTAGCCCAATTCGGGTGGCTTGTCAATCTTCCCAAATCCACTCTGACTCCGACCCAGAGTCTCATGTACCTAGGGATGCAGTTCGAGACTTTGCCGGCACTTGTGAAGTTGCCCTTAATCAAACAGCAGTCTCTCCAGCTAGCGGTGCGCTCTCTGCTGCGGCCCCGCCGTTATACCCTCAGGCGCCTGATGCAGGTGCTGGGTCAAATGGTGGCGTCCATGGAGGCTGTTCCCTTTGCCCAGTTCCATCTGCGCCCTCTGCAGCTGGACATTCTCCGCTGTTGGGACAAGCGGCCTTCCTCCTTACAGAGGTTAGTGGCTCTGTCGCCACGGACCAGGAGCTCTCTTCAGTGGTGGCTTCGGCCCCTCTCCCTGTCCCAAGGGCGCTCCTTCCTGGCCCCGTCCTGGGTGATTCTCAGCACGGATGCCAGTCTATCCGGCTGGGGAGCGGTATATCTCCACCACAGAGCACAGGGCACTTGGACTCCATCCGAGTCAGCCCTTTCAATCAATGTGCTGGAAACCAGAGCCGTGTTTCTAGCTCTCCTAGCTTTTCACCACCTGTTGGCGGGCAGGCACATTCGAGTCCAGTCAGACAACGCAACAGCAGTTGCCTACATCAACCACCAAGGCGGGACACGCAGCCGCCTGGCAATGATGGAGGTATAACGCATCCTTCAATGGGCGGAGGACTCCAAGTCCACCATATCCGCAGTCCACATCCCAGGCGTGGAAAACTTGGAGGCAGATTATCTCAGCCGTCAATGCGTGGACGGTGGCGAGTGGTCCCTGCACCCGGCAGTGTTTCAGTCAATCTGCCGCAAATGGGGCACTCCGGACGTGGACCTAATGGCATCCCGTCACAACAACAAGGTTCCGGTTTACGTGGCTCGCTCCCACGATCCTCAGGCCTTCGCCGCGGACGCTCTGGTTCAAGACTGGTCCCAGTTTCGTCTGACCTACGTGTTTTTCCCTCTAGCTCTCTTGCCCAGAGTCCTGCGGAAGATCAGAATGGAGGGCCGTCGAGTCATCCTCATTGCACCGGACTGGCCCAGGCGAGCTTGGTATCCGGACCTGCTCCAACTGTCCGTAGAGATGCCGTGGCATCTTCCGGACCGTCCAGACCTACTCTCGCAAGGTCCGTTTTTCTGCCCGAATTCTGCGGCCCTCAAATTGACGGCGTGGCTCTTGAGTCCTGGATTTTGACGACTTCTGGTATTCCCCCTGAGGTCATCTCCACTATGACTCGGGCCCGTAAGTCTTCCTCCGCCAAGATCTATCACAGGACTTGGAAAATTTTCCTGTCCTGGTGTCGCTCTTCCTGCCATCCTCCTTGGCCATTCTCTTTGCCGACCCTTCTGTCTTTTCTACAGTCCGGTCTGCAGCTAGGACTGTCCCTCAACTCTCTCAAGGGACAAGTCTCAGCTCTGTCAGTACTGTTCCAGCGGCGTCTCGCCCGGCTGGCTCAGGTCCGCACCTTCATGCAAGGCGCGTCTCACATCATTCCGCCTTATCGGCGGCCCTTGGATCCCTGGGACCTTAACTTGGTCCTCACTGTATTGCAGAAACCCCCTTTTGAGCCTCTTAGGGAGGTTTCTTTGTATCGGCTTTCTCAGAAAGTGGCCTTTCTAGTTGCCATAACTTCTCTCAGGAGAGTCTCCGATTTGGCTGCGCTCTCCTCGGAGTCACCTTTTTTGGTTTTTCACCAAGACAAGGTGGTTCTCCGTCCGACTCCGGACTTTTTTCCTAAGGTGGTCTCTCCCTTCCACAGTAACCAGGACATTTCCTTACCGTCCTTCTGTCCGGCCCCTGTTCATCGCTTTGAAAAAGCGCTGCATACTCTAGATCTGGTGCGTGCTCTCCGGATTTATGTGTCTCGCACCGCTGCGCTTAGGCGGTGCACCTCTCTTTTTGTTCTAACCACAGGGCGGCGCAAGGGTCTCCCTGCTTTTAAGCCGACCTTGTCCCGTTGGATTAGATCGACCGTTTCGGACGCCTACCAGAGTACTCAGGTGCCTCCCCCACCGGGGATCAAAGCACACTCGACCAGAGCTGTCGGTGCCTCTTGGGCTTTTAGGCACCAGGCTACGGCTCAACACGTCTGTCAGGCTGCCACTTGGACTAGCCTGCATACCTTCTCGAAGCACTACCAAGTGCATGCTCATGCTTCGGCAGATGCGAGCTTGGGCAGACGCATCCTTCAGGCGGCTGTCGCCCACTTGTGAAGTTAGGTTCTGCCTACTTCTTAGTTTTTCTGTTTATTTCCCACCCAGGGACTGCTTTGGAACGTCCCATGGTCTGGGTCTCCCAAAGGAACGATAAAGAAAAAGAGAATTTTGTTTACTTACCGTAAATTCTTTTTCTTATAGTTCTGTATTGGGAGACCCAGCTCCCTCCCTGTTGCCCGTTGGCAATTTTCTTGTTCCGTGTGTTATCACCGGCTGTTGTCAAGACAGTCTCCGGTTGTTCCGGCTCTTGCTCTGTTCTACTTGTGGGTGGCTATTCTCCTTTAGCTTTTGCACTAAACTGGCTGGGACTGGCTCACCAGGGGGTGTATAAGCTCAGAGGGAGGAGCTACACTTTTTAGTGTAGTACTTTGTGTGTCCTCCGGAGGCAGAAGCTAAACACCCATGGTCTGGGTCTCCCAATACGGAACTTATAAGAAAAAGAATTTACGGTAAGTAAACAAAATTCTCTTTTTCTACCTCCGTACCCTTGGTACCACCAGTATTAGATCAGATAGACATGTTGGACAGCGGTGTGAGCAGCCTTTTTTTTTATTATTTTTTAAACCTGTGTACCCCTGGTACCACCACTATTCGATCAGAAAGACCTGGTAGTCAGCAGTGTGCATAGTGTTGTAAATACATTTTCCAGTTTCGGGCTCCCTCTTGTGGTCCGTGCTGGCGGAGCAGTTGATTTGTGGAATGAAAGCCACACACCTGTGAAAGACTGGCAATCGGGGTCAGGTTTCCATTTTCTTGTTGTTTTTTTCTCCTTTGATACTAACGCTTGATTCCTATTTTGTCTGTGTGGAGTTCCAGCAGGGAATGATGCCAAGAAGTGTCTGTATACTTAGCTCCATGATTCTGCAAGGTATTGTGTTTGTCATGCTTGGTATTAATTCAGTACCTCATCTGTATTAGTGTTTTTGGATCCCAGTAACATCAGAGTGCTGATACAGTGGGGGAGAGGTTGTGTGACCTCAGGATTTTTCCATATCAGAAGTGCTGGTATATATTAGGGTTTCTTTGTCGCTCCATTGGGAGACCCAGACAATTGGGTGTATAGCTTCTGCCTCCGGAGGCCACACAAAGTATTACACTGAAAAAGTGTAACCCCTCCCCTCTGCCTATACACCCTCCCGTGGATCACGGGCTCCTCAGTTTTATGCTTTGTGTGGAAGGAGGCACACATCCACTCATGCATTCCCATTTTAGTCAGCAGCAGCTGCTGATTTTATCGGTTGGAAGAAAAGAGGGCCCCCACAGGGCCCCCGGCATGCTCCCTTCTCACCCCACTACGTCGGCGGTGCTGTTAAGGTTGAGGTACCCATTGCGGGTACAGAGGCTGGAGCCACATGCCGTTGTCCTTCACCATCCCTTAGAGGCTCTGGGAGAAGTGGGATCCTGACCGGTCATCCATTTACTGGGACCGGGCTCCCTCCGCAGCCCCTGTGGGAATCTGCCGGACAGGAGTCTATGTATCCTCAGGGACAAGGCCCTGCATCTAAAGGTACTCTGTGTCCCCATGGGGACTGTGCATGGAGCGCTTGTTTCACAGACGCTGCAGCAGCTGCTGGTTTGTGAAGACCGGGACTTCCGCGCCGACCGAGCCTGTTTGTCGGCCGCGGTATTAAATCTAGTCCCCGGCTTCATTGCGGCCTAGTACCATAACTCCCGCCCCCGGGCCTGCCAGTCAGGGGTAAGGGCGGGATGGTCGACCTGACGTCGGCAGTGAGGGCTGGAGCATACTTTGTTTCCTCCCCCCCTCACTGATCACTGTGGGGCCCCAGATTCCCGCACTTTTTTAGTCGCCGCCCACGGCTCCCTCCTCCCCTGAGAGCTCCGGCAGCCATTTTTACACATTCTGCCGGTGGAGGATTTCAAGGAACGAGCTCTGCAGCTCTGGGAGACCTAAGGCAGGGAATCTGGTGGACACACACTCCGCTTTGGGCGGTCGGTAAGCCACACCGGTCACCCGGTGCTGGTCCCCCTAGGGTGCCGGAGTATGTATGTATATATATATATATATATATATGTATGTATGTATGTATGTATGTATGTATGTATGTATGTATGTATATGTATATGTATATGTATATATTTTCTCTGTTCGGCCGGGTTGTTTACTCTTGGCTATATACCCTCAGTGATCACTCTCCTAGGAGACAACAGCATGTCGTCCACAAGGAGCAAGGGCGCTAAGGCAAAGGGTTTTTTTGCAACCTGTACCTCTTGTGGGGCTATGTTACCTGCGGGTTCCACCTACCCTCACTGTGAGCAATGCTCGACCCCTGTTGCACTTGCTCAGCCGGAGCCTCGGTCACTAGTGGGCCCCTCGGCTCAGGCAGACCCTCCTGCTTCCACTGTCCAGGCGGCAGGGACAGAGTTTGCAGTTTTTGCTGAGAAACTCTCTGAGTCACTTTCACAATCCATGGCTCAGTCTATGGACAAATGGTCTGCCAAGATACTAGAAGCCTTGCAGTCCAGACCGGTCCTTACACAGGCCTCGGGCGCTCCCGGGGTGGCCCCTAGGCCTCACGTGGAGGACTCCTGCACGGACCACAGTCCCAGACCGGCTAAGCGGGCTCGCTGGGAATCTTCCCCGACCTCCTCACGCTGCTCGGGGTCTCAGCTTGAGGACTCCCTAGAGGACGAGGCGGACGTCGCAGCTCAGGGCTCTGACCCTGACGTTGCCCTCAATCTTGATACACCTGAGGGGGACGCTTTAGTAAATGATCTTATATCGTCCATCAACCAGGTGCTAGATCTTTCTCCCCCACCTCCACCTATAGAGGAGTCGGCTTCGCAGCAGGAGAAACACCAGTTTAGGTTTCCCAAACGTACACGAAGTGCGTTATTCGATCACTCTAACTTCAGAGATGCTGTCCAGAAGCACAGAGCATTTCCGGACAAGCGCTTTACTAAGCGCCTTAATGACACACGTTACCCCTTCCCCTCTGACGTAGTTAAGGGTTGGGCTCAATGTCCCAAGGTGGATCCTCCAGTCTCTAGACTGGCGGCTAGATCTGTAGTATCAGTTGCAGATGGCTCATCGCTCAAGGATGCCACTGACAGGCAGATAGAGCTCCTGGTGAAATCCATCTATGAAGCCACAGGCGCGTCTTTTGCCCCGGCCTTTGCAGCCGTGTGGGCACTCCAAGCTATCTCAGCTTGTCTGTCTGAGATTAATGCGGTCACACGTACCTCTGCTCCGCAAGTTGCGTCTTTGACTTCTCAGGCGTCGGCTTTTTCGTCTTACGCCATGAACGCCGTCCTGGACTCAGCTAGCCGTACAGCGGTGGCATCCGCTAATTCGGTGGCAGTCCGCAGGGCCATGGGGCTACGCGAATGGAAGGCAGACTCTGCTTCCAAGAAGTTCTTAACCGGTTTGCCGTTTTCTGGCGACCGATTGTTTGGCGAACGATTGGATGAAATTATTAAGGAATCCAAGGGAAAGGACTCGTCCTTACCCCAGTCCAAGCCGAAGAGACCTCAGCAACGGAAAATACAACCGAGGTTTCGGTCCTTTCGGCCCTCAGCCAAGTCCCAATCCTCTTCGTCCAACAGGCCAGAGAAAGGCCAGAGGAACTCCTATGCGTGGCGGTCTAAGTCACGCCCCCAGGAGTAGTGATTCCCGTTCCCCCTCAGGAACATGGTCACGGCTTCTACTCCAACTTGTTCGTGGTGCCAAAGAAGGACGGATCATTCCGTCCCGTTCTGGACCTCAAACTGCTCAACAGGCGCGTGAGCACCAGAAGGTTTCGGATGGAATCTCTCCGCTCGGTCATCGCTTCGATGTCACAAGGAGACTTCCTAGCATCAATCGACATCAAGGATGCTTATCTCCATGTGCCGATCGCACCCGAACATCAACGCTTCCTGCGTTTCGCCATCGGGGACGAACACCTTCAGTTCGTGGCACTGCCTTTCGGCCTGGCGACAGCCCCACGGGTCTTCACCAAGGTCATGGCATCCGTTGTGGCGGTCCTACATTCTCAGGGCCACTCGGTGATCCCTTACTTAGACGATCTCCTAGTCAGGGCACCCTCCCGGGTGGCATGTCAACACAGCCTGACCGTCGCTCTGGCGACTCTCCAGCAGTTCGGGTGGCTCATCAACTTCCCAAAGTCCAAGTTGACACCGACCCAATCACTCACTTACCTCGGGATGGAGTTTCATACTCAGCCAGCGGTAGTCAAGCTACCGCTGGACAAACAGCTTTCGCTGCAGACAGGGGTGCAATCTCTTCTTCGGGGTCAGTCACACCCCTTGAGGCGCCTCATGCACTTCCTGGGGAAGATGGTGGCAGCAATGGAGGCAGTGCCCTTCGCGCAGTTCCATCTGCGCCCACTCCAATGGGACATTCTCCGCAAATGGGACAGGAGGTCGACGTCCCTCGACAGGAACGTCTCTCTTTCCTTTGCAGCCAAAACCTCTCTTCAGTGGTGGCTTCTTCCCACTTCTCTATCGCAGGGAAAATCCTTCCTGCCCCCATCCTGGGCTGTGGTCACGACGGACGCGAGCCTGTCAGGGTGGGGAGCAGTTTTTCTCCACCACAGGGCTCAGGGAACCTGGACTCCGATAGAGTCTTCCCTTCAGATCAATGTTCTGGAGATAAGGGCAGTGTATCTAGCCCTAAAGGCATTCCATCGGTGGCTGGAGGGCAGGCAGATCCGCATACAGTCGGACAACGCCACGGCGGTCACATACATCAACCACCAGGGCGGCACGCGCAGCCGTCAAGCCTTCCAGGAAGTCCGGCGGATTCTGCTGTGGGCGGAAGCCACAGCCTCCACCATCTCCGCAGTTCACATCCCGGGCGTAGAAAACTGGGAAGCAGATTTTCTCAGTCGTCAGGGCATGGATGCGGGGGAATGGTCTCTTCACCCAGACGTGTTTCGAGAGATCTGTCGCCGCTGGGGAACGCCGGACGTCGATCTCATGGCGTCACGGCACAACAACAAGGTCCCGGCCTTCATGGCACGGTCTCAAGATCACAGAGCTTTGGCGGCGGACGCGTTAGTTCAGGATTGGTCGCAGTTTCGACTCCCTTATGTGTTTCCTCCGCTGGCGATGTTGCCCAGAGTGTTACGCAAGATCAGATCCGACTGTCGTCGCGCCATTCTCGTCGCTCCAGATTGGCCGAGGCGGTCGTGGTACCCGGATCTGTGGCATCTCACGGTGGGTCAGCCGTGGGCGCTTCAAGACCGCACAGACCTGCTGTCACAAGGGCCGTTTTTCCATCTGAATTCTGCGGCCCTCAACCTGACTGTGTGGCCATTGAGTCCTGGCTCCTAGCGTCGTCGGGGTTATCTCAAGATGTCATTGCCACTATGAGACAGGCCAGGAAACCAACGTCCGCCAAGATCTATTACAGGTCGTGGCGGATCTTCTTGTCCTGGTGCTCTGATAAGGGTTTTACTCCCTGGCCTTTTGCCTTACCCATTTTTCTTTTATTCCTTCAATCCGGAATGGACAAGGGTTTGTCACTCGGCTCTCTCAAGGGACAAGTATCGGCGCTCTCAGTATTTTTTCAAAAGCGCCTGGCAAGGCTTCCGCAGGTCCGCACGTTCCTGCAGGGAGTCTGCCACATAGTTCCACCCTACAAGCGTCCGCTGCAACCCTGGGACCTTAACAGGGTGCTAATGGCTCTTCAAAAACCACCTTTCGAGCCGCTGAGGGATGTCTCTTTATCACGTCTTTCGCAGAAGGTGGCTTCTCTTGTAGCAATTACCTCACTCCGAAGAGTGTCTGAGCTTGCAGCGCTGTCATGCAAATCCCCCTTCCTGGTTTTTCACCAGGATAAGGTGGTTCTGCGTCCTGTCCCAGAATTTCTCCCTAAGGTGGTATCTCCTTTTCATCTCAATCAGGATATCTCCTTACCGTCATTTTGCCCTCATCCAGTTCACCAGTGTGAAAAGGATTTGCATTTATTAGATCTAGTGAGAGCACTCCGGCTCTACGTGTCGCGCACGGCGCCCCTGCGCCGTTCGGATGCGCTCTTTGTCCTTGTCGCTGGCCAGCGTAAGGGTTCGCAGGCTTCCAAGTCAACCTTGGCTCGGTGGATCAAGGAACCGATTCTTGAAGCCTACCGTTCTTCGGGGCTTCCGCTTCCTGCGGGGCTGAAAGCCCATTCTACCAGAGCCGTGGGTGCGTCCTGGGCATTGCGACACCGGGCTGCGGCTCAGCAGGTGTGTCAGGCAGCTACCTGGTCTAGTCTGCACACCTTCACAAAACACTATCAAGTGCATACCTATGCTTCGGCAGATGCCAGTCTAGGTAGGCGAGTCCTTCAGGCGGCGATTGCCCACCTGTAGGAAGGGGCCGTTTTCGGCTCTTTTTATTGAGGTATACTTTTACCCACCCAGGGACTGCTTTTGGACGTCCCAATTGTCTGGGTCTCCCAATGGAGCGACAAAGAAGGGAATTTTGTTTACTTACCGTAAATTCCTTTTCTTCTAGCTCCTATTGGGAGACCCAGCACCCGCCCCTGTCCCCTTCGGGCTGGTTGTTCTTTTGTGTACACATGTTGTTCATGTTGAATTGTTCTTTTGGTTATGGTTTCAGTTCTCCGAACATCCTTCGGATTGAATTTACCCCAGACCAATTTATAAGTTTCCTCCTTCCTGCTTTTGCACCAAAACTGAGGAGCCCGTGATCCACGGGAGGGTGTATAGGCAGAGGGGAGGGGTTACACTTTTTCAGTGTAATACTTTGTGTGGTCTCCGGAGGCAGAAGCTTTACACCCAATTGTCTGGGTCTCCCAATAGGAGCTAGAAGAAAAGGAATTTACGGTAAGTAAACAAAATTCCCTTCTTTTATGGTTGCAGACAGTTGCTCCTTCCTATCCTTTCCTATAATGTTAGTTTGCCCCTCACCTTTGATGAATCGGTCTTTTCTAGCTTTGTATTGTGTTTTTCTATATCACTGTAGCCTTTACATGTGGGGGGGCTATCTATGTATCTTTGGGGACTGCTCCAACGCAGATTAGCTTTCTTATATCTCTATCTGTGAGAATATTTAGTTCTCCGGCTGTGTCGAGGCGACTAGGTCATCGTAGGTTCATCCCACGGCTACTTCTAGTTGTGTGTCAGGATTAAGTCTGCAATCCGTTAAGGTTCCAGCCACTCTATTATCATTTAGGATTCCGCATTTTTTGATCTTCCTCGGTCCCTGAATCATAACAGCATAGCTTCTTTTTCCTCAGCACTCCCGATATCTTCAATATTAGATCAGATAGACATGGTGGACAGCAGTGTGAGCAGCGTCTTCTTACCTAAGCACTCTTAGCATCTCCAGTATTTGATCAGATAGGGTGTACAGCAGTGTGATCAGCATCTTACTTCAGCAGTCCTGGTATCGAATATCCACTGTGAGCGCATCTTCTTGCACATGAAGCAAGACAGAGCTTCTTACTCCATATCCTGACAGGCATCTGTCCTATTGATCTTGTAGAACAGGTTTCTGTCAGTATAACCAGCTAAGTTATTTTAATGCATGATAGATGCTCCATAGACAACAAGTGTGTGATTTGCTAATTAAATGTACAGTATTTAGGAATGTATTCTTAATCTCATCCTCTTCCTTCCTTTCTCATTTTTTTCAACTTTTTTTTTTGCATTTTTTTTTCATTCTTTTTTTTTTATTGACTAATATCTTCACCATAGTTTCCCAAATATTTTTTCTTGGCTTTTTTTAATCTGTGCATCTTTTGATCTATTTTTCTTCTGAAGGTGGTACATGGCCCTCTGACTGATTATGATTTGGAGCAAGCTGAACTACAAAAGCAGTTTCTGGGAACGAGTGGTATTTTCCTCCTGTTACCTGTGCAGTCAGATACAGATGTGTATTGGATCGCAGCACTACTGCAGCTGAAGCAGCTACTTCAAGCTAAACCTTTTAAACCACCCCCGACTCTTGCTGTCCTGGTTCCTTCAACTTACACAGATCCAGAGACCGTTCTAGAGAGAGGTGAGTCTGGAGTTTGAATAGTCACTTTCAACAAATTTTGCTTCTATCTCTATTGCAGGTGGATTTAAGAAACGTTGCAGTTAGGCTGCTTTCACACTACGTTTTTTTAACATGCGTCATTAACGTTTTTTTTTTTTAACGCAAAAACGGATCCAGTGCAAATACGTTTTCATTTCAATGCATTTGCAATGGACTCGCGTCAACATGCGTTCACCTGCGTTTGCGTGCGTTATAGTGAAGATCCAGCGAGTTGCAGTTTTTAACTTTTTTCAAAAACGCTACTTGTAGCGTTTTTGAGCTACGTCCAAATACTGCAAATTGCTGGATCCTGACTATACTGCACGCAAACACATGTGAACGCTGGCATGCTGATAGACAGGATCCTGCTTGCTCTACTAAGCATGCCCAGAAACAGCCTCGCGTGATCAGTTTCTCCCTCCCCCTCCCTCTCTCCCTCTCTCTCTCCACTCTCCCCCCCGCCTGAGAGCGGAGGACGCTCGTAACCAAGGTAAACATCGGGTAACCGCGGGCTTAGTTACCCGATGTTTATCTTGGTTACGTATGCAGGGAGCAGGCAGCCCTGCTGCTAGCAGCTGCAGAGACGCTCGTAAACAATGTAAATATCGGGTATCCAAGTAAGTTACCCGATGTTTACCTTGGTTACGAGCCTCCACAGCTGTCAGATGCCGGCTCCCAGTCTTTCACGTTCAGTTCCCCTCACTCCCGATCACATGACTCCAATGCCCGCCCATAAACTTAAAGTGACAGGATCCTGCAAAATAACACATGCATTTTTCTTTGCAAAAACAGGATCCGCTTTTGCAGCAAAAAAAAAAAAAACGTTCATGACGCATGCTAAAAAAACGTAGTGTGAAAGCAGCCTTAGTGTTGAGCAAACAGATTTGCAGGATTATGCTATAGTGGCCACATGTATAATTTAAGGCCTTTTAAACCAGACCATTACAGTCTCCTTTTTCCTGCAACATCCCTGTCACCCTTTTTCATTTGCAGGCCTATGCAACATCATTATACTGCCGCACACATGACCTTGGGGCAACATACTAATCAGAAGAGGCACCAAGTCGTTGTAAGATTAGTTATTTGGTGCAAATGTAATAGGATAAACAGGTGGGCACACTTCTCTGTTCCGTCCATCATGCTCGAATCCAAGGATGGATCAACAATGAATCAATATAGAGAGATCGGCATTCACATCCAATTCTTATACATTTTTTATTCCATTTCCAAGTTATTTGGTGCAAGGACAACGGACCACTAATAGGATCATTGGACTAGGGTCATGCAAATATTTGTTTTTTCTTAATATACCTTTGCAGAAAATTATGCTTCTCTCTCCATTTTTGAGACAGTGCTCCTCCGCACCTCCTGGACTCATCATACAGTCTGAAAAACTGATCTAATAATCTTATATAAGTGTTTATTGCACCCATAGCTAGGATTACACACTCTTCCATGATGATGATACTTTGCATGCTACAGAGAAAAAGGAAAGCAGGAACCTATCATGCCTCTATATACTGTGTATGCAACACAGCATGGCAGCTAGTCTCTCCTCACTAGCTAAGAGGCAACTGAAATATAGAGAGAAACTGCACATAAAGCAAACACTGGCAAAAAGTGCAAGTCATATAGTGGCCTCAAATAGTGTTATTAGCAATGTACACACATAAATAAACAGAAATTTTTAGAACTTTTTTTTTCTCTTTTATTACAGTAAAATCTTTGTCTTTCATTTCAGAACTTCATATTTCAGACTTTGTGTCATGCGGACTAATATCAGATTATAAAGCTTTCTCCATACCTGATGGTGTAAATGACTTGAAAGGAACAAACATGGTAAGATTAGTAGTAGTGTTTCAACAAATTTCATCTATAGCATATCAGACATATATTGCAACTGAATCGTATGATGCCATTGGGCTATCGTTGCAGCAAGGCCCTACGGCAAGTCTGTCTCCACCTTCTCCAAATCATTGGCTTCAACGCTCATGCCTTTGTAGATGTCACAATACTTTATTGTTTCATTTTTCCCTTTTCTCAGGTCTCCTCTGCTGTACAGTTTTCGCTGTCCTGTTGCCCATGCCCCTTGAAACTCCGCAGCCTCCCTTTCCGACAATACATAGACGACGGCGTTTGCAGTGCGTTCAGCAATACCTTTTATCTCGATCAGATGGAAAGGAAGAAATGTGGACTCCCTTCACAAGATCCTGCTGCCATCATTGACTTGTACAATGGTGCCATTGCATTTCTAGCAGAGACTGTTTCTTCAGAGAAACTCACCGATCTGTCCTGGCCTGTAACAGAGTTCACATCTTCAAGCAGCAGCTCATTAATGCCGCCTACAGATTGGAACAGTCCCAGCCATCTTGCCTGGCTAAAGAAGGCTGTACTTTCTTTTCAGCTTCCACAAATGGACAAGCCGCCACAAGGAGGTGAGCAAGTGTATACATAGTTAGCAAAGAGAAAGAAATGGGGTGACTGTTGTTTAAAGCAGAAAAGGGTTGACATATAGATCTGATTTTAATATAACAGTTGTAGCTTGTTTTTACTTGTGTAATAATTTGTGCAATTTAATTTTATCCATGAAAAATGACACTAATATCTTACTGACAGCTCCTTGGGTTCCAGTTTGCTCTATGATTATGGACTACGTGTCACAGATCACTCGCTCACCAACTGGACTTCCGGTGTTGATCTCTGAAGTTCAATTTCTCCTTGGAAACATAAAGAAACACTGGTTTGCAAAGGAATGCATTACCGGCGACGCATCTGTGCAAGATGTTCCATGGGATGAGCTAATTTCTCTCTGCATCAACCACAAACTGAGAGCCTGGGACCCACCCTTAATATCCGAATCTAAAGGTAATCTCACCATGTTCTACATAAGAGTAATACTTTGCGTTATACAAAATATTTAATAATCTTCAAGATCTTTAATTACCATACTTTTCGTTTTATAAGACTCACTGGATTATAAGACACACCCCAAATTTAGAAGAGGAAAAGAGGAAAAAAAATGTAAATTTTAAAATTGGGGTCCGCCTTATAATCCTAGTGTGTCTTATAATAGCTTGCCAGGGGGGGAGTGGCGGTGGTGGAGCAGCAGCTTAGGAGGATCACAGGAGGCATGGTAGGTAATGCTGCGGGCTCAGAGGAGGGGGTGTCGCGTCTCAGTAGGGTCAGTTGACGGAGGGTCGGCGATGTTGCGAGCTCGGAGGAGAGGGTGTTGCGGCTCAGGAGGGTCAGTGGACAGAGAGTCGGCGATTCTGCATACTCGGAGGAAAGGGTGTCGTGGCTCCGGAGAGTCATTGGACAGAGGGTCGGCAATGCTGCAGACTTGGAGGAGAGGGTGTCGTGGCTCAGGAGAGTCAGTGGATGGAGGGTCAGCAATGTTGCGGACTTGGAGGAGGGGTGTGTCGTAGCTCAAGAGGGTCAGTGGACAGAGGGTCGGTGATGCTGCGGGCTTGGAGGGAGTGTCGCAGGTCAAAAAGGTCAGTGATACTGTGGGCTCAGGGGTATCGCGGCAGGCGGCATTGATCTGTCGGTGTGCTGCAGACTAAATTGATCTGCCGGCGGTTGATGTAATGAAGTTCAAGAAAATGGCCGCAGAGGCTGCACATGTGCAGATATGCCTCCACGGCCATTTTCTTGAAGTCCTTCCACAGCCAGGGTTTCAACAGAGCTCTGCTATTACAAGCACACAGAGGTCTTCAGCAGACCAGCTGCTGCAATAGCAACTCGTCGACCCACGATCGCGGTGCTTAAATTGGTGCGTTCTCATGCCAACGTGTGTTAAATCCCACTGTCACAGTTTGACAGTGGGATTTAACAGTTTAGCAATCACAGGGAGAGCGATTGTTAGCTGCAGGTTCAGGCTGTAATACACTGATTACCTGTGGCGTATGGCGTTGATGTCACCCACTTCCAACTTTGCTGTACAGCCGACGTCGCAAAGGGGTTAAAGCAGATCTGTCAACAGATTTCACAATGCAAACTACATGCGTTATTAGGTAGATCTCTAAGAACTGATGAGACCAGTATACTTTAACTGAATGACATCAGAATTATTGCTGAATCCTTTTCAAAAGTTTAAAATGACTCTCCGCCCACCCACCTGACAGCTCCTCAGTGTACTTCCTCCCTGCCACTGCTGAGGTGTCCCAGTGCTAAGTACAAGCTACAGCTGTCGGGCAGGTTTTGGGGGCAGAGCTTAAAGCATTATTACCATCTTCATAGATGAATATTGTTGGGATTGTGCTTGTAAACCAGTCATTTTGCAATTCTCTGTTTATTACATTTTTCAGCTATTGTTGTGTTTTTAACATTTTTGTTTACAGCTCGTTGTTTCTTTCGTTGGTGTGAGTCTAATCACATCGCTGCCATGTCTTTCTTGCCTTCTTTCAGTCAGGTCTGGAGTCTCGTCTTGCCCTCAGTTCCCGCAAGGGTTAAAGCTTTGCTCTGTCCATTTTGTTGCAAAAAAGTCTGGGCTCTCGTCCTCAAATTTGGACTTTTGTTCAGGGCATGGTTCAATTGGTTCCTTTCTACCAGTCTCCAGCGATGCCATGGGACCAGAGTCTGGTTTAGGATGCTCTGTTATGTCCTCCCTTTGAACCTCTCTGGCAGGTCTCCTTGTCCTTTCCATCTTGGAAGATTACTTTCCTAGTAGCCGTTACGTCTTTTCGACAAGTTTCTGAGCTGGAAGCCCTTTCGGGCTGCTCCCCCTTCCTCATTCTTCACCAAAATAAGGTAATCTTACAGCTAGTGCCTTCCACCTTAAGGAAGATATTTTCCTTCATTTTGTCCCTCTCCTTTGGGTCCTCTGGAACAATCGCTAAACAAGTTGGATAGAGCCAATCGCATATGCCTTTCCAGGGCCACTCACTTTACGTGCATGGATTTCTTATTTACTATTCCTGAGGGCTCCCAGAATAGAATCCTGGCCTCCAAGGCTACCATTGTCCTTTTGGATTTGCTTCCCAATGTCGGAGGCGTATCAGACCAAGAACAGGACTCTTCCCTCTGTGGTGTTGGCTTATTCCACTTTGGCAGTGGGGGCCTCCTGGGCAGATCGGCATCAGTCCAATGCGTTGCACATTTGCAAGGCAGCTACCTGGTCTTTTGTACATACATTCTCCAAGTTTTACTAGGTTCATACCTATGCCTCATTTTATACCAGTTTAGGTAGGAGGGTGTTGCAAGCGGCAGTTGTTCGACTGCTGTCCTTAAGTTCATCGGTATTCATGTGCCTTTGTTTCATTATCGTCTTCCTACCCTTAGGACTGCTTTGGTATGTCCAATGGTCTCCCTGTGTTCCCTAATGAAACGATAGAGAATAGAGGATTTTGGGTACTCGCTGTAAAATCTTTCTGGGAGCCATCTCCGGGTGACACAGTACACTCCCTTTCTTTCAAGTTTGTGTTATTGACAGCTGGTGTTAAGTCTTTGACTTCTCCTACTCCTTGACCACTAACTGAATAGCTTTGTGCCAGTTGGTGGGTGTATCGTACCGAGGAGGAGCCCACCTTTTTGTAGTGTTAGCATCCTAGTGGCAGTAGCATACACCCATAGTTTTCCTGTGTCCCCCCCCAATGAAGGCTCAGAGAGACATTTTACAATGAGTACACAAAATCTTTTTGAAGCTGTCCAGGATTGCTGGTGCCATTACTTCCTAATCCAGGCCAGATTCATTGCCAGTTTACAAGCAAGCTAGGTAACATTGCTGGTTGGTCTCCTAGAACAAGGTGTAAACAGAGAAAAAGTGTGAAAATTTGTCGCTATCCTTGAGATTTTAATAGTGAATTGCAAAAGAGCTTGTTTTTACAAGCACCATACAATAATATTTGTCTAAGGAGATAAGACAATAACTCTTAAAATTCACTTGGATAGCGAGTGGCTTAAACCAAATATTCCATCAATGGGTCAATAATATCTCAAATGAAACAATTATTAGTACTAGAATTGATTGAAGCTGAAAGGAGCAAAGAAAAATCAGCAGGGAAAGTTTTTTCTGCTGTGGAAACAGTTTATAGGGTTCCACTATAGTCCTCAGGAAATTCTGAAAATAGTCAGTCCTTTTCGCCATACGGAATGGTTCTGTCTGGAAGACCTGGGGGGAACATTGGGGCATTAGGAACATCAACAATTACTTAATGTGCATTATATGGAATCTATGGCTGATACCATCACAGAGGCATAATTGTGGAAGGATTCACATTCTCACTCATTGATCATTGTTTCTTGGTGTACATGTCTTTCCCTTTTTTTTTTTTCTCTTGTGTTAACTTTTTTTTTTTTTTTTTTAAATAGCTTAAATTAAAAAGGCTGTAACCAGGAGTGGGATTCAAATTACTAACAGGTTCTCTATGACCCCGCCCATTTGAAAATCACACCCATTCTGTTAGCCACACCCATTTTCACACACATTCCTCAACCAAAAAATACAAGTAATTTAAAGTAAAATCTCTTTCCCCTTCTTCCCCTCCTATACCGTCACTCCTGTCCAGCACCAGTTGTTCCAGTCACTGTCAGTCATATTTTATTAAACGTTTTCTTTTTTCTTTTACAATTTTTAAAAATTATTACTAAAGGAGCCCTGCTAAAATTGGAACAGATGACCTTCCCCATACAGATCTCATCCATGTGGCTGCTTTTCCAGTGCAGATCCCACCCCATGTGGCTCCTTTTCCCCTACATATCTGAACCCATGTGGTCTCTTTCCCCTGCAGATCCCATCCCATGTGGTCTCTTTCCCCTGCAGATCCCATCCCATCATGACCTTTTTCCCTTGCAGATGCCATCCCATTATAGCCTCTTTTCCCTGCAGATCCCATCCCATTATGGCCTCTTTCCCCTGCAGATCCCATCCCATTATGGCCTCTTTCCCCTGCATATCCCATCCTATTATGGCCTTTTTCCCCTGCAGATCCCATCCCATTATGGCCTCTTTCCCCTGCAGATCCCATCCCATTATGGCCTCTTTCCCCTGCAGATCCCATCCCGTTATGACCTCTTTCCCATGCAGTTCCCATCCAATTATGGCCTCCTTCCCCTGCAGATCCCATCCCATTATGGCCTCTTTCCCATGCAGTTCCCATCCCGTTATGGCCTCTTTCCTATGCAGTTCCCATCCAATTATGGTCTCTTTCCCCTGCAGATCCCATCCCATTATGGCCTCTTTCCCCGGCAGATCCCATCCCATGTGGCCTCTTTCCCCTGCAGATCCCATCCTATTATGGCCTTTTTTCCCTGCAGATCCCATCCCATTATGGCCTCTTTCCCCTGCAGATCCCATCCCATTATGGCCTCTTTCCCCTGCAGATCCCATGCCATTATGGCCTCTTTACCCAGCAGATTTCATTCCATGTGCTCCTTTTCCCCTGCAGATCCTGTCCCATATGGCTCCTTTCCCCTCCAGATCTTTATGCGGCTCTTCTCCCCATATAGATCTCATCTTTATGCGGCCACTCTCCCTTCATCTTCGGCTCACTGAGCGCTTACCTGCTCCAAGCACCGGCAGCCTCTCCTCTGTCTTCCGTCCTCCGTGGTACTCTGCACGCTGACAGACGGCAATAGGAGGAGCTACATCCCCACTCTGTAGTGTCAGCATGTCGTTGCACGCCAGGTCAGAGAGCAGACAGGCTTCACTGGACCCGGAAGTGTGGCGCGGAGGTACGTGGGTTCATTTGTGCTAGTGTCTTAAAGACACTAACACAAGTGAATAACAGGGAACCGGATCGCAGGAGCCGTTTCTTGCCGATTTGGGGAATCGGCTGCTATTTTAACAACCGGTTTGCCCGAACCGGACAGAACCGGCTGAATCCCACCCCTGGCTGTAACTACGAAGGTTGAGCATATCCATCTCATGTACACTGTTTAATTCTTTGGACAAGTTATTGCTTCCCTTTATGTTATGTTTAAAAAATATAAATAAAAAAAGATGTTTAAAAAAATAAATAAATACACTTGGACTCATGAACTCTCTCATTTTTTAGCTGGATACTTTCTTATTTTAATTTTAGGATTATACAATTAACTCTGAGATGGATTTTTAATGATTGTATAGCAGCCTCATTAGGCGTAAGAGCTCTACTTAATAATTTATGTAGTCTGAATTGTGAAATCTGGAAACGGATCTGCTCGAAAATAGAAGTGTGTGTATAGGTGTTTCCAGAGATTGGACATTTTTCTGTAATGCATTGGGAATCATTCGATAAGATGATAATGTGGTTACTGAGCTTTGAATAGCTAATCAACAAGGTTCTCCAAGCAAGAATTACATGATTAGGGCAGTTTTATTACAAATGGCAGCCTGTCCGAGTCTTGTATCAGGACGGGAAGCAGTCTGAAGAAACACAGCTCCCGATGCCGGTGTCTCAACTGACAGAGGAGCTGTATTGTAAGCACACATAACCTCTGTTAGCTGCCAGAGAAGGGCTGTGACAGGACAAGAAATAAATCTCTTCTGCTGGCTGTGCCCAGAGGACTGAGGCTGCTCATTCACCCAAGAAGATGTATTTCTGTCGACGTAACAGGCTTTCTAAGCCCGATATGTATACACGATAATTATTTTCTGTCAGTTGAGATGCAGGTCTCAGAAGCAGTGTTTCATCGAACTACAACCCATCCTGACATATGACTATGATGGGCTGCTGTTTGAATTATGTGACAGGGGACCATTTTATTACATTCTTGGAAACCCCCCTTTAGCTAATATATTTGATATGACTGGTTACAAGGGTTGGTAAGTCATCAATGTCCTATTACATTTTTGCAGTCCATATACTGTATAGCAGGATGTAATTGTGCTCTCAATAATCTTTTTGGATCTGTCAGTAGGAGGCAGTATGTCCATGAACTAAAGTGGAAACTTAAAATAAAGGCATTTTATCAATCTTCTACATTTTAACACCTGCTGGCTACAAAATGTAGATGTTGAGGAGCTGTTAACTCCAATTGTGTATATAATGTTATTGTAGCCTTGTAATTTTATCATCTTTAGTAAGTAGACCATTACTATTTATCTCTTTACAGTTTTCCAAGAGGATTTTTATGTCTATTTTTTTTGAGGAGGACTTAAGAGACTTTACGTATCCGGACACATGGGAAAGCGCCCGTCTCTCCACACATCAGAACGTACTAGTAAAGTCTAACATGTAATGGATTTTTTTTTTAAAAAAAATTTTTTCATTATCTATAATAGCCTGATGATACTGGCAGAAATGTTTGACATTTCATTATTCCATTGTGTTTTCTTACATTGCAGCTCTCCCTGTAAAAGGAAGCCTTCCTGAGACTTCCGGATCCGGCGCTGTAATGTGAAGACGCAGGGGAAAGAGCTCCGCAACTTTCCCAGGCACAGAACGACTCAAAAAGCCCCTGAAGAGACGAGAATCAGCGGTGAAAGAGTGCTGGTGAGCGGGGGGCGCAGGTTTATGGAGCGGTACCTTCTCAGGAGCGGCGGCAGACAGACAGGACACGGAGCGGCAGAGGGAGAAGGTGCAGAGAGTAATCATAAAATGGCGGCGGCTGCAGGCCAGGGTGGTTTGCAGCGTGGAGAGCGGGATCTGATGGAGGAGGTGGGGGTGGTGCAGAGCGAGGAGCCGGCAGCCCAGAAGCCAGGACAGACAGCAAGCCTGCAAATAGATTATGCACGCCTTGCTGGTGAAGTCGCAGCTCACCTGACAGACGAGCTAAAACCAAACCATCCCTGGAGGCCATGGTGCGGGCAGCGCTGTCCCCCATGCAGGAACAAATCACACAACAGGCAGCCAGAATGACAGGATATGAGCAGAGAATTTCAGACGCTGAGGATGAAGTGGCAGTGTTAAAAGGGCAACTTAAGGAGGCGATGGCAGAGTCCCAGATCATGAAAGAAAGATAAATTGGAAGATCTGGAAAATCGCTCAAGAAGAAGTAATCTAAGATTAGTAGGTTTGCCAGAAGCAATAAACATGAGGCAGCTGGACAGCATATGTGAAACAGAGGTGCCTAAAGCACTGGGCCTAACACATAAATGCAGGGTAGAGAGAGCACATAGGGTGGGCCCTGCAAGAGACCAACAGGACCCACAACAAAAAACAAGAAAGGAAGATGGTGCAGGGGCACCTGGACTAGTCAGACCACGCCAGGTCATAATAAAGTACCTGGAGTATAAAGATAAAGAGGAGTTATTACGAGTATTCAGAGGAAGGAGAGCCCCATTATTTATACAAGGACATAAAGTGCTAATTTTCGGGGATTATTCAGTAGAAGTCACCCGCAAAAGGAAGGCTTTCAGCAAAATCTGCACCGAATTATACCGCAAACATATAAAATTTCAATTATCATACCCAGCTATGCTGAGAGTAACAAAACAAGATGGATCCCTTTTTGTGACAAAAGATGTGAGGGAGGCAGAGAGATGGGTGGAGGGCTTGATGGATGGAGTGTGCGCAGGGAGAACACCTGAACGACAGAATGGGAATCACGGAGGGAGGGAGGAGGAGAACCGGGCAAGGAGGCAGACCGACCGGATGGAGGGGGGGGAGGAACGGAGAGAGGGACATATGGAGAGCCCCAAGGCTCAAAGACTTTCGGCATACAAGTCTGGACATCAGAGGAAGGGGGATTCATGAATAAGAAGATGAGAAGATTGGTTCAATCACCACCTTGAAGGACGGGGGAGATGGCGGAGTACTTGTATCTACTGCGGCCCAGTATTGGGGATGGGAAGTCTTGCTAACTCCCTCCCACTGTGAACCCACTTTCACATGTTGTTGGGTTTTGTTTTTTTTTGTTTCTTCTCTCTTTTTCCTCTTTCCCTCCTTTCTCTTCCTCTTTCCTATTCTCTCACTCTTTTGCGCTCTCTTCTTCTCGCCTTTCCATTCTCTTATCTTACTCCTAACTCTCTCAATTCACACGGATGAGGGGAGGCATCTATGATCCGGGACGATCTGATCTTGATCCTTCTTTACCTTTTCGCCTGCTATTTTCTCATCCTTGTGGCTGACCTCTACACCTCTAATGTAGATCGATCGTCATAATTGATATATGTACAGATATCGAAGGAGGAGGTACCAAATGTAGATTAGAGTGATAAGTAAGAAGGTATTATATTGAAATACTTGTTAAAAGTTGAACGGGGAACGTGATACGAACATGCAGTTGGTTGGGAAAGATCTGCGGAGACGGGAGCATTACAGAAAAAATGGAAGTGATATGGAAACTGAATGAAGTTGGGGGGAATGTTAAAGGGTTTATAGTTGTTAATTGGTTTAGGGAAAAAGGGAGGGTCCAGACAAGACATCGTTACAAACGTACAAAGGACATGGACAAGGCACAAAGATACACACACGAGAGATCACATGACGACGTAAAATACATGAGAGCATGGGACCATGGTTAAAATTGTCACTTGGAACGTAAAAGGTCTGAAATCACCACATAAACGCATGATGATACTAAGACACCTAAAGAGACTGAAGGTAGACATCGCACTACTGCAGGAGACACACCTACAGGATGAAGACTTCTTTCGTATGCAGAAACTATGGGTGGGGGCGGTGGTTGGATCGGGATCCCAGGGAAGGAAAGCAGGGGTGATGATCTTATTAAACAAACAGTTTAATCATACAATAATGTCCCAGGATAGAGATGAGGACGGAAGATATGTACACATCAGAATAACTAGTCCACAGGGAGAGTTTAGTATACATAACATATATGCCCCTAATAATGAGCAGAATTCATTTTTCGACTTGATCACGAGCAAATTAGGAAGAGATGCAGAATTAAATAAGATAGTAGGAGGCGACTTTAATGCAGTAGTCTCACAGGAAGAGGATAGGAAGTATAGCACAGTTTCAGATAGGAAAAAGGGAAAGGTTAAGGGCTTGATGGCTAAACTACTGGAAGACACAAACTTACAAGATAGCTGGAGAATACAACATCCACACGACCGTGAATTTACACACTACTCGCATCCACATGAAGCGTGGTCAAGAATCGATTATTTACTGGTAGACCAAAATATTTGGCATAGGGTAAAAGGAGTGGATATTGAGAATATGGTAATATCAGACCATAGCCCAGTGGCAATAGACATAAACGACACAATTCAGAGGGGGACAGAGTATCTGTGGAGATTCCCGTCATTTCTACTCAGAGACAAGGCTTTTATCAAAATACTAAGGGAATGGTGGGAGGAGTACAATGGAACTAATAGCGAGCACAAGGAAGAAGTAATGTTATTTTGGGAGACGGCAAAAGCAGTGTTAAGGGGGAGATTGATGGGACATGTAGCCAAGCTCAGGAAACACACACATAAACAATACCAAGAAACGAGCAATACCCTCAGAGAGAAGTATACAAGCTATCTAGAAAACAAATCACAAAAAGCAAAAGAAGAATGGAAAAAAGCAAAACAAGAATTTGAAAGCTGGGCGGGGAAGAGAGAAGAGTTAGTTCGGTCACAACAGGAAGTAGAATTACACAGATTTGGTAATAAGGCGGGGAAGCTTCTAGCCAACCTAGCAAAGGGAAGACGACCAATGACATTGATAGCTAATATGACTAGACAGGATGGGAGCAAATCTACAGACCCACAGGAGATCAACCAGATCCTGGGGGAATATTATGCTAAACTATACGACACAGGAGAGGGGACGGAAGGAGGAGAGAAGGACTGGCTGAAAAAAGTAAAACTTCCACGAATAACTACAGAGGACTTAAATAGACTGAATGCGGATATTACAGTGGAGGAAGTAAAGAGGGCAATAGGAGAACTAAATATACATAAGGCACCGGGACCGGACGGGTTTAATGGGGAGTTTTATAAGGCGTTGAAAGAACAAGTAGCGCCGATCCTGACACAAATATATAATAAAACTCTGGGAGGTACCGGCATCTCCAATCATCTTAACACCGCTTATATTAAACTTTTACCCAAAGGAGATAAAAATTTGGACAGCCCAGTAAATTATAGACCAATCTCATTAATTAACCAAGATCTTAAACTTATGGCCAAGCTGATGGCCAATAGATTGGCAGAGATACTACCAAAACTAATCTCTCCAGCCCAGGCGGGGTTTGTAAAGGGGAGGGCAGCGGTAACAAATGTAAGAAAGGCCATGTTAGTGATGGATGCCACTGGACATGGGAATATTCAAAAAGGAGAGCTTCCGGCCATGATTACATTAGACGCGGAAAAGGCGTTTGATAATGTCCGGTGGTCATGGTTGGAAGCAGTGATGGACAACATAGGCTTCGAAGGAGCATTTAAAACATTTATAGGGGTATTATATGCGAACCCTCAGGCTAGGGTGGCGACACCCGGGTTTTTGTCACGTTCTTTCCCACTGAAAAAGGGGACTCGGCAGGGATGCCCATTGTCACCACTCCTGTTTAATTTAGCTATCGAGCCTTTATCGAGACTACTTAACGGAGGAGAATGTTTTGAGGGCATTAATATTGGAAAGGAAAAATTACATTCGGCCTTATTTGCAGATGATATCATATTATTTATGAATAACCCTCAGAATGAACTCACAAAAACACTACACCAGATAGAAGAGTTCGGGAGTATGGCGGGATTTAAGCTAAATAAGACAAAATGTGAACTATTGTTTCTAAACAAACAGTGTATGCCGATGTTGAAGGTTTATGGGATAGGGGACAATGTATGTGGTATACCGGTGGCAAGAACCCATATCAAATATTTGGGAATTCAGATGGGACGCCAGACTACATCGATTTATGAGTTAAACTATAAACCTTTGATAAGGAAAATAGAACGGGAACTAAAGATGTGGGAGGGGCTGCCTCTGTCCCTACTAGGCAGAATTCATCTTCTGAAAATGATGAGTTTCCCAAAGTTATTATATCCGATGCAGACCATCCCTCTGCTATTAAAGCACACTGACGTCAATAGACTGAATAAAGCTTTCTCTGCCTTTTTGTGGAGAGGAAAAAGACCAAGAATTAAGGCAGAGAAACTAATGCTTCCACTGGAGAAGGGAGGAATCAAATTGCCAAACATTAGAGGGTACAATCTTGCATGCCTGATGAGACATATAATAGACTGGCTGAGGAAGACTAATAGATATTCTGACATAAAGTTGGAGAGTGAGTTCTGCAAGCCCTGGGATCTAGGAGCATTGCTACATACGTCACTAGTCAACATTCCACGGAAAATTAAACACTCCCTAGTGTGCAGAGATACGGTGATGGCATGGAAAGCAGTGAGAAAAAAATTTAATCTGTCCTGGCGAATTTCCAAGTATTTAGATATCTGGAACTCCCCGGAGTTCCCTATGGGCAGGGATAACAAACTATTTTCAGAATGGAGGAATAAAGGGATAAGGGGGGTGAAAGATCTGCTGCACGAATCAGAACATAGATGGATGACATACCAGGAAATGGTAGTAAAATATGGGCTATCCCCATTTCAGATCATACAATATAAACAGATAGAAAGGGGAATAATGGGACTGCTGAGAGATGTTAGAAAGGAACAGATGATGAATGACATGGACCGACTGATCATGAAAGATAGTCATGAAATTAATATATCCTCATTATACAAGGATTTGAGGGAAACGTTGGTTCCACTAAGTTCTGACCAAGTCTTGGGAACATGGGCAAGGCAACTGAAGGACACAGGGGCAGGAGAAAAGATACTGCAGGGATGGGTGAAAATGAGGAGGGAGGTGATCAATGAAGGCTGGAGGGATACACAATTTAGGCTGATGCATAGATCGATATATGGCTTTAACATCCCAAGCAAGCAAGGGATAAATAAATTAGACCATTGCCCCAAATGTAAATTGCCAAAAACAGACCTGTTTCATGGGATCTGGCAGTGCCCAGAGAGCCAGAAACTTTGGAAAAGGATACAGAAACTCATAAACGACATCTGGGGAGTGGAGTTGGAAATGGACCCAATGTTATGGATTTTTCATTATGTGGGAGAGGGGAGTGGGAAAGAGGAGAGGGAGCAGGGGGCCATAGTACCAAAACTGTTTCACAGTATGGCAATGGTGGTCAAGAAGGCTATACTGGGTAAATGGTTGGAGGGGAACGCCCCGTCGGAAGATGAGGTAATAAACCGGATCAAATCATTGCTCAGAATAGAGCAGCTGGAAGCAGAAAGAAACAAAGATGAACGGGCAGGCCAATTTTTTAAAAAGTGGAGCAAGTTTATAGTAAAACAATGTGGGGAGATAGAAATACAAAACATAGTAAACCCCTTTAAATACACGGAATGGTATCTACTGGAGGATATACAAGGGACATTGGGGAAGTTGAGATTGGTGGCGGGACAGGACAATTGTCTTAGAAGTATATGCTAATCATCTAGGGAAAGAATGTGGAGAAGTCAAGTAAATCTCTCGTGATTCAAAGAGTGTGTATGGGTGCGAAGTTAGATGTATTAAGTTGCCAAGGGGGAAGTCCTGAGAACTAAGGAGAACAGGGTAGAGTTAAGACAAAAATCATTTACGTGAATGTATATTGGAAAGCTATATTATTATTTGTAATGTATTGGGTTTAATGTTATGATAATGAAAACTGAAATAAAATTTATGTTTACAAAAAAAGGAAGCCTTCCTTACAGACGTCTCAGACTCCACACAAAGTCTTTGTATGCAGTGAAAACGATACGGAGATGGTCTTTAGAAATCCCGAGCTTTCTGATCTGAAGTCTCTTCCGTCACTGCTAGACCGCTCAATCTTAGCTGAGAAAGAGGAGGATAGAAGGTGATTTATTACACTTAGATTATACACCACCTCTGAATTTTTATACACACACAAAAAAATCCCTTTTGGAAAAACATGTCACAGGTATAATATAATGTGCTCGAAGGGTTAGACTTAACGTGTAAAACGTGAAGGGTTAGAGTTAACGTGTAAAAACTTGTAAATTGTTAGACAAATGTACTCTTCATTATTTATTGCCAAAGTGAACGAAAGAAAAAAAAATGTAATTCTCGCAATCACCATGTAGTTTTATTTGTACTTTGCCTGCATTTCTGTGACCACACAAGGTTGCTTTGAGCATTCTTCGGAGCTCTCCTTTATTGTACATCATTCTGATTTTAGTGTTCTTTCTGAAAAAGAACTTTCCCTCCATGGCCACGTTTCGTTTCTGCTTTCTCATTTATTCCTACACTTCTTCCAAAAGCCTTAACTTTTTTCGTTTTTCCACTTGTCAAAATGGCTATTCCACTAAGAGTCCTTACAGTTATCTGGTCATAAAGACCGCACTTCAAAGCTGAACAAATATCACATCCATCAGCCAATATGAAGGCTGAAGATTACGAAGTGACAGAGTCAATAAATATTTAAAATTATTATTTTTTTAATACGTATTAAAAAATATAAAATACAGCAAAAACTTCTATTGATCACATTGTTATATAGGGACACGGACAATGATAACAATACATCCACGTGACGTAACCCTCAATTGGAGTAATTATAAGACTAACCAAACAAAGTTGAGAGCCAGCTCACCCTTGGAAGTGTAGTGGAGAAGAATCACCAAGTCTGCATGGATCACACGATTAATTATAAAACTAGACCATATACAAAAATAGGGAACATCAATATTATCTCTAAGAAGAAATTTAGGATGACCTAAACTCTAATCAAAATACTGACATTTGTTGGCACATTAGTGGCTGTATCCTCAACACCAAGTAAGACCTTCGGAGAAATCTGTCAGCTTCGCTCAGATAACTCAGCATGGTGCTTTTTTTGTGCCATGGCCACTTCATTCTAGCGACACAACAGTCAGCAGCTTTCTTTTACTATACTATCTAAATAGTTGTAGAATAAGGCTAAGGCCACACAACCGTATACCATCCGATGAGAGTGCATCGGATGGAATAGCTAGCTCCCGCTGTGCTGCAAGTGTAAGCAGAATGTCATGCCACTGTGATCTGATTCTTTGATCGGATCACAGCTGCGAAGGAAAGAGGGAGATTAGTTTCTCCATCTCCTCCATTACCAGCTGATGCATATATCGCACTGCACTCCGGTGTCATCTGTGTGCAGTGCAATGTTTCACTCACACCCATAGACTTATATGGGTGCGAGTGAATATGGATCAGATGCTGTGACTGTTTCCTCGGTCCGATTAGGGCTGAGAAAATAACCGCAGATGGGAATGGCCCCATAGAGTAACATGGGTCTGGGTGGAATGCAATTTTTTTTTTTTTTTTTTATTGCATTCCACTCAGTCCGTTTTAATCGCCATGTGTCCTTACCCTAATTATCATTTTAATTATTTATGTAAATTTATAATTACAGATTCAGTGAAAAACTGCAGCAGCTCCTTGTGGAAGAACCTTTAGACGCATCTCTTTCCCTGCCTTTATACCTACCCATCCCTTCTCTGTCGGATTCTTTAGAAAATTCAGTTATCGTTCCAGCCTTGCAGAAGTCATCCACACGAGGCACTAAGTATTCTCTAACCAAGCCAGAACATATTGTGCGCTCCTCCTCGCTACAGCCATCTGTGAAAGACAGAATAAATCAGTTATTTGTGAATTTGAGAAGGAATCAACAAGAGGACAGAGCTTTTAACTTACACCTTTGTACCCTGCTCGATATGGGCAAAATTGAAGAAGAGAGCAGTTCCCCAATGAAATAAGACCCCATTTACAGCCATTGGTGCTGGACTATGCAGATTACTATCTAGAAGCCTGAGAAAATGATTCACATCTGTTGTAATAAGCTGCTGTAATCTATTTGGAGTAGCATTACTTTATTAGAGGTTTATAAGACGTTCATTTCCTTCTTTGAGTATAATACAAGATCCGATAAAAATAAATATTTTTTTTCTTCTATTAAAACATAACCGTGAATATTTTTCTATTTGCAGAACTGTTAGATTTGGGAATTGAATATGAATGCCATATTATTTATCTAGCAGTGTGTACATATAAAAGGCAATACAAAATGTATAATTTTCAGCATTTCGTGAATTTATGCACTTAATGTGGTATCTTTATTTTTTTTAAATTGTGAAATACAATAAATTTTAAGTCTGTACAATTTTTGAGATTACAGTATCTGAAACCTAGATCCATTGTTTCAACTTTTTTTTTTTCTCTATGGAACTGACATTTTGTGTATGAGGCTTTAGAGCATTTATAATAGCACATCACATAGGCCTGTGTTTTGGTTGTTAATCCCTTCATGACCTTTGACGGATACATCCGTCATGGTGCCCTGGTACTTAAAGACCCATGACTGATATATCCGTCATGGCGAAATCGCGACATTGGAGCCCCAGTGACTGCGATCGGTTCACACAAACCGCAGATTCGGGAAGGAGGGGACCTCTGCCTGACCTCAGGAGGGGTGGTGCCTCCTTCCTGGAACTACAGAGGCTGTGATTAGCTGACTAATGCTGCTCAGCCAATCACAGCCACTGTAATGTTTCAACCATTGAAAATGGCTAAAACATTGAAATCCAGCCATGATCAGTGCAGCTATAGCTCTGATCATTGGCTGGAGTTGGGTGACCTCAGCTGGATCACCCTCCCCCAGCTCCAGCAGCTCTGATTGGAAAGACCGGCCTTGTGACCGATCTCTTCAATCACGGTGGACCTAGGGCCGGTGACCGCCCCCCTCAGCTTCACTTGTCGGTCCTGGAGCACGCCAGTACAGTTTATACAGTACAATGGCAGGGCGACAAGCTCCGCTCCTATGCTGTCATGAAACCAGAGCATGGGACCCGGAAGTTGCCGTGCTGCCATTGTACTGTATCAAACCGGGGAAAAGCCTCCCGATCTGTCGCCGCCTTCCTCCATCTGCCACCACTCTCCACGACCTGCTGCCCTCACCCCCGTGATCGGCTCCCCGCACCCCCACCTCTCACCTTCGTGATCAGCTGCCCGCCCCCTCCCCCTCACCTCCGTGATCTGCTGCCCGCCCCCCTCACCTCCGTGATCTGCTGCCCGCCCCCCTCACTTCCGTGATCTGCTGCCCGCCCCCTCACCTCCGTGATCTGCTGCCCGCACCCCCACCTCTCACCCCCGTGATCTGCTGCCTGCCCCCTCCACCTCACCTCCGTGATCTGCTGCCCGCTCCCCCCCACCTCTCATCCCCGTGATCTGTTGTCCCCTCTCCCCCCACCTCTCACCCCCGTGATCTGTGCTCCCTCACCTCTCAACCCCGTGATCTCCCCCCACCTCTCACCCCCGTGATCTGCTGCCTCCTCTTCCACCCTCCCCGATCTGCTGCCTCCTTCATCTCCTGTGATCCTGCTGCCTAGATCCATCCTGTAAGGTAACTATCTCCAATCTCACCTCCCCTTCCCCCCTGTTCCCCCCCTTCCCCACCCATCCTCCGCTGCTCCTGCGCCCTCTCCCAGCTGCCGCCGTCTTACAGCCACCGATGCCCCCCCAATCTGCCTCAATCTCTCCTGTGATTGTGCCGCTGCTGTTCGGATCCATCCTGTAAGTATTGTTCATAGCTCTTTTCTAACTATCTCCAATCACATCTCCCACTCCCTCTCCACCCAACCCCCCCCCCCCCAATCCCCGCTTGCCGCCAAGTGATGATCAGCTTAGTGATTGGCTGATCAGGTACGTAATTGTTGCTCGAGTTTTTGCTTTTTTTTTGTGCACCCCAAATAAAAAAAAAAGCCAAAACTTGAACAATTAGGTACCTGATCAGCAAGCGTCCTGCAGCCGTACTCTACTTTGGACAGGACTTCTTTTTTCCATCCCACCTAGTACCCCCCCCCTTTTTCAGCACATCCGTGCGTGCGCCCTGATTTTTTTTTTTTATGCCATGGGGGTCTAGTTTCCAAAATGGGGTCACATGCGGTGGAGCTCCACTGTTTCGGCACCTTAGGGGGGTCTCCAAACACAACATGGAATACGCTAATTATTCCAGACAATTTTTGCGTTTGAAAAGTCAAATGACGCTCCTTGACTTCTGAGCCCTGCTGTGTGCCCAAACATTTGATTTCCACCACATATGAAGTATCTGTGTACTCAGGAGAAATTGCACAAAACATTTTATAGTGCAATTTTTCCTGATACCCTTGTGAAAAAAAAGCTACCTGGTTGAAGTAACAATTTCGTGGTAAATTTGTTTTTTTTTTTTATTTTCACGGCTCAACTTTATTAACTTTTGTGAAGACCCCAGAGGTTCAAAGTGCTCAATAAATATCTAGATAAATTCCATGAGGGGTCGTTTCCAAAATGGGGTCACATGTGGGGGAGCTCCACTGTTTCGGCACCTCAGGGCTCTCCAAACGCAACATGGTGCGGCTAACTATTCCAGCTAATTTTCTGTTCAAAAAGTCAAATGGCGCATCTTACCTTCAGAGCCCTGCTGTGCACCACATATGAGGTATCTGCGTGCTCAGAGGAAATTGCCCAACAAATTTTGAGGGTTCAGTTAATCATGCTACCCTTGTGAAAATGCAATATTTGAGGCTAAATTAACATTTTTGTTGCAAAAAACTAAAATGTTAATTTTTTTCTTTCCACATTGCTTTAGTTACTGTGAAGCACCTGAAGGATTAATAACCTTCTTAAAAGTGGTTTTGAGTAGGCTGAGGTGTGCCGTTTTTGGAATGGTGTCACTTTTGGGTGTTGTGTCATGTAGACCTTTCAAAAGCGCTTCAAATGTGATGTGGTGCCTAAAAAAAGTGGCTTTGTAAATTTTGTTGTATAAATGAGAAATTGCTCATAAACTTTGAACCCCTATAACTTCCTTTAAAAATTTTTTTTCTCTGACGCCTCATTGGGGGACACAGGACCATGGGTGTTATGCTGCCTATCCATAGGAGGACACTAAGTAGATGCAAAAGCATAGCTTCTCCTCTGCAGTATACACCCCCTGGCCGGGCCAGGCAAGCCCAGTTTTAGCTTAGTGTCTGTAGGAGGCACTTCCTTTCAAGGTTTGTTATTTTTTGAGGGCGACTGTTTCCTTTTGGGACCGATCTCCCACTACCATCAACGGGCGGGAACGTGAAGTGTTGCCTACACGTACCCCCTCCCGCAACGCTGAATCCTGGTATGGACGACGGGTTCCACAGACACCGATTTTCCAAAGCCCAGGGTAGAGGCCTGTGCCCTATAGCCCAATTCCTCAGCCCCTCTCTGCAGGCTCTGAATTGAAGATGGCACCAATTCCTCAGCCCCTCTCTGCAGGCTCTGAGTTGAATATGACACCGACACAGCAAGCTGACTCTGCTATTTTTACTGCCTGGAAAGCCGTGTTTTAAGGTGAGATCCCCCTGACTGGTTTCCCAGACAAAGGGAGAAAAGACGCTGCAGGGAAGGCTCCCAGGACATTTACAGTATTTATTATGTGCAAGGAGCAAGGATCCTGCACACACAGTGTTAACTTTCTCTAGCTTGCTGTTTGCATAAAGTCTTGCAGATCATTTCCGGGTGGCAGGGGGAGGGCCCAGGGCTCAGGGACTCACGCTGTTTATTATCTGCTCTGTTTATTTGCTCTAGCAGAAAAGCCGGCTGATAACCACCGGTGACAAGCTGTGTGCTGACTGTAGGGAGAGGGAGGAAAACTCAGAAGCTCCTTTCCCGCCGTTTTTTTTTACTACCCACAGCAGGGGGGGGCACGCTGACTCATCTTCCCACTCTTTTAGCGCTAAGCCCCGCGGCCACGATAAGCCCCCCCCCCCAGAAAAGCGTGCGAAGATCTTCATAGAGCTTAATCCTTCCTGAGGACAGGGCCATCGGCTGATTCTAGTGAGGTGCTTGCTTCAATTGTAGCTCTGCTGAGCATTGCTCCCCCTCCTGGCATACTCCTATTAGGAACATGCAGAAATCTAAGGGCACTAAGAGTACTAAGGCCCACATAGTCTATTATTCAGCTTGCACTGCCTGCCACGCTGAGGTACCACGTAAACACACCTCTTCTCTCTGTGAGTCCTGTGCCCCTATAGCCCCCCAAGACCCCCCTGCCACCACCGCCGCAACCGGCAGCCCAGAGCCTAGGGCCCCCAGCCCACCGGAATGGGCACAGTTTCTGTCCCAATCCATGGAAAAACTGTCACAGAACCTGGTTCTGGCTATGCAATGTCGTCCTCCACACCCTTCTGGGTCCTTGGACGGAACGCAGCCTGAGGATACCCCTATGGAGGATCCTTCTGAGGTAGCACACGGCCGGGTGTCTCCAGCGGGCTCTCCCTCGGGAGCACACAGGGTAGGCTCTCCCACACGCTCCACGGCTTCTGAAGAGCTGGAGGAGGGAGAATGCTGTTTGTACCAGGAGGATTCCTTGGTTTCATCACCCCCAGATGATCAAACTGCAATAGACTCCCTTATAGCAGCAATCAACCAAACTCTGCATGTGGAGAATCCCCCATCCACTACCACCGATCATGCGGTCTCCTTTAAGAGGGCAAGGAAACCCCAAAAGGTTTTCGCTGATCACCGAGTTTCAGGATATCCTCACAAAGCAAAGGGAGAAGCCTGACAGGCGCTTCGGTAACCGAAAACTCATGGAGTCCCGGTACCCTTTTGCCTCACCTGCCCCTAAGGGCTGGGCCGATCTGCCCTCTGTCGACCACCCGGTCTCCCGCCTTACCACAAAGACGCACCTGTCTTTATCCGATGGTTCTTCCACCAAGGACCCGACAGACAGGTGGAGCACCTCACCCGCTCTAGTTTTGAGGTTGCGGGTTCCTATCTCACACCCTCCTTTGCCTCTGTGTGGGTCGCAAAGGCGATCTCTGTCTGGGCAGACTCCCTTAACACTTCGCTTGAGGAATCCCAGTTCACTCATACCTTCACAGAGGTAACAACTCAAATTGCCGCTACGGCGGAGTACCTCATGCAGGCCTCCATGGACGCTGCTACCTGCGCAGCGTTTGCCGCCTCAAATACCATAGCCATCCGTAGAGCTCTCTGGCTCCGACAATGGCGAGCGGACTCGTCTGAACGTCTGGACAAGCTCATTTCTGACACCAAGGGAGGAAAGAGTACCTCCCTCCCCCAGCTGAAGTCCAGGACGTCCTTCACCAGACGTCCACAGTCCTCGTTCCGCTCCTTTCGGAACTCATTTGGTTGGTCGACATCCCGTGCTGTCCCCGCCACCAGCCGCGGACTACGCAGGGACCGACCTCAGTTCTCCCCGAAACCCACTTCGTCATGGCAGCCTAGACCGAAACAGTCCAGGACTAGGGAGACTCGGCCACGACGTTTTCCCCCCTCATGACTTCTTCGGTGCCCCGGAAGACACACTCGTTGTAGGAGGTCGACTGCGGCTCTTTCAACACATCTGGGCTGCCGCCTCAGACGACAAATGGGTGCGAGACCTTGTGTCTTCCGGTTACCACATAGAATTTCGGACCCGACCCCCGAGTTGGTTCTTTCTCTCAAACCCCCCAAAGACTCAAACGACGCAAAGCTATTTTCTCAGCAATCCACTCGCTCCAAACAGCAGGAGTGATAATACCTGTCCTAGACGACGAGAAGTTCGGGGGTTTTTATTCCAACCTCTTTGTGGACCTCAAACACCTAAACAAACATGTGCACGTACGGAGATTCAGAATGGAGTCCCTAAGGTCCATTATTGCATCCATGGTCGAAGGGGAATTCCTCGCCTCCATAGACATTAAGGACGCGTACCTGCACATACCCATCGCCCCAGATCACCAAAAGTTCCTCCGCTTCGCAATTCAGGACTCCCACTTTCAATTCGTAGCTCTACCCTTCGGCCTTGCCACCGCACCAAGAGTCTTCACCAAAGTCATGGCGGCCGCCATGAGCGTCCTTCACGCCAGGGGAGTAGTCGTTCTCCCTTACTTGGACGACCTCCTCATCAAGGCCCCCTCCTTCCGCGACTGCTCAACCAGCGTACAGATCACTGTGGACACCCTATCCCGCTTAGGGTGGCTAGTGAATCTGGACAAATCATCCCCGATCCCATAACGATCCATCACCTTCCTGGGCATGTCCCTGGACACCCGTCGGGGCTTGATCCTTCTCCCTCAGGACAAGGCGTTCGCTCTTCAACGAGCGGTACGCTGCCTTCGACGTCCTCCGTCTCGCTCCATTCGATTCAGCATGAAAGTGCTCGGCAGGATGGTGGCAGCTATGGAAGCAGTACCCTTTGCTCTACTGCACCTCCGCCCATTGCAGCTAGCCCTTCTAGCGGCCTGGGACAAGAGCCCCTTCTCCCTGGACAGACATCTTCACCTGACGCCTTCAGTCAGGTACGCACTCCGCTGGTGGCTTCGGTCCTCATCCCTATCGAAGGGGAGATCTTTTCTTCCAGTTAACTGGCTGGTCCTGACCACGGACGCCAGCCTCCTAGGCTGGGGAGTAGTGTACCGGCACCACACTGCTCAAGGACGTTGGACGCCCCAGGAGTCTTTCCTTCCCATCAACATCCTGGAACTCCGCGCGATCTTCCTCGCGCTCAGAGCATTCTGCCCTCTGCTAGCGGGTCGTCAGATTCGAGTCCAAGCGGACAATGCGACAGCTGTAGCCTATATCAATCGGCAGGGGGGCACCTGCAGCAAAGCGGCTTATCTCGAGGCCCACAAGATCCTCAGCTGGGCCGAATCGACGGGATCAGTGATATCAGCGGTACACATACCGGGGGTAGAGAACTGGGCAGCAGACTTTCTGAGTCGCCAAGGCCTGGCTGCCGGAGAATGGTCTCTCCACCCAGATGTGTTTCTACACATCTGCACTCGCTGGGGGCACACCAGACGTGGACCTAATGGCCTCAAGGTTGAATGCAAAGGTACCCGCATTCATAGCCAGGTCATGCGACCCGCAGTCCATCGGCGCGGATGCTCTAGTCTGCTCCTGGCACCACTTCCGCCTGCCTTACATATTTCCACCTCTACCCCTGCTGCCGCGGGTAATCAGGAAGATCAAGGCAAAGGGAGTCCCAGTGATACTGATAGCACCGGACTGGCCCAGGCGCGCCTGGTACGCTGAATTAGTACAAATGCTCACAGACGCACCGTGGCGCCTTCCAGACATCCCAGACTTGCTGACTCAAGGGCCCATTTCCCATCACAACTCCAGAGCCCTGAAGCTGACGGTATGTCCATTGAGACCTGGGTATTAACAAGAGCGGGATTCTCCCCCGCGGTTATTTCCACCATGATCAGCACCCAAAAGCCTGCTTCATCCCGCATTTACCACCGTACGTGGAAAATCTTCCTTTCATAGTGCAGGGAAACTAACGTCCAGCCAAAGCCTCTGGCCATCCCCAGAATTCTTGACTTTCTACAGTCTGGCTTGTAAGCGGGGTTGGCTCTCAGTTCCCTTAAAGGGCAGGTCTCAGCGCTCTCAATCTTCTACCAATGCCGCCTGGCTCAAAAACCGCAAGTCAAGACCTTCCTCCAGGGCGTTTCCCATATAGTTCCCCCGTACAAACGGCCGCTGGAACCATGGGACCTCAACCTCGTTCTGGACGGTCTCCAGAGGTCTCCCTTTGAACCCCTCAAGGAATCCTCCCTTGCTCTTCTGTCCTGGAAGGTAACATTCTTAGTGGCAATTACGTCCATCAGACGGTTTTCGGAGCTGGCAGCACTCTTGCCGCGAGCCCTTTCTGATCTTTCACCAGGACAAGGTGGTTCTGCGCCCCCTTCCGGATTTCCTTCCAAAGGTTCTTACCCCGTTTCATTTGAACGAGGACATTGTTCTGCCTTCATTTTGTCCACACCCAGTTCATAGGGTGGAAAGGTCTCTGCATTCGTTAGACCTTGTCAGAGCTCTCAGATATTACTTATCCAGGACAGCCCCCTTTAGGAAAACAGACTCTTTGTTCGTCATTTTTGAGGGGCCAAAGAAGGGACAGGCAGCTTCAAAGGCGACGCTGGCTCGCTGGATTCGCTCTGCGATCCAGGAAGTCTACCGCTTGCAACTCAAGCCCATTCCTAGTGGGCTGCGGGCTCATTCCACGCGAGCAGTTGGAGCTTCGTGGGCCATTCGGCATCAGGCTTCAGTGGACCAGGTGTGTAAGGCTGCGACCTGGTCTTGCCTACATACGTTTTCAAAGCATTACAGAGTCCATACCCAGGTTTCAACTGAGGCAAATCTGGGTAGGAAAATTCTGCAAACGGCAGTAGAGCACCTCTCTCAGTAGGCGCTCCAGGCTGTCTGGGACTGGTTCCTAGTCCTTGGGTTGTGTTGTCTTCTTTTATGTTTCCCACCCATGGACTGCTTTAGGACGTCCCATGGTCCTGTGTCCCCCAATGAGGCATCAGAGAAAAACGGATTTTTGTGTACTCACCGTAAAATCGTTTTGTCAGCCATCATTGGGGGACACAGCATCCACCCTGTTGCCCTGTTGGGCCTTGGTTCTCTCAGTACCTTATTTGGTTATGACTCTTTTTTTTCTCATGTTCCTCTGTTGAGGTAAGTTTTTACTGTTTTTTCTCCTACTGCTTGTGTACTAAAACTGAGCTTGCCTGGCCCGGCCAGGGGGTGTAGACTGCAGAGGAGGAGCTATGCTTTTGCATCTACTTAGTGTCCTCCTATGGATAGGCAGCATAACACCCATGGTCCTGTGTCCCCCAATGATGGCTAAGAGAAAACGATTTTACGGTGAGTACACAAAAATCCGTTTTTTCCCCAAAATTGTGCTGATGTAAAGTAGACATGTGGAAAATGTTATTTATTAATTATTTTGTGTCATATGTCTCGTTGGTTTTAGAGCATAACAATTCAAAGTTTGAAAATTGAAACATTTTCGCGAAATTTCCATTTTTTTCACAAACGCAAAAAATATCGGCCTAAATTTACCACTAACAAGAAGCCCAATATGTCACGAAAAAACAATCTCAGAATTACCGGGATTCGTTGAAGCGTTCCAGAGTTATAACCTCATAAAGTGACACAAAAAGTGACAAAATTGCAAAAAGTGGCCTGGTCTTTTAGGGTCAAAATAGGCTGAAGGGGTTAAACTCTGTGAAGGAAAGGAAATAAAGTAACAGGGCAGCGTATAACAATAGAGATGTCTTAGAGAGTCTTACAGACAATTCTGCCAGGAATACCTTGTCTCAATGTGTATTGACTGTAGGTATATTCATAAGGATCACTCTATTCATAGTAGGTGACAGATACGACTTTTGTCCAGATGAGAGTATGCTTAGATAGCTCCCCTATAGGAGTCAGTGAGTCTGAGCCTGTCTGGTGTTGTCTGATGGTCCAAGTGACTACTCTAAATGTAAATGCAGTTAGCCGCTCAGGCAAGATGACACCCCATAATCGTAAGGAAGATTGTATTTTTTTTTTCTATCATAAAAATTAAAACCAATTAGAGAAAAAATATTCCCTATAAGCTTTTGTCGTATGGTCACAAATAGGGATGAAATTATGGGAATAAAATACTTTATTATAGAATTGCATATTAACCCCTTAATGACCGCGGACAGTAATATTACGTCCTAGCGGTGATTGTGTAAGCCCATGCGGGCTGCTGCAAGCAGCGATCAGCGCACATCTCAGCTGATTTATACAGCTGAAGTGTGCCTGCTAAGCACGAGTGGAATCGCTATCCGCCTGTGCCTTTTAACCCCTTAAATGGCGCTGTCAAGATGTGACAGCGCCATATTAACGGCAATAGCGGTAGAGCCATATTCACAGGCCGATACCGGAAGTCACGTGACGCGATCACGTGGATCCGGTGGTTGTCATGGTAGCACAGAGTCATGTGATTACTCCTGTGCTCACAGGACTCAGGTCCTGTAAGAAACAACCTGCTTGTTACAAGAGATGATCCATTTCTCCTGGCCTGAGCGGTGCTGCTCTGATCGGGAGAATAGAATGAGCGAGCAGACTGCTGATCGTTATAGTCCCCTAGGGGACCTGGAGGAATTAAAAAAAAAAAAAAAAAAAAAGTAAAACTTTAAAAACAAATAAAAAATACCCTAAAACTTCAAATCATCCCCCTTTCGCCCGATTGAAAATGAAAGGGTTAAAAAAAATGCACGCACATTTGGCATCGCCGTGTGTAGAAATTCACGATCTATAAAAATATAAAATCAATTAATCTGATCGGTAAGCAGCATAGCAGCAAAAACAATCCAAACGCCAAAATTATGTTTTTTTGGTCGCCACAAATTTTGCGCTAAATGCAAAAACAAGCGATCAAAGCGTAGCATCTAAGCAAAAATTGTACCGTTAAAAACGATAGCTCGAGACGCAAAAAATAAGCCGCCACTGAACCATACGTATGCCACTTATTTCGGACAAACTTCTGATTTATTTTTTTTTAAAACCCCTTAGATATAAGTAAACCTATTCATGTTTGGTGTCTACGAACTCGCACCAACCTCTTGCATCACACCCACGCATCAGTTTTATCATATAAGGAACCAAAAAATTGAGAAGGAAAATCAGGGCACTGCTCAACATAAGAAATATTTTGCAAAGGCAAATATTCACACTCTGCGTTATGATTGCGCTTTTATCTGCAGCAATCAGAGTGATATGGCAGAAAAGTTACTGCAACAGCATCATGGTGCTCATTCAGAGATCCACAACAGTCCAAGAAATAAGTATAAAAGAAGTGAAGGCACTCACCGATCTTTGCTGTGCAGTGAAAGCTTTTAATCACAGGTGGAAGTTACATGCTGTGGCACCTCCACCCGTGATTAAAAGCTTTCACTGCACAGCAAAGATCGGTGAGTGCCTTCACTTCTTTTATACTTCTCATATAGGGAACACAGTGAATAAAATATTTCAAAAACAATAGTGCAGTTGCAATTTTTCTGCATTTCGAATTTTTTCGCCATTTTCCAGTACACTATATGGTAAAACTCATGGTTTCATTGAAAAGTACAGCTCATTCCACCAAAAATGAGCTCTCACATGACGAAATTGACTGAAAAATAAAAAAATTACGTCTCTCGGAAGAAGAATGGCAAAAAAAAAACAAAACGGAAAGCGCAAAAACAGCCGGTTGTGAAGGGGTTAAAGAGGTTTTGTGTCTTTACCAGGTAAATCAACTTTGATCTGATACAACTCAGATCAACATCGGCCATGTCTTCGTGATTATGCGCAATAAAGTCAGCCACATGTGACCAACCTCATCGCTTATACTCAGCAAGACTTATCTGTGAGAAACACAGGTAAAACCTATGTAAAAAACAAATGTCTGGCTGAGTCCTTATACAAAATGAGCAGCCTGCCCAAATAACCCCCTTCCCCATCTCTGTATGTACGCTCTTGGTTTTTGTACTACTTGCTTACAAAAACAATTTCTGTGGAAACTTGTTTGACCAAAAAGAAAAGCAAATATTAGATACCTGAGCACCTGGTATATTTCACACATTTTAGGTTCAGACGTTTTCTTGCCAGAGATATTCCCTCCCCGTTCTGACAAGTTCAAAGTTCTTCTAATGTCAAATAAAAGCAGCTCATAGTTGCAGATATACACTGGAGATCAAACTTAGAGAACAATGTATGATCACTTACTTTTTTCAGAACTAATGTAATCTACATTGATCAACATTTGAAGGTTTTTTTGTACGGGGTGCACCATGCAACTAGAACAGGGTTTTACAAAAGTTCCAAAGCTTACCAGCATAAAACCTTTATTTTGCCCAAAACGTGATGATCATAATTAGAGAACAGCAATGACTGTAGCACATTAAAAGATTATAAGTACATTTTCTGAAGGTAACAACAGTCAACAATCAGTAGGACGTGTACAGGCCTTTGCTTTGAATGACTTCAGCACATCTGCGGCCACAGGACATCACTAGTCTCTCACACTGCTCTGGTGTGATTTTGGTCCACTCTCTTCTTCCAGTTTTTTCCACAGTTCATAGAATCATAGAATGGTAGAGTTGGAAGGGACCTCAAGGGCATTCGGGTCCAACCCCCTGCGAGTGCAGGTTTTCCTAAATCATCCCAGCTATTTATCCAGATTCCAGTTGAAGATTTCCATTGAGGAAAAGCTCACCACCTCCTGTGGTAGCTTGTTCCACTCCCTGACTGCTCTCACTGTCAGAAAGTTTTTCCTAATGTCTAATCTGAATCTCCTTCCTTTAAGTTTCATCCCATTGCTTCTTGTACTTCCTTGTGCTAATGAGAATAGGGTAGTTCCCTCTGCACTGTGACTACCTTTCAGATATTTGTAGGCCGCTATTAAGTCTCCTCTCAGCCCTCTCTTGTTCAAACTAAACATTCCTAGTTCTTTTAGCCGTTCTTCATATAACATGGTTTGCAAACTTTCTACCATCTTGGTTGCTCTTCTCTGGACTTGCTCCAATATATCGGTCTTTTTTGAATTGGGACGCCCAGAACTGTACACAGTATTCCAGGTGGGGACTGACCAGAGCAGAGCATAGGGGAATAATTACCTCTCTTGATATAGATTGAATGCTTGTCTTGATACATCCCAGAATTTTGTTGGCCTTTTTAGCTGCAACTCTGCATTGTTGGCTCATGTTGAATTTGGGATATACTATTATGCCCAAGTACTTTTCAGTCTGCAAACTGCCATGTATTCATCCCTAGGTATAACCCCCATATTTCACTTGATGTATGTTTCCTTTTTTATTTTTAAGCTGGTGATGTAATTTTTTGGTCATCCACCCGGTTTCTTTAGGACATTCCCATTTTTCTTCCTTTTTGGTATTGTTAGTTCTTGTGCATTAAGGATTTCCTTATGGAGGTTTCCCATCCTTTGTCTGCAGTTTTGTGCCTAAGAATTGGGTGCCATGGAATTCTACCAATCTTTACCTTTAGGCCCTTGAAGTCCACTCTGCTAAAGTCAAGCCTTGAAGTCTGTGTCTCCTCAGGTGTTCCTCCTTTCGCAACCCCAAATTCAAAGAAAGCATGATCGCTGAGTCCCAGTGTCCCTGCTACCCTTAGTTTCTTAACCATATCCTCGTTGTTTGTTAGGACTAGGTCCAAGATAGCTGTTCCCCTTGTATTTTCTTCTACCAGCTGGGAGATTAAGTTGTCTGCAAGGCAGGATAAAAATCGGATACAGCCTTTACGCTCTTTACAGTTCCTTGACTGTTGTCGGTTTCTTGACCATAACTTTCACCAAGGATTTTCCAGAGGTTTTCTATTGGGTTTAGATCAGAACTCTGGGCTGGCCATTTCATTGTTTCAATGTTTTCTGTCTCAAGGAACTGCTTTACCCATTTGCTGTGTGACAAGGAGGCATTGTTCTGTATGAAAATTACTGGCTGATTGAGTGCTGAACGCAAGTAAGGAGCCACGTGTTGTTGAAGTAGGTTCTGATATACATAACTCTGTCATATAGCTGTATGAGAGGTCCAACTCCTGCTGCAGAAAGCATTCCCCAAACCATGACACTTCCTCCACCACCATTCACTTCTTAACACACTTTAGGTCAGTCTTTCCCCAGTTTGTCAACGAACATAATGTTTCCCATCAGACCCAAATAAATTAAACTTGCTTTCATCACTAAAATTTAACTTTGGAGCACTTTTCCTCTGTCCACACAACATACTCCTCACCAAAGCAGAGTCCAGCCTTTTGATTCTTTCTGCTAATGAGAGGTTTGGTCACTTCAGAGTGGGCTTTCAGTTGAAATGGTCTTAACTGTATGATGAGACAGATCCTTACCCTGTTCAGTACTGAACTGGCGAGCAATTGCAGCTGCAGTGTAGAAACGATTACCCATGGAGTTTTTCCGTATTATCCTGTCCTCTCTTGTATTTGTTTTTCAAGGGTGACCAGCCTTCTTGGGGGACTTGAAAGAGTTTGTGATGTTGTAAAGATGCAATCTTCTCGAAATCACAGACTTGGGACGACCAACTTCTGCTATGGCTGATAGGGTCACCACTTTGGACTTCATCTGGACAACCTGCTGCCGGAGGGTTTCAGTCCCTTTGGAACGGCACACCATATTTGCAAAGTTAGTAAACTGGAAAGTTAGGCTGCCAGTTACATAGGGTTTGTCAAATAATTAAGGAAATTAGCACCAGGTACCAGATTAACACCAATAACTTGCAGGTATCTGAAAGTGTTCTCTAATTTTGATCCATTGTCTTTTTCATTTATCTCATTTACATTTTTATTATGTGATATGGAATAAATTCAATTTATGAAATAAGTTTAAAATATTGCTAGTTTACTCATGTTAGGATATAATCACATGGGACGACACAATGACCTTAACATTTAGGAAATTGTGTGTTCTCTAATTTTGATCTCCAGTGTGGTGAGAAAGTGAATAAAACTGACCCCACAGAATGATGCATAGGCATTGTATAAAAATTGTCACAATACTTACACAAATGCAAAGTATTATACACATATGGTCCAAAGATGTCCTCATGAAAAGTCACAATACTTGTTACAGAATTTCAAATAACAAGATGGCGGAACGGGACGAGCAGACGACAGCGGCTGATGAGTATTTTATTATGAGTATAGAAAAGATATTAGTGATACCACGCCAGGGGTGAAATAAAAAAATAACATCGGAGTGGAAAAGAGAACCTCTCATAACTCCATATGCCATTAACCTGCAGATATAGGGTCAATCTGTAGGTCGTTAGTGTAAACAGGTACGCAGATGCAACGGTGCAGAGAAGGTAGACACAGTGGTAACTTGAACCAAAGACTATTCAATTGTGAGCGAACCTGAACTGTAAAGTTCGGGGTTCGTACCAGACACCGAGTATCCGGGGCTCCAACATGGACTTTTCATGGAAGTCTGAGTTTGGGTGCTGTTTGGATGCTGAATAAAGCTTGTTGAAAGGCTGCAGCGCAACCAATCAACAAGCTTTTCAGCATGGATCAGTGTTAAATAGTGATTTTGATTTTTTTTTATGAATAATTTTATTCATATGAAAGCCTCACAGTAACGTAAGGCTACTTTCACATTGAGTTTTTACCTACGTTCAGTGGTCCTGTCGGAGCTTCTGTCTGAACACCCCCAAAACGTGTTTCGGATCCATGCACCAATGGGGCCATTGACTTTAATGGAGCAGATGGAGTCAGCATGTGCTCTGACTTGCAAAATTTTCAGGCGTATACGCTTTCTGCAGGCAGATACCCAGATATAGTCTACTACGTCTGGGTGTCCAAAGTGTATACGCCCGAAAATACTGCAAGACAGAGCACACGCTGACTCCGTCTGCTCCATTACAGTCAATGGCCCCGTCGGTGCATGCGTCCGAAACACGTTTTGCAGAGAGGGGTGTTCAGACAGAAGCTCTGACGAGACCAGTGAACGTAGGTGAAAATGAAATGTGAAAGGGGCCTAAGTTACAATGGGTTTTAAGAAACAGTCTACAAACTCAGTGTACAAAGGAAGTATTTTGGGAATCTAGGCTGGGACACCTGTCTTCAAATGACTCAAACTGACATGTTAGTGACTCAAATGTTAGCTTCGAGATTAAAATAGCTTAAGGGATCAAAGGAAGAATTGAAGGTTAGGCTAAAAACTACATTTTTATGGCAACCCTTAATATGCATTGGTTTCCAATAATATGTCCAGTTACACAAGCTAAGCATAACATTTTTAGACTACAGTGATAACTATGTATGGGTACAAGCAAGATGTAACTTTCATGTTAGTCAACAGAAAATGTAGTATATAAGGCAGCTAAAAGTAGGTGGGAGTAGAATTTCCGAGGATTCTCCTAGAAGAACATCTCAGAGGAACAGCCTAAAGGATCCTCCTAGAAAAGTGGAGAAACTCACAACTTCCATGAGAGCAACTGCTTTGTAAGATTGCAAAAATACTTTGACTTTTTATTTGTTTTTCACTAACAAATATTATTTTCCTGTGCAAAGAACTATTTCATTATTTATATATTTATAAACCCATTTATTTTATTCTCAAGTTTTTTCCTTCCTGTACCTCACTGCAGACCCTTTTTTCATAAATAAGAAAGGTTATTTTTAACAGTAAGATACCTGTAAACTGCTATGAACAAAATATAAAAAAATACATTGAGTCCCCCCTATTTTTGATAACCAGTCGAGGTAAAGCAGACAGCTGCTGGATGGTATTATCAGGCTGGGAAGGCCCATGATTATTTGGCCCTTCCCAGACTGAAAATAGCAGCCTGCTGCTGCCCCAGAAGTGTCACATCCATTAGATGTGCCAATTCTGGCACTTTGCCTGGCTCTTCCCAATTACTCTGGGGAACTGGCAATTGCTATGCCGGCAGGTATAGAGTTACAAAAACACACACACACACATGAAAAAATTAGTTTATTTAAATAAAGTTTCCTCCACACACCCTCGTTCACCAATTTATTAATTTAAAAAAATCCTAGACGTTCCGACATAATCCAATGGTGAATTAATACTACCCCACACTACCTCATTCACCAATTTATTATTAAATATGAAGAAATCCTCGAAATTCTGAGGTAATCCAATGGAGTAATGTCCCACAAATGCCAATAAATCCTATGGAGCCTCATTCTGAGAACAGTTTGAGAACGAGGCTCCATAGGTCACTCGTGGTCAACGGCAGATACGGAATTTCTCACGAGAGTAAGAAATTCCATGCCTGCCACTGACTGGGAGGGACTTTATGGAGCCTCATTCTCAGAGCAAGGCACCATAGGATTCAGACAGATTGATGTATTAGTGATTTTTCTGTGCACACCAGTCTTCCTAAGCCTGTGCAAAGAGGCCAGGCAACAAGCACAGAAGGACTTGAATATTATCAATCATTTACCAGTCTAATCTCATCAAATGTAAATGCAAAATAAATGTTTGAGTGTGATGGTGTAATATGTGAGCATTTAGGGCCCCGCTTTGTCTAAAACGGACTCTGCATGCAGTCACATGTCAACTAGATGTGTATGGCCTCACTTAATTCAAATGCATTGAGCAAGACCTGACACATCTAGTCGGAATGTCGCCGGAAGGGTTCTGTTACGGGGGGACCGGCAGATTAGGACCAGGGGGTATATATCTCAATCGCCAGTCGGGGCCCACCATGCTCCAGATGGCAATGGAGCTGCTGGCACCCTGTGGGTTAGGCGGAGACTATAGAGCTGATGACTCAGAGATAACCCAGGAGACCTGGGAACCGGTCACGTGTGTAGGGACACGTCAAACCGGATGACAACCCAGTTAGCGTTTCGGTGGAGCTGGCGCTACTCCGACCACGTGTGTAGGGAACACGTCAGGCCGGATGGTAACCAGTTAGTGTTGACCGAGAAGACCACTGACAGCGCCCTGTTGGCCACGTGTGTAAGACACGTCAGGCCGAGCGGTCCTTCGATTAGCGTTTCTGGTCACCACTCGACTGGCCACGTGTGTGAAGGACACGTCAGACCAAGTAGTCACACCAGTAGCATTTGACTGGGAAGCCGAGGAGAGAAATAGGGTTCACACTCCCAATCCAGGAACACCCTGTTAACTCCACAGGGGTTCTGGAATACGCTGTCCGTGCGCGTAGAGGGCACAACCGGACAGGTGACGCAGCAGGTATGCTTTCCGTGTGCGTAGAGAACACAACCGGACAGGTAACGCAACAGGTATGCTGTCCGTGTGCGTAGGAGGCACAAACGGACAGGTGACACAGCAGCCGCAGTCCAGTTAACGCCACTGGACTGTTATAGCACAACTGGAACGGCAGCAAGGAAGCACGGCGCCTGACCCTGATGTGCCGAGCCACTAATCTTGGCGTGACAGGCACCGTTTGCCTAGCCCTACCTACCGCTTCCAACAAAGCTTATGCCACCATGAACTCTAAATGAAGACTGTGCACCTCCATGTTGTTTCCAGCCCCTTTTATAACCTGGGTCCACCCCAAACCTAGGGTGGAACCACCAAGGTCCAATAGCAGAGTGCCATGTCAGCAGCGACGTCACCAGCGGCCTATCCGACACCGCCACGTCATTGATAACCTCATGGCAGCCACGCCCCAAACACTTCACCAGTTATCGTCTGACGACCAATGGTGAGGTGCCAGATCATAGGGGCGGGCCTCTGCGAGCCAGTCCGGAATGGCCACGTCATCAGGACACCAGACACCCTCTGCCCTATCAGGGCCTGCCACCTCACGGACATGCTCAGTGAGGTCCTTACCGGACCTAGCCTCTGATGCACTAAGTGCCTGAGCATGTTCAGTAGCCTGAACAACAGACTCAGAAATCAGACTATCTGCCTGAGCATGCTCATTAGGAACATCCCAGAACTTAGACACAGCACGAAGTCCGAGTACCTGTGCAACAGGCTGTTAGGATTAATTGTGGGAGCATGCTCAGTAGCCTGAACTGAGGACTTAGTCTCAGAAATGACACAATCAGGCTGAGCATGCTCAGTAGGCAAAACACCAGAGTTAGACGCTGGCCGGGGTAAATCGGTACACGCATGCGCATTAGCCGCCTCTCCACACTTAGGCGTGGTGGAAGGAACAGCCAACTGGACGACCCGAGGCACAGCCAAGAACGGAAGCCGGCGCCTGGGCGCAACAGGAACCGCAGCAGGCTGCTTGCGGCTATGGCGGCGCCGGTTCGTAACAGGTTCCCTGAAAAATGCCCACAGGGAAATTGCCCACAGGAAAAATGCCCACACGGAAAATTGCCCACATGGAAAAATTGCCAATTGCAGCATCACAAAGTTTCAGATCTATGATATTTGAGGTGCAAGGTGAGGATTTTCACATGATAGATGATCAACTTGTGATTTACAGTTGACCTAGTGCAAAACTGCAAAAATGCTGAAGATCTGTGGTTTGTAGCAGTCTGTCATTATCAGCAATAGATAGATACAGTCTGCTCTCATCTCTCACATATTCTGCCTTACTCCTCCCACCAGCCCAGAACAGCAGCACATGCAGAACCAGCAGCAGTGTGATCCAGAGGAGCAATCACTACTATCTGTACTCACAAAAGTATCACTGATTATCTGTTGAGTTAGGGGTGCTTCACACATAGCGAGATCACTACCGAAATCGCTGCTACGGTACGGTTTTGGTGACGCAACAGTGACCTCATTAGCAATCTCGCTGTGTGTGACACTGAGCAGCGATCTGGCCCCTGCTGCGAGATCGCTGCTCGTTACACACAGCCCTGGTTCGTTTTCTTCAAAGGCGCTCTCCCGCTGTGACGTACAGATCGCTGTGTGTGACAGCGAGAGAGCGACGAAATGAAGCGAGCAGGGAAATGAGCCGGCATCTGGCAGCTGCGGTAAGCTGTAACCAGGGTAAACATCGGGTAACCAAGGTGGTTACCCGATATTTACCTTAGTTACCAACCTCCGCAGCTCTCACGCTGCCTGTGCTGCTGGTTCCGGCTCTCTGCACATGTAGCTGCAGTACACATCGGGTTAATCACATCTAATACATTATCATCTCAGTGGGAGCCTTGTGTTCGTGCTGGGAATGTATGATATGTTTTTGCAGGTCCGCCATCAGGGCATTACTACTGTGACTGGTGTAGGGGGCCCGGTGAAGAGAGGGGGCCCGGATAGGCCTGGGGTAATAACTTAGCTTTGATAAGCCCCAGGCAGGCCAGGCCTCCCCTCTTCACCGGGCCCCAGTCACAGCCGCAGCAAAGGGGCCCGGCCGTTTCAGCCAACACACACACACACACACACACACACACACACACACCTAAATTGCAGGCGAAGCCCTTCCAGGGCATCGCATGCAAATTAGCCATGTGTCCGGAAACAAGGCACATGGAGCAGAGCAGGGAGACGGCGTGTCATCCCGCAGCCCAATGTGATGAGGTCATCACTCTGCACCTTATCACAGTGCTGCAGGCAACGCGGAGGTGGCGAGGACATGGCATCTGGCGGGGAAAGGTTGGCGCTCTGTGAGCTGAACACCGCCGGGGGGCGGGGGCGCCCCTGTCTTGCTTTAGCTGCGGGGTTGGAACCGAGGGCCTGAAATGACTTTTTCTGCGCCCCCTGGCCAGATTCCCGGGGGCCGCAGTGCTGCGGTGCTTACATACAAATGTGGTCGGGACTTACTGTGTGAGCGGGTTTAGCTGTATGCCTGGAGTCCCCCCTCTGTTGTGTGCCTGCTCTCCAGTGAGGTCACCCACCCCAATGCTTGTGCAGCCCCTTAGTGCTGTGTGCAGCCCCCCAATGCTGTGTGCAGCCTCCAGTCCTGTGTGCAGCCCCCCAGTGCTGTGTGCAGCCCCCAATGCTGTGTGCAGCCCCTTAGTGCTGTGTGCAACTCCCCAATGCTGTGTGCAGCCCCCCCCAGTGCTGTGTGCAGCCCCACCCGTGCTGTGTGCCGCCCCCCCCAGTGTTCTGTGCCGCCTCCTCCAGTGCTCTGTGCCGCCCACCCCAGTGCTCTGTGCTGCCCCCCCAGTGTTGTTTATTACCACCAGTGTTGTGTTCCCTCAAATGCTGTGTACCACCCCCAGTGCTGTTTGTCCCCCTAGTGATGTCTGTACTCTGCAATTGCTGACCATGCCACCCAGTGATGTCCGTGCCCCCCTAGTGATGTCTGTGCCCCCCTAGGGGTGTTCGTTCCCACCTAGGGATGTCTGTGCCCACCTAAGGATGTATGTGCCTCCCTAGGGATGTCTGTGGCCCCCTAGTGATGTCTGTGTACCCCCCTAGTGATGTCTATGTGCCCCCTGGTGATGTCTGTGTGCCCCACCTTGTGATGTCTGTGTACCTTCACTAGATGTCTGTGTACCCCCCTAGTGATGTCTGAACTCCCCCCTAGTGATGTCTGTGTACCCACTACTGATGTCTGTGCACTCCCCTAGTGATGTCTGTGCGCCCCCCCTAGTGATGTCTGTAATGTAATTGTTTGAGAGAAATACTTCTTTTTCTGGAACAACTTGAAGGGTGCTAACACTTTTGGCCGTGTGTGTTTGTGTGTATGTATATATATATGTGTGTGTGTATATATATATATATATATATATATATATACACATACACACACACACACACGCACACACACACACACTAGCTGTAATATCCAGAGTTGCCTGGGATGGTAGCTGTCTCTCCCACTGTCCCTCTCTCCCAGCCTCACTCTGTCTCCCTCTCTGTCTGTCTCTTTCCCTGTCTGTCTGTCTCTGTCTGTCTCTTTGTCTGTCTCTGTCTGTGTGTCTGGCTCTTTCCCTGTCTGCCTCTTTCCCTGTCCCTGTCTGTCTCACTCCCTGTCTGTATCTCTCCCTGTCTGTCTCTCTCCCTGTCTGCCTCTCTCCGTTTGTCTCTTTCACTGTCTGTCTCTCTCTGTCTCCCTCTGTCTCTATCTTTCTCTCTCTGTCTCTCTCTGTCTCCCCACCGATATCATATTATCTCACACATAAGCTTCTTATACTAAGAATGTCCTTTGTTCCTATAACAACCAATCACAGTTCCTATTAATGACCTGTAGCTCCCAGCTCCGTTGACTTTAATGGAGGCAGGATTTTTGGTGAAAAACTAAAGCGTGGGGTTAAATTTTCTCCTCAAAACATAGTCTGACGTTCCCTGATTCACATGAGGCATCTGTGCAAAATTTCGTGATTGTAAATGTGACGGTATGCATTCCTAGCGGACATACACACATACATATATACAACTTTATGTATTAGAGATATAAATATATATATATATATATATATATATATATATATATATACTGTATATATGCACACACACGTTTTTCCAAGCATGGCGTCGAGAGTGGGGAAAGTTTGAGGGGTAGAGGCAGAGCTGGGATGAAGCCTATGCGGAGTCTCAAGGGGGCCCAGAGATTTTGCCTGTATGGGGCCCTGAAATTACTAGTGGCGGCCCTGTGATTTTGCAGTGGTGTAACTAGAGTCCAATGCGCCCCAGTGTGAAATTTGGACCTGCCCCCACCACTCACACATGTTTTTCACATGTATGGGCCCTTGTAGCATTCTAACTTCTATCAAGACTTATGAACTGCCTCCCCTCCCCCTTAATTATGTAGTAATGTCCCCCGTCCTGGTATATATGCCTATCATCCTGGTGAATTTGTCCTCATACTGGTATATATGTCCCAATGCTGGTATATATGTTCCCATCCTGGGTTAAATGGTCCCCAATCCTAGTGGGCATTCATGTCTGTTGGCAATTTTCTGTGGACATTTTTCACATATCATGTGAACATCCTCACCTTGCACCTCAAATATCATAGATCTGAAACTTTCTGATGCTGCAATTGGCAATTTTCTGTGTGGACAATTTTCCATGTGGGCAATTTTCTGTGTGGACAATTTTCCATGTGGGCAATTTTCTGTGTGGGCAATTTTCCTGTGGGCATTTTTCCTGTGGGCATTTTTCTGGTCACCGGCCGGAAGTATGCAGATCACATACTTGTGGTCATGTGACTACACACTCCTGACGCAGGAACCGGACACTCCTGTAGTGTGTGAGATGTGACACACAGTGACTGCAGACTTGTGCCCCAAGCCTGGACAACTCCTATAAAAGGAAACTATGGTCAGAAAATGATGTGTTTACTTAAATCAGGTTTTTTGTGTTAAATATATTTTTTTGTAACTTTCTTGCCATTTTTTTTTTCTTTTTACAATCTGTATTGGGACACCGGCTTTTTTAGACTAACTTTATTTTTTGGCGAGAAACAACACATGTACATAGCCTCAATGGTCAGATTCCTAACTTACTGGTTGGTCTAATACGCCTGTGCAAAGGTCATTTTGAAGGGAGGGGGACCAGGGTTCTGCTGTTACATCACTTATTGTGATTGGTGGATCCTGTGTTATCATCGCATTATAAAGGTGTTGACTGTCAGTGTAAGATGCAATAACAGAGAATCAAAACGTTGCATCAAAGCAAAAATGGTACCATTAAAAATGTCAGCTCAAGACGCAAAAATAAGCAGTCACTGAGCCATAAAATGAGAATGCTACGTATCGCAGAAAATGGTACAAAAAATGCGCAATTTTTCTGGACAAACTTGTGCATTTTTTTTAACCCCTTAGATCAAAGTAAACCTATACATTTGTACCGCACGGTCTGAATACCAGACAAGATTTAATCCTTCAATACACATAAATAGTTCTCTTTTTTTTTTTTTTTTTTTTTCTTTTTGCTCCTCTTTTGTGGCTTAAACAAGCACAAGATAATAAGACTAATATTTTCCATTCTATTCAGAATTGTATTGTGAAAAAACTTCTGCATTTTCTATAGTTCAATCTGAATAACAATGTCAAATATTGACAAATAATAAAAAATAAAATACAAAAATTTTTTTTTTTTCTTTTTGCTCCTCTTTTGTGGCTTAAACAAGCACAAGATAGTAAGACTAATATTTTCCATTCTATTCAGAATTGTATTGTGAAAAAACTTCTGCATTTTCTATAGTTCAATCTGAATAACAATTTAAAATATTGACAAATAATAAAAAATAAAATACAAAAATTTTTTATTTTTTTTTTTCGCTTCCCTTCTGGGATTCAAACAAGTACAGGGAAGCTAAATTAAATGGTTCTTACTTTATTTAAAATAGAATATCCCATTAAAATCCTAAAAAATCCCTCACATCTTTTCTGTTTATTTTGAATTATAATTTATAATACCTACAAAAAATAAAGAATAAGCTTGTTTTGTAAGAAGAGAACTTTTAAACAGAAAATCCCTCTGAATATTCAGGCTCGGCACTAGGTGCCGCACAGTCTGAATACCCGACAGGATTTAATTATTCAGTACTCACAAACAGTCTCTTTTGTGCTTCTCCTCTAAAGGCCCCGTCACACTAAGCAACATCGCTAGCAACATCGCTGGTAACGAACAACTTTTGTGACGTTGCTAGCGATGTTGCTGTGTGTGACATCCAGCAACAACCTGGCCCCTGCTGTGAGGTCGTTGGTTGTTGCTGAATGTCCTGGGCCATTTTTTAGTTGTTGCTGTCCTGCTGTGAAGCACAGATCGCTGTGTGTGACAGCGAGACAGCAACAACTAAATGTGCAGGCAGCAGGAGCCGGCTTCTGCGGACGCTGGTAACCAATGTAAACATCGGGTAACCAAGAAGCCCTGTCCTTGGTTACCCGATATTTACCTTTGATACCAGCCTCCGCAGCTCTCACTGCCTGTGCTGCCGGCTCCTGCTCTGTGCACATGTAGCTGCAGCACACATCAGGTAATTAACCCGATGTGTGCTGTAACTAGGAGAGCAAGGAGCCAACGCTAAGCATTGTGCGCTGCTCCCTGCTCTGTGCACATTTAGCTGCAGCACACATCGGGTTAATTAACCTGATGTGTGCTGTAACTAGGAGACTGGGGGCTGGTCACTGGTTGCTGGTGAGCTCACCAGCAACTCGTGTAGCCACGCTCCAGCGATCCCTGCCAGGTCAGGTTGCTGGTGGGATCGCTGGAGCGTCGCAGTGTGACAGCTCACCAGCAACCTCCTAGCAACTTACCAGCGATCCCTATCGTTGTTGGGATCGCTGGTAAGTTGCTTAGTGTGACTGGACCTTAAGGTTCTGACAAGCATGTGAAAGTAAGACAAAGAGGTTTTTTTTGTTTTTTTTTTTTTTCTCTCTATTCAGAATCACTCTGAATATTCAGACTCGGCACCAGTGTGCCGCACGGCTTGAATATCAGACAATGTCCAATTTTTGAACATACAAAAATTGTCCCTTTTTTGTTTCTCTTTTGTGATTTGAACAAGTATAGGGAAGCTAGATAAACTAGTTCTTATCTCATTCAGAATTGTGTACTCTATTAAAAACTCAGAAAATTCTCTGTATCTTTTACGATTCATTCTGAACAATAACTTAAAATACTCACAAAAAATAAAAAACAAGCCTGTTTTGTAGGAAGAAAACTTTCAAACAGAAAAGAGATCTTCTGAATATTAAAACTCAGCACTAGATGCCGCACAGTCTGAATACCCGACAGCACTTGATTATTCAGTACATACAAACAGTCCCCTGTTTGCTTCTCCTCTGTGGTTAAAACAAGCATAGGGAAACAAGACAAATAGTTTTCCTTTTTTTTTTTTTTTCTTCCCTTCTGGGATTCAAACAAGTATAGGGAAGCTAAATTAAATGGTTCTTACTCTATTTAAAATAGAATATCCCATTAAAAGCCTAAAAAATCACTCACATTTTTTTCTGTTTATTTTGAATAATAATTCATAATACCTATAAAAAATAAAGCATAAGCTTGTTTTGTAAGAAGAGAACTTTTAAACAGAAAATCCCTCTGAATATTCAAGCTCGGCACTAGGTGCCGCACAGTCTGAATACCCGACAGGATTTAATTATTCAGTACTCACAAACAGTCCCTTTTGCGCTTCTCCTCTGAGGTTCTGACAAGCATGGGAAAGCAAGACAAATAGGTTTTTTTTTTTTTTCCAGAACTATATATTCTATTAAAACTTAAGGGAATCTTGTGTATTCTTTTTGGTTTAATTTAAATAATAATTCAAAGTAATCACACAAGAAATAAAGAATAAAATTGTTTTGTAAGCTATATGTAATTCTCATAGCTATTCATGTATTTCCTTATGCTTTTTGAATGAATGTTCAGCTGGAGAAAGTTACACATATAAAAATTTCATAAAATCTCTCCTATACTTAGTCTCATTGACTTAATATACTAATCTTTGATGAAAATTATTTCCAGTGTTTTTTTATTCATTTTTGATAGGACAATTATTTTCTAAAACTTCATATTGTGGATACCCACATGTATGTTTTTACTTTTTACGTGACTGAGGATAGTGTGGTTTGGGAATCTCACACCTGCACGTTTTTAGTCTAATTTGATCACTAATCCCACCCCACTACGTGTTATGTGTAACTTTTAAATACTGAACCAGTTTGGTTACAACACATGCCATGAATAAGACTCTCTGGTCGAAACGCGTCGGATAGATCCACTTTTTGCACTTGTGCCTCTGTGTCCACTGCACAGTCTGCATGTTTTTATACTTATACAAATAAATACAAGTTTTATTTTTATCCTCCTTGATGCTGGATATTTGATTCTTGCTGCCTTCGTCTCCGCCCGGGCCAGGGCGTTCCTTGCATCGGTGCAGAGTCCAGGAGTGAAGAGGGGTGAGCTGACAAATTTCTCTTGCTACGTATCGCAGAAAATGGTACAAAAAATGCGCAATTTTTCTGGACAAACTTGTGCATTTTTTTTAACCCCTTAGATCAAAGTAAACCTATACATTTTTGGTGTCAACGAACTCGTACCGACCTGAGGCATCACACCGACACATCAGTTTTACTATATAGTGAACTTGGTGAATAAAATATCCCAAAAACAATCAGGCAGTCACACTTTTTTTGCTATTTTTTTCTCACTTGGATTTATTTTTGCCATTTTCCAGTACACTATATGGTAAAACTCATGATTTTATTCAAAAGTACAACTTGTCCCGCAAAAAAATAATCCCTTATATGGCAAGATTGACGGAAAAAAAAAAGTTACAGCTCTCGGAAGAAGGGGAGGAAACCCCCCCCCCCGGAAAGATGGAAAATCGCCCGGGGTTGAACGGGTTAGGGCTGCTTCTCACTTGCTAGTTTCTCGCAGTAGAGCAATGCGAGAAAAACTCACATTGGAATCGGACACGTTAGTCAATGATTCAGCTCGCATTTGCGATTTATTCTCAGTGCAAATCGGACTGAGAAAAAAATCGCAGCATGCTGCTTTTTTGCGAGTTTCTACTGCGAGTCTCTCCAATGCAAGTCTATGGGAGCGTGTAAAAAATCGGATGTCACGGGACGGCACTCACACCACCCTAGTGACATGCGATTTTCTAAATACATTTCTCGCATGTTTCCTAAAACACTGGAAACAAGTGATGTCTCACAATGTCTGTCAATCACTATTCTCTGTCAGTCAGTCTCTCCCTCTCGCTCTCTATTCTCTATCTGTCGGTCCGTCACTATCTCTGTCCCTCTCTCACAGTCTGTCGGTCATTTTCCCCTCCTCTCTCATACTCACCGTTCCCCGATCCCCGGCGCGGCGCTGCACGTCATTCACACTGCTGCGGCGGCTTTTACTATTTTGAAAAAGCCGGCCGCTCATTAAACAATCTCGTATTCCCTGCTTTCCCCGCCCACAGGCGCCTCGGATTGGTTGCAGTGACACACGCCCCCACGCTGAGTGACAGGTGTCTCACTGCACCCAATCACAGCAGCCGGTGGGCGTGTCTATACTGTGCAGTGAAATAAATAATTAAATAATTAAAAAAACGGCGTGCGGTCCCCCCAATTTTAATACCAGCCAGATAAAGCCATACGGCTGAAGGCTGGTATTCTCAGGATGGGGAGCTCCACGTTATGGGGAGCCCCCCAGCCTAACAATATCAGTCAGCAGCCGCCCAGAATTGCCGCATACATTAGATGCGACAGTTCTGGGACTGTACCCGGCTCTTCCCGATTTGCCCTGGTGTGTTGGCAAATCGGGGTAATAAAGAGTTAATGGAAGCCCATAGCTGCCACTAAATCCTAGATTAATCATGTCAGGCGTCTCCCCGAGATACTTTCCATGATTAATCTGTAAGTGACAGTAAATAAACACACACACACCAGAAAAAATCCTTTATTAGAAATAAAAAACACAAACATATACCCTCGTTCACCACTTTAATAAGCCCGAAAAAGCCCTCCATGTCCGGCATAATCCAGGATGGTCCAGCGTCGCTTCCAGCTCTGCTGCATGGAGGTGACCGGAGCTGCAGAAGACACTGCCGCTCCTGTCACCTCCACGTGGCAACTGAAGACAGCCGCGCGATCAGCTGAGCTGTCACTGAGGTTACCCGCGGCCACCGCTGGATACAGTGACAGCGGGTAACCTCAGTGACAGCTCAGCTGATCGCGCTATTCCCTTTATTAGCTGCGTGGAGGTGACAGGAGCGGCGGTGTCTTTTCCGGTCACCTTCATGCAGCAGAGCTGGAAGCGACGCTGGACCATCTTGGATTACGCCGGACATGGAGGGCTTTTTGGGGCTTATTAAATTGGTGAACCAGGGAATTTGTTAGTGTTTTTTATTTCTAATAAATGATTTTTTCAGGTGTGTGTGTGTTTAGTTACTGTAACTTACAGATTAATCATGGAAGGTATCTCGTGGAGACGCCTGACATGATTAATCTAGGATTTAGTGGCAGCTATGGGCTTCCATTAACTCCTTATTACCCCGATTTGCCAACGCACCAGGGCAAATCGGGAAGAGCCGGGTACAGTCCCAGAACTGTCGCATCTAATGTATGTGGCAATTCTGGGCGGCTGCTGACTGATATGGTTAGGCTGGAGGGCTCCCCATAACGTGGAGCTCCCCATCCTGAGAATACCAGCCTTCAGCCGTATGGCTTTATCTGGCTGGTATTAAAATTGGGGGGACCGCACGCCGTTTTTTTAAAATGTTTAATTATTTATTTCACTCCCCAGTATAGACACGCCCACCGGCTGCTGTGGTTGGGTGCAGTGAGACACCTGTCACTCAGCGTGGGGGCGTGTGTCACTGCAACCAATCATAGGCGCCTGTGGGCGGGGAAAGCAGGGAATACGAGATTGTTTAATGAGCGGCCGGCTTTTTCAAAATAGTAAAAGCCGCCGGAGCAGTGTGAACGCCGTGCAGCGCCGCGCCGGAGATCGGGGATCGGTGAGTACGAGAGAGGAGGGGAAAATGACCGACAGACTGTGAGAGAGGGACAGAGATAGTGACGGACCGACAGAGAGAGGGCTGCTAACTTCAGTCACTCAGGGGATTAGCGGTCACCGGTGAGTCCTTCACAGGTGACCGCTAATCAGGACGCGGCACAGAAAGAGCCGCAGCATGACAATGAAGTCGGGTGAAGTTCACCCGAATTCATTCTGATCGTGCGGCTCTGTCTATGTCTGCTGTCATCTGCCATTCAGCTCTGCTACATGGCTGTCTGTGTCTGCTGTCAGCGGCCATGTAGCAGAGCTGAATGGCAGATGACATAGTAAAAAATACGCATTACACACGCATTACACACGCTAGTAAAATCATTAATTTATTCAGAAAAAGCATCGCACTTGCGTTGCACTCGGACCTAACGTGAACTAAAATCAGCCGAGTTTTTTTCAGCCCAGTCGGACCGATTTTACTCGCATAGATGTGTTTCCAGCCTTAAACAATAAGGCAAATTTCTGATGATAGCTTCCCTTTAACCTTCTGCTGAGATTATATTTTGTCTGAATTGTTTAATAAATGTAGATGGGAAGTCGCAGATCGCAGCTCTTCACATTTGTTTGAAAGGTGCTTGCCTTATTTCTGCCCATGGGGAAGCAGTGGACTACGTGGAATGTTCTCTAAGGTGAAGGGGAGAATTGAGGTTGTAATATTCCTGAATGGTCTCTTTTATCCATTTGGGTAAAGACATTTTGCCACATATCATGACTGAAAATTGAATAAAGAGGATTTCTGGGATATGTTGCATATTTGGTGGAGCTGTAGCCTCATTAAGCCTTTTTGGAGTGGGGTCTTCTTGGCATACAATAGCATTAGTGGGGAGGCCCTCTCTGGTTCTCCACAAATCGCTCTTATCTATCCTACCGGGGTCTGTTAAATCTCAGAAAATGGGACTATTGCGGTTTTGCCTAGCGGCTGCCCGAGCTGTAATCCCCAGACACTGGAGGTCCACCCGTGCCCCCGCCTTGTATGAGTGGCTTGAGGAGATGGCCTCCCTTTACAGAATGGAGAGTCTCACTGCTGAAATTCAGGACGCTACTGAAAAATTTATTAAGATCTGGAGTCCCTGGGTCATTTTTTTGGATTCTCCGGACTTCAGGTCCCTCTTTGGGGCGAGTTGAGGCTCTACCTAGATCTTCCCTACTAGTTATTCCCGGCCCTTTCTTGCTCTTCCCCATGATCCTTCTCCCCGTCATCATTCACTTTGTCTACCTCCCTCTTTCTTTCTTTCTTTCTTTATTTCTTTTCCTTCGACTGACCATTATGTGCCTCTATGGTATGAATGGTAAATCTTTGCTGTTATGGTATAGTTTATGGATTTTATACTTTTATAATGGTTCAAGACAGAATGATATAAATGTTCTTAAATGTTCTTTATTGTAACAAACTGTATATGGCTACAACCATGCAAAGCCTTTCATGTTTCATTGCATTCTTGTTTTTTTTTTGTTTTGTCTCTATTTGGGGGTTTGCCTTGGTCTGCAGCCCTGCTTTTTGTAACCAACATTAATTTTTCAATAAAAAAGCGATTAAACATAAAGAGGATTTCTGACTGATTTAGGCAAGTAGTAAGCACAGATCTGCTAATATGGTCAGGTGAATTGTTAAGTGCTATCCCTTATATTAGGTTATCCTTGGAAGTCTTCCTCTGAGGTTTTTGTCTTTTCTCACAATATAAGCCTAAATATAAGTATCATTCCTTTAGTCTTGTTTGCTTTGAGTGTTTGCGCAACAACTAGTTAATTATTATATAGTACCAGATACCTTTGTCTGTCTGTACATGACGCTTACTTACAAATATTATTGTTTTGTAGAAAATGGTTTTCTGGCAAAAGAATTAGACTGCAGTGATCTGCATTATGCAACGTTCTGAAACTACAACATTTTGTCAGGCCATATTAAGAATTGTAATACCAATATGTTTGTCGAGGTACGAAAAAAATGATGAGCTTCCTGTAACATAGGTCATCAATATCAGAATAGTGGGGGTCCGAGCACCCTGGCACCCTCGTGATCAGCTATCAATTACTCTAGCAGTGGCCAGATAGAAACACATGGAACTGCAAACATCAGCTCCACGTAATGTTTAACTGCAGGTTCCTATTCTTTTGGCAATTTTGTTGCAATCAAATTATTGCAATAATGTGACTGCAGACTTGTGAATCCTCAAATCATACACACTGTGCACTGTGAGGATTCGCTGGTGTCAGAGCTGGGAACAGCAGTCACGTGGCCGCAATTATGCGATGTACAGACTCCTGGCCATAATCTGACTAAATGAGAGCAACCCCACTCAACATAGGTGTATTGAGCAAGGTTGGACCCCTATAGTCGGATTCTAGCCTGGAGTATGTATATCGCATACTCATGGCCAACTGACTGCCATTACCGGCTCTGACACCAGCGAATCCTCACTGTATGATTCAGGGACTGGGGAGGATCAAATAATGCAGAAACCCAAAAAGGTAACAGAGTGGTTGGAAACTTAGTGGACTGCAGACCTAATCCTGACACACAACTAACAGTAGCCGTGGGGCATGCCTACGATGACCTGGACGCCTCCACAAAGCCGGAGAACTTAGTAATCTTACAGATAGAAATATAAGAAAGCTAATCTGCCTCGGAGTAGTCCCCAAAGATAGATAGATAGCCCCCCACATGTAAAGCCTACAGTGATATAGAAAAACACAATACAAAGCCAGAAAGGACAGATTTCAGCAAAGATGAGGCCCAAACTATCTTTATAGAAAAGGATAGGAAAGCGCAACTGTCTGCAGCCGTAAAAACCCTAATAAATACCAGCACTACTGATATGGAAAAATCCTGAGGTCACACAATCTCTCCCCCACTGTACCAGCACTCAGATGTTACTGGGATCCAAAAAACACTAATACAGATGAGGGACTGAATAATACCGAGCATGACAAAACACAAATCTTGGAGAATCATGGAGCTAAGTATAGAGACACTCCCAGGAGGGAATGATCCCATTCCACCATGAACTCCTCACAGACAAATTAGGAATCATGCATAGTATCAAAGCAGAACAACAACAAAAGGTGGTAAACCAGGGGTCTCAAACACGCGGCTCGCGGGCCGCATACGGCCCTTCAGGCGGGTTCTTGCAGCCCGCAGGCCCGTGGACCCGGTAAAGATGGCGACCGGTGCAGGGGCCGCAGCCACCAGCTATTTATTTCAACTTACAGTTTTGCCTTTGCCACGCACGGTGAAGTTCTCGCTGCAGAACGCAATAACAGCCGCCTGCCAATCAGAGGCAAGCACCTGCTGCATATGACCTTAGATGCTTGCCTGTGATTGGTCAGTGGCTGTTGTGCAGTGAGAACTGCTCTGCACGCGCCGGCAGAAAGTTCAGCGGTGATTAGCTGTGATCATTACCGGGTCCACGTGCCTGCATGCTGCCGATGGAGGATAGATGGATCCTCCATGCTGCCGATGGAGGATAGGTGAGCAGAATGTTTTCGTGTGTGTGGTGTGTGTGTTTCTGTTGCTGGCTGAGGCTGCACAGGGTGTGTGTGTGTGTGTGTTAGCTGAGGCTGCACAGGGTGTGTGTGTTTCTTGCTAGCTGAGGCTGCACAGGGGGTGTGTGTGTGTGTGTGTGTGTGTTAGCTGAGGCTGCACAGGGTGTGTGTGTGTGTGTGTGTGTGTGAGAAGCTGAACAGGGTATGTATGTTAGCTGAGGCTGCAAATGGTGTGTGTGTTGCTAGCTGAGGCTGAACAGAGTGTGTGTGTTAGCTGAGGCTGCACAGGGTGTGTGTGTGTTGCTAGCTGAGGCTGCACAGGGTGTGTGTAAATGTGTGTGTGTTGCTAGCTGAGGCTGCACAGGGTGTGTGTGTTGCTAGCTGAGGCTGAAAAGAGTGTGTGTGTGTTTGTGTGTTTTGCTAGCTGAGGCTGCACAGTGTGTGTGTGTGTGTGTGTGTGTGGGTTGCTAGCTGAGGCTCAATAGAGTTTGTGTGTTGCTAGCTGAGGCTCAATGGAGTGTGTGTGTGCTGCTAGCTGAGGCTCAATAGAGAGAGTGTGTGTGTGTGTGTGTGTTTACTACAAGACATGCATGGGGCACATTACTACAAGAAGGGGACCTGCATGAAGCACATTACCACAAGAAGGGGACCTGCATATGGGGCACATTACCACAAGAAGGGGACCTGCATGGGGCACATTATTATAAGAAGGGGACCTGAATGAGGGGACATTACTACAAGAAGGGGTCCTGCATGGGGCACATTGCTACAAGGTGGGACCAGGATGGGCACATTACTACAAGAAGGGGACCTGCATGGGGCACATTATTATAAGAAGGGGACCTGAATGAGGGCACATTACTACAAACAGGAGTCCTGCATGGGGCACATTACTACAAGAAGGGGAGCTGCATGGAGGCATAATAATACAAGAAGGGGAGCTGCATGGAGGCATAATAATACAAGAAGGGGAGCTGCATGGAGGCATAATAATACAAGAAGGGGAGCTGAATGGGGGAACATTAATACAAGAAGAGGAGCTGAATGGGAGAACATTAATACAAGAAGAGGACCTGCATGGGGCACATTGCTACAAGGGGACAAGAATGCGCACATTTTTACAGAATGGGGAACAGCATGGGGCACATTACTACAAGATGTTAGCCAAAATTACTATGCGGTGCTTATTGTAAAACTGTATTACTTACAAAAAGGGGAAAAAAATGTAAAATATATATATATACATATATACAGTTAGGTCCAGAAATATTTGGACTGTAACACAAGTTTTGTTATTTTAGCTGTTTACAAAAACATGTTCAGAAATACAATTATATATATAATATGGGCTGAAAGTGCACACTCCCAGCTGCAATATGAGAGTTTTCACATCTAACTCGGAGAAAGGGTTTAGGAATCATAGCTCTGTAATGCATAGCCTCCTCTTTTTCAAGGGACCAAAAGTAATTGGACAAGGGACTCTAAGGGCTGCAATTAACTCTGAAGGCATCTCCCTCCGTAACCTGTAATCAATGAAGTAGTTAAAAGGTCTGGGGTTGATTACAGGTGTCTGGTTTTGCATTTGGAAGCTGTTGCTGTGACCAGACAACATGCGGTCTAAGGAACTCTCAATTGAGGTGAAGCAGAACATCCTGAGGCTGAAAAAAAGAAAAAATCCATCAGAGAGATAGCAGACATGCTTGGAGTAGCAAAATCAACAGTCGGGTACATTCTGAGAAAAAAGGAATTGATTGGTGAGCTTGGGAACTCAAAAAGGCCTGGGCGTCCACGGATGACAACAGTGGTGGATGATCGCCGCATACTTTCTTTGGTGAAGAAGAACCCATTCACAACATCAACTGAAGTCCAGAACACTCTCAGTGAAGTAGGGGTATCTGTCTCTAAGTCAACAGTAAAGAGAAGACTCCATGAAAGTAAATACAAAGGGTTCACATCTAGATGCAAACCATTCATCAATTCCAAAAATAGACAGGCCAGAGTTAAATTTGCTGAAAAACACCTCATGAAGCCAGCTCAGTTCTGGAAAAGTATTCTATGGACAGATGAGACCAAGATCAACCTGTACCAGAATGATGGGAAGAAAAAAGTTTGGAGAAGAAAGGGAACGGCACATGATCCAAGGCACACCACATCCTCTGTAAAACATGGTGGAGGCAATGTGATGGCATGGGCATGCATGGCTTTCAATGGCACTGGGTCACTTGTGTTTATTGATGACATAACAGCAGACAAGAGTAGCCGGATGAATTCTGAAGTGTACCGGGATATACTTTCAGCCCAGATTCAGAAAAATGCCACAAAGTTGATCGGACGGCGCTTCATAGTACAGATGGACAATGACCCCAAGCATACAGCCAAAGCTACCCAGGAGTTCATGAGTGCAAAAAAGTGGAACATTCTGCAATGGCCAAGTCAATCACCAGATCTTAACCCAATTGAGCATGCATTTCACTTGCTCAAATCCAGACTTAAGACGGAAAGACCCACAAACAAGCAAGACCTGAAGGCTGCGGCTGTAAAGGCCTGGCAAAGCATTAATAAGGAGGAAACCCAGCGTTTGGTGATGTCCATGGGTTCCAGACTTAAGGCAGTGATTGCGTCCAAAGGATTCGCAACAAAATATTAAAAATAAAAATATTTTGTTTGGGTTTGGTTTGTTTGTCCAATTACTTTTGACCTCCTAAAATGTGGAGTGTTTGTAAAGAAATGTGTACAATTCCTACAATTTCTATCAGATATTTTTGTTCAAACCTTCAAATTAAACGTTACAATCTGCACTTGAATTCTGTTGTAGAGGTTTCATTTCAAATCCAATGTGGTGGCATGCAGAGCCCAACTCGCGAAAATTGTGTCACTGTCCAAATATTTCTGGACCTAACTGTACACACACACACACACAAAAGAAGTACACATTTGTTATAATAGACAAATGAAAAATGTTCAAAAACAATGATCAAAGGGTGTATAGAAAGAAAAAATGGTATCACTACTAATGTCACTTTGTCCTGAAAAGAATGTGGCCCCTCAAATTATTTTTTTTCTGTGTGCGGCCCATACAGCCAGCCGAGTTTGAGACCCCAGTGGTAAACAAACAGCAGAGGTACAAGACCACTTATCTGAGGGAAGTTCTGGAAGTTAGCAGAGCTGGTAGCGGAATGTCCTTATAGCCCCCTTCACACATCCGTGAAAAACCACGCACATTTTTCACAGACGTGTCAGAGGTGCGTTTTGCCCTCTGTGACCCGTGTTTATGTGTGACGCCCTGGACCCCCAGGGGTCACAGTACACTAACCCCACACACACACACACCCTCCCCTGGGTAGGTGACATCAGTCAATCAAACCCTTGTTGCCACCCTCCAGGCTTGATGTCCACACCAGGTGGGGCGGAGCCAGGCGGTTGACCCCACCCACCGAGGAGTTCACAAGCCTGGAGGCGGGAAAAGACAGTAGTTAGGTGGTAGACAGTGAAAGTGAGAGAAGTGAAAACTGTTGGTGTCTAGGTTGGAGCCCAGGCATGTTCAGCAAGGTCGGCAGACGGTGGTGGCCGGTTGCAGGAGTTGGTGTAGGTCAGCGGAACCGTAGGCCCGACTTCGGGCGGTGGCCCGCCGGTACCGAACTGGGGAGCAGATTGAAGGCAAGCACCAAGGCAGGGTACTCAGACCTCAACCAGGCTAGTAGCCGCCGAAAAGGTCAAATTATCTGATTGCGGTCTGGACCTCAGGGGTTCATTCCCACCTAAGTCCCGTCAGAAGGCAACAGCCTAACCCGTCCGGATAAGTGCCACAGCCAAGGGCCAGAGATCCAAGGGCCAGCGCCTGCGGGCAAACGGGCTCTCCCGACACGTACACGCCGGGGAGCGGACTACCTGTGGGAAGCCATAAAAGTCAAATACACTTACACAGGTGCAGGGAAACGACAGCCACATCAACCCATCCGGGGAGAGTGAGAACACCGCAGCCGGCTGTGGGCCCCGTCCATCCAGCCATTTGGTTTACCAGAGACTCTGTCCTTCTGTGTCTGAGTGAGTACAACAGTGCCATCCGGCACCGCGCTGCACCGCAACGTTGCACCCGTGCCCACGCTGCCTCCCCGTCTCGGCACCTGCACCTATATCTCCTCCCTACTCCCCAACCAGGGCCCCAACACCTCAGCTGCTCTCCGCCATCGCTCCCGGGATCCCCAGTCACCACAACCCGTGGGTGGCGTCACGACCGACATCCCAAACATCCACCAAAAACCTCCCCTTTTCACTCGTGGACAAGGAGGCGCTACTCGAGCCCCGAGTCCGGCCCCGTGCTCGAGCCACCGAGGAGCAGAAGCACCGAACCCGAGCGCCAGTGATCCCAGACGAGCGGCGTTCCCCACCCCTTCGCCCGCGACAACTTGGCGCCACGAACAGGATCCTACCCGTCTACTTACCAGTAGAAGTGCACCTTGCAGTCCCCGCTGGCGGTGTCAGGCCGAAAAATGTGAAAATCTGCCATCTTGGGCGCGAAAGTTCCCGCTCGAGTCGTCTTCCCCGAGCAGGGAAGGCGCGAAGGTGAAGCCCCGCCCCCAGAAAAAGGAGGTGCCAGAGAGAACCAAGGAAGGGGGGGGCGGGTGAAGGCCTGCCTCATGTAACTGAAGGGATAACGGGCAGGGACACCAGGACTCTGCCATCCATTCGGTTCCTGGAAGCACACGCGCAAGATGTTCGTTCCGTCCGGGAACCCTGAGATCCCGGAGCCCGCGCCAGGAACGGCGGCGTGGGTGGAGGCCCGGACAGCGCAGATGTGCTGCCGCCTGCAGGCCCAAGTCCGGTTCCTGATGGAGCGATGGGTGGCTGAAATGGAGGAGGTGGCGGCGGCCATGTGGAAACGCGAGGCGGAGGCAGTGCTGGAGGAGCGGGTAAGCGACCAACGCCCCTGTGTCCTGGAGGGACCGGTCGCTGCGGCTGAGGGGCCCGGTCTGTGCCCGTTCACCCTGCTGCCTCCCCAGCCACTCGTATCGGTTGTCGCTGCCCCACCAATCGGTCCGCTGCCCCAAACACCTCCAGCGGAGTCTAACTCGCGCGCCCCAGAGGACAAGCCTGTAGGCGCTGCCCGCGGACGACCCTATGAACAACCCGCACCGATCCTGTTACCGTGGAAGGTTCCTGGGGAGGTGTCCGTCCGTGAGGTGAAACCGCCGGTCCCGGAAGTGACCGCGCACAAGGGAGTCCCGGCCCCGGCAGTCCGCCCGGCCACGGAAGTAATGGAAGCCGCCAGCAGGAGGGCCCAGCAGGTGAGCCCTGTCATCCCTGAACCCCACGCCTCAGCTGAGGGAGCGCCGGGTCGCCGCTTTAAGGCAGCATCTCAGGCTGCGTCACCGCAGGACTTCCCAGCGAGGGTATCGGTCATAGCCTGTACGGGGGAGATCCGGCGGGGCCCGATCCGCGCACAGCAGGGGTACGCAGGTGTTCCCTTTTGGGATCGGCAGCCGAGCCAGCTGGGCCGCGAGATTGCCGCCAGGGAGCAGCAGAGATCTGAGGTGCTGGCCCGCACAATCCGGGAAAAAGACAATCTCCGGAACGCCACCTACCGGGTGCGGGGCCAGATCTACGAGGGCCAAGTCAGGCGGTTCAATCCCCAACGAAGATATGGGTTCATTTACGAGCCGGGCCTGGAGGCCAAAATCTTTGTGGCTCGCAGAGACGTGAACTCCCATCTCCCAACGGGCCACCCTGGCCATGACCTGCAACCGGGTGACCTGGTGACGTACACCCGACACTGCGGGGAGAGGGGCTGGTTCGCCCTTGATGTGAAGGAGAGAGAAAGCCGCAGTGTCCCTAGGCGTCCCCAGTCCCCTCCCCCACCGTACCGTCCGGATGTGGAGCTGGAGGAGTATAAGGAAGGCGACCTCAAGTAAAGGCAGCGGATCCCCGTTGCAGCAGAGCTGTTGTCCCCCGTTGGGACCCTAAGTTATGTTTTCTTAACCCCCTAAAAGCCCTGCCCACATGAGAAATCATGAACATGGCCGAGAACTTGCAGGCTACCCACAAACTGGTGGGCTTGTAAATAATTCCGGGCTGGAGTTCCGTTAACCGCCTCCGGAGAGGCAGGTTGGAGGAAGGACCCGCAGCAGAGCAGGCTGGGGTCCGGTCACCACCAGGACCGGTGACCATCCTCCGGGGTCAGGGGTCCCCCTGGACGTGGGGCCCCCTGAATGACAACCGGGTGTGAGACACCGTACCCATTCCCGCTTGGGCGACCTGAACCAGGTTCCTGTTTTCCGGACTGGGGAAAAGGGGTGCTGCCCGCTTCTTAGGGGCAGCATCAAGGTTTAGGTTGTTTGGGAGGGAAAGCGGAAGAACTGGGACCCGTCCGTTGTTATTCAAAATGTTTTATTATGATTGTTAGCAACGTTTGAAGTAACATGCCTCCCGTCAGGGAAGATTCAAATATATGCATACTGTTTGGTTGTTTTTCTCTGTTATTTATATTTTTCAGAAAATAAAGCCGGTGATGGACGGGCAGCCCGCGGACGGTCTGCGTTTTACCAAGGGGGAGTGTGACGCCCTGGACCCCCAGGGGTCACAGTACACTAACCTCACACACACACCCCCTCCCCTGGGTAGGTGACATCAGTCAATCAAACCCTTGTTGCCACCCTCCAGGCTTGATGTCCACACCAGGTGGAGCGGAGCCAGGCGGTTGACCCCACCCACCGAGGAGTTCACAGGCCTGGAGGCGGGAAAAGACAGTAGTTAGGTGGTAGACAGTGAAAGTGAGAGGAGTGAAAACTGTTGGTGTCTGGGTTGGAGCCCAGGCACGTTCAGCAAGGTCGGCAGACGGTGGTGGCCGTCTGCAGGAGTTGGTGTAGGTCAGCGCAACCGTAGGACCGGGGTCGGGCGGTGGCCAGCCGGTACCGAACCGGGGAGCAGATTGAAGCCAAGCACCAAGGCAGGGTACTCAGACCCCGACCAGGCTAGGAGCCGCCGAAAAGGTCAAATGATCTGATTGCGGTCTGGACCTCAGGGGTTCATTCCCACCTAAGTCCCGTCAGAAGGCAACAGCCCAACCCGTCTGGATAAGTGCCACTGCCAAGGGCCAGAGATCCAAGGGCCAGCCCCTGTGGGCAAACGAGCTCTCCCGACAAGTACACACCGGGGAGCGGACTACCTGTGGGAAGCCATAGGAGTCAAATACACTTACACAGGTGCAGGAAAACAACAGCCACCATCAACCCGTCCGGGGAGAGTGAGAACACCACAGCCGGCTGTGGGCCCTGTCCATCCAGCCGTTTGGTTTACCAGAGACTCTGTCCTTCTGTGTCTGAGTGAGTACAACAGTGCCATCCGGCACCGCGCTGCACCGCAACGTTGCACCCGTGCCCACGCTGCCTCCCCGCCTCGGCACCTGCACCTATACCTCCTCCCTACTCCCCAACCGGAGCCCTGGGACCAACAGCCCCTACCCACGGAGGGGTCAACACCTCAGCTGCTCTCCGCCATCGCTCCCGGGATCCCCCGTCACCAGCAGCGGTGGTGCCCACCATCACCACAACCCGTGGGTGGCATCACGACCGACATCCCAAACATCCACCAAAAACCTCCCCTTTTCACTCGTAGGCGAGGAGGCACTGCTTGAGCCCCGGGTCCGGCCCCGTGCTCGAGCCACCGAGGAGCAGAAGCACCGGACCCGAGCGCCAGCGATCCCAGACAAGCAGCGTTCCCCACCACTCCGCCCGTGACATTTATGGGCTACGTGTGTTCTCCATGTGTTATCCATGATAACACACGGAGAACGGGAACTTTCTACTCACCTGTCACTGGCGTTGCTGTCCGTGGTCCTGATCTTCAGTTTCCAGCCCTGCAGACTCGCCGCTGCTGCTGCTTCCGGCCACAGTGAAGTGAATATTCAATTAGCATAATGAGCGGTCGGCAGCAAGTGACAGCAGCGGCAGAGACAGGAGGGCAGGAGAAGGTGAGTAATCTTATGTTTTGTTTTCTCACAGACACATGTCTTCTCTCTGGTGCGTGTCACACGGAACACATCAGTGTGGTCCATGTGTGTTCCGTGTGACACCCGTGATGCCGGAGAGAAAATGGACATGTCGGCGTGAGAAACACACGGACACACGTAAGTACGGAAAGGACACACGTTCCGTTCGCAAATACTTACGTGTGTCTGACACCATAGGAATACCTAGGTTTACGTGTGTACATGTCTCCGGTACGTGAGAAAACTGCCAAACACGTACCGAAGGTACGTGCGTGTGAAGGGGGCCTAACACACAGGAGCAATTGACCACCGGCAAGTAACAAGAGAAAGTTACTAAGTTAAATAGCCCAATCTGACCGTGATTGCCAGTCCTCTGCAGGTGTGTCGTTTCCATTCCACACATCAACTGCACTGCCAGCAATGACCACAAGAGGGAATTCCAAACTGGAAAACGTATTCCCAACACCTCACAGTGCACAGTGTGCATGTTGTGAGGATTCATAAGTCTGCAGTCACATACAGTGACACAGAGGGACTGTAGACTTGTGTAGACTGGATAACCTCTTTAACCCCTTCACAACATTTAACATAGGTTTACATCATGGTAGAGAAGGGGTTCCCACAAAATTACGTCATGGCAATCATGCGGTCACAGGTTAATAATGTCCCATAGAGAGACTAAGTAAAAAAGTGAAAAAAAAATGTAAAAATAAAGACCTATAAACAATACCTATAAAAAATAAAAGTATACCAATAAATATATTTTTGTAAAACCAAAAATAAACAAAAAAGATCACATATTTGGTATCACCGTGTCCGGCACAACCTGATCTATAAAAGTGTCACACTAGTTAACCACTTCAGAGAACAGAGTAAAAAATAAATAAACAAATTGAAAACATAATGAAAACTATGTCTTTTCATCATAGAGAAGACAAAAAAGTGGAATAAAATGCAATAAAAAAATCATATGTAAATAAAAATAGCATTGCTGAAAATGTCATTTTTTTCTATAAAATTTTTTATTGTGTAAAAGTGGCAAAATATAAAAAATATAAATGTGGTATCACTGTATTCGTACTGACCCAAAGAATAACGCTATTTTATTAATGTTAAGACATTGTGAAATGCGTACAAAAAAACAATTTTTGAATTGCTGTTTCTTATTAATTTTGCTTCACAAAAAGCAGAATAGAAAGCGATAAAAAATATTCTGTGAACCAAAATTGTACCAATAAAAACTCTAAAGGGGGCTTTACACGCTACGACATCGCTAATGCGAACTCGTTGGGGTCACGGAATTGGTGACGCACATCCGGCCGCATTAGCGATGCCGTTGCGTGTGACACCGATGAGCGATTTTGCATCGTTGCAAAAACGTGCAAAATCGCTCATCGGTGACATTCTCAAAAATCAAAAATCGTTACTGCAGCAGTAACGAGGTTGTTCATCATTCCTGCGGCAGCACACATCGCTCCATGTGACACTGCAGGAACGAGGAAGCTCTCCTTACCTGCCTCCCGGCCGCTATGCGGAAGGAAAAAGGTGGGCGGGATGTTACGTCCAGCTCAGCTCCGCCCCTCCGCTGCTATTGGGCGGCCGCTCAGTGACGTCGCTGTGACGCCACACGGACCGCCCCCTTAGAAAGGAGGCAGTTCGCCGGTCACAGCGACGTCGCCGGGCAGGTAAGTATGTGTGACGGGTCTGGGCGATGTTGTGCAGCACGGGCAGCGATTTGCCCGTGTCGCGCAACAGATGGGGGCGGGTACCCACACTAGCGATATCGGGACCGATATCGCAGTGTGTAAAGCCCGCTTAACTCATCCCACAAAAAAAAAGCCCTAATGTGGCGCCCTGGACTAGCCAGGTCGTCACAGATAACACACAAACACCCCCACCCCTATTAGACAGTACCATTACCCAAACAAAAACCCTTGTTGCCTCCCTCCAGTATCTGATGTCCACACCAGGTGGGGCGGAGCCAAGCGGTTGGCCCCACCCACCGAGGAGTTCACAGGCCTGGAGGTGGGAAAAGTGACCGTTTAGTCCAGGAGGTGGAAGTGAGAGGAGTAAACACTTGAGTGTCTGGGTTTGTGGCCCAGGCACTGACAGCAAGGTTGGCAGACGGTGGTGGCCGTCTGCAGGAGTGGTGAAGCAACGCGGAACCGTAGGACCGGGGTCGGGCGTTGGCCCGCTGGTACCGACCGGGGAGCGAAGTGAAGCCAGCACACACAGGCAGGGCCATCGGACCCCGACCAGGCTTGGAGCCGCCGACAATAGTCAAATCCGAATGTGACCGGAACCCCAGGGGTTTCCTAACAACCAAAGACCCGATAGAAGGCAACTGCCCACACCGTGAGGGTATACAGCTACCGCCTAAGGCTAGAGACCCAAAGGCCAGCGCCTGCAGGCAAACGGGCTCCTCCGGCATCCATACACCGGGGAGCGGACTACCGTTGGGGATCCATAGTAGTCAAACAAGAACATCAAGGTGCAGGGAAAGACATCACCTGTCCGGAGAGAGACAATGCAGCCGGCTGCGGGACCCGTCCATTCAGCCGTTTGCTTTACCGAGGACTTTGTGCATCTCTTACTGAGTGAGTACACCCGTGCCATCCGGCACCGCGCCGCGCTATCCCTGCAACCCTGCACCTCACCAACCCTGCCTCCCCGTCACATCATCGGGCCCCGGGACCACCGACCCCTACCCACGGAGGGGGAAAACAACATCCCAGCTGCTCCCTACCATTGCTCCCGGGATCCCCGTCACCAGCAGCGGTGGTGCCCATCTTCACCACGACCCGTGGGTGACGTCACGGACTAACTCCCCCAAACCAACCACCCCTTTCACTCACGGGCTAGGAGCGCCGCTCGAGTCCCCGGATCCGGCCCACCGCTCGAGCCACCGAGCAGCAGCAGCCGCAGCAGCGCCGGACCCGAGCGTTAGCGAGCGCGCAGCAGCGGCGGCGTCCTCCCCGGCCATGACACTTACATGACTCTTTCGGCAGAAAAAAAACATACAGTTTTCAATATTCAGTGAAAAAACCCCTTTATTTTGTAAAAAGTATTTTTTAGTATGATAGCAGCCAAAACTAAAAAAAAACTACATAAACCTGGTATCACTGTAATCGTACTGACATGAGGAATAAAGCCGTCTTATCACTTATTCCGCAAGTTGAAAGGCATAAAAAATAAATAAATAAAGCCAATTCTTCAACTGCTGTTGAGTTGTTCATTCTTCTTTCCAATCATTGCAGTAAAGGGGGCTTTACACGCAACAACATCGCTAACGAGATGCCGTTGGGGTCACGGAATTCGTGACGCACATCTGGCCTCGTTAGCGACGTCGTTGCGTGTGAAACGTACGAATGACCGCTAATGATCAAAAATACTCACCTATTCGTTGATCGTTGACACGTCGTTCAAATCCCAAATATCGTTGCTGGTGCAGGACGCAGGTTGTTCGTCGTTCCTGAGGCAGCACACATCGCTACGTGTGACACACCAGGAATGACGAACAACACCGTACCTGCATCCTCCGGCAACGAGGTGGGCGTGTCTTTCCTTCGGATGCTCTCTGCCCCTCTGCTTCTATTGGCCGCCTGCCATGTGACGTCGCTGTGACGCCCCACTAACTGCCCCCTTAGAAAAGAGGCAGTTCGACAGCCACAGCGACGTCGCTAGGCAGGTAAGTATGTGTGACGGGGACTAACGATATTGTGCGCCACGGGCAGCGATTTTCCCGTGACGCACAAACGACGGGGGCGGGTGTTTTCACAAGCGACATCGCTAGCGATGTCGCTGTGTTTAAAGCAGCCTTAAGGATTAGCTCACATTTCTCTTGTGCTCTATGCTGAGCACTTACACCAGGGACTACGTGTAAATCTTTAAAAAATATGATTCAGACAAAATTGCTAATGAAAAATTCACTGTAATGAGGCGGATGGAGTCACTGTGAACTCCCGTCTGGCCTATAATCCGGCAGTGTCCAACCTTACGTGTCTTTTTAGGTGTGGACAAAAGTGCGGTCAACAACAGTTTTGTGTACCTGTGAAAAAAATGGACCTGATGTGTCCGAAGTAACTCTGCTGGCTCATTAGTGAATTGATCCATTGGGGGTTTCACCTAAATAACATATTTTGGAGATGTAGATGGGAACCCTGATGCAAATGCTCAGCATAGAGCACAGGCTACATGTGAATTGATTAAAAATGTGTTATAACTCAAATTGCAATCAATAACATTAAAACCTCACAAAAACACAAGTCCCCATTCAAGGGCGTCATTTGACAATGGAAATATAGGGGGCTTCCAAGTTACTGGTAACACAAAGGTTCTGGAAATCCGCTATGGCTCAACCACCCAAAAGAGAAATCCAGCAAAATCTACGATCCCAAATTCAAATGCCCCTTCTGAAAAACACAGGGTGCCTAAAGTTGACATACACATGTTTGGCATTGTTGTAGTGAGGAGAGCCCGCTTAATTTACGTGTTGTGTGTCTCCAGAAGCACTAGCTGAGCACAATGTACGGGCACTACAATGTACTGTGCATTACATGGGCTTATATGCTATTTTTAATTCTGCACCATTCACTGCATTTGATTCAATGGGAGTTTTCTAGATACAAAATTGTCACTAGACCCGTAAATAACTTCCCAAAGGTGTGTTATTTCCAAAATGTGGTCACTTTAGGGGGTTGCTGCTTTTCTAATTATTAGGGTCGGGACTGTACAAATGGATTCCGCAAACTATCCTAGGAAAATCTATTCCTCAAAAGTCAAATGGTGCTCCTTCCCTCCCGAGCCCTGCGGTATAGCCAAACAGTACTGTACAGTCACATATGGGGTATTGCCACATTCAGAAGAAGTTGTGTAACACATTATGGTGCCTCTTTAAATATATTTCCCTTGTGAAAATTGGAAATCTGGAGCTCAAACAACATTTTAGTGGTAAAAATGTAATTATTTTTTCTTCACCGCCCAATAGTGTAAACATTTATGACACACCTGTGGTGACAACATGCTTACTGCACCCCTGGATGAATTCATTGAGGGGTGCAGTTAGTAAAATGGGGTCACTTGAGGGGGATTTCCGCTGTTCTTGCACCTCAGGATCTCTGCTAATATGACATGGCACCCGCAAACCATTTCAGCAAATTCTGAAATCCAGTATGGCACTAGATCCCATCTCAGTTTGCACTGTACCTCAAAAACACCCTTACATGAAATCCTTGAAAGGTGTAGTTTTCAGAATGGGTTCACTTGTAAGGGGTTGTTGCTGTTTTGGCATATCAGGGGATCTTCAAATGTGACATGGCATCTGCAATCTATTCCAGCCAAAATGCGCTCCAAAATTCAAATGGCACTCCTTCCCTTCTGAGCCCTCCTGTGCGCCCAAAAAGTAGTTTTCCACCAAACTTGGGTTATCTGTGTACCCAGGAGAAATTGCACAACAAATTGTATAGTCAATTTTCTTGTCTTACCCTTGTAAAAATTAAAAATTTGGGGTTAATGCAACATTTTTTAGATAAAAATGTATTTTTTCATCTTCACGGCTCAAAATTCTATGAAGCACCTGGAGGTTCAAGGTGCTCACCACACATCTAGGATTAATTCCTTGAGGGGTGTAGTTTTCCAAATATTGTGACTTGTGTTTTTTTTCCCACTGTTTAAGCACCCCAGGAGCTGTGCAAACACAACATGATATCCGCTATTTATTCCAGCCAATTTTGCCCTCCAAAATCCAAATTACACTATTTCCATTGCAAGCCCTGCCGTGCGCCAAAACAGTAGTTTTTCTCCATATATGAGGTATCAGAAAACTAAGGGCAAATTGCATAGTCCATCTTCTCCTACTGTTTCAAAAAAATGTGGGCATAAAGCAATTTTTTGTTGGAAAAAGTGAAATTTTAACTTTTTCCTTCCACATTGCTTTAGCACCTATGAAACATCTAAAGGGTTAATGTGCCGCCCCCATGTCAGCAGCCGGGCAGCTCGGATCTGGATCCGCGGTGGCTCGAGGGGTCTCCAGACCCAGGGGTCGTGCGGCCACTCAAATGAAGGGGGTATTTGCAGGGGATTGTGTTAGAGTTCGTGACGCCACCCGTGGTATGTGGTAATTTGGAGTACCACCGCTGCAGTTGGGAGTACCCGGGGGTGATGGAATGGGGCAGCCAGGTGTTAGAACCCTCCACGGTTAGAGGGGATGCCCCGGGACTCGGTGATGGTGTTTGGGGAGTGCCGTGGGGAATGAAGGAGTCACTTGTGTACTCACTCAGTCCATTAAGCTGACACCGACAACTGGATAAACCAAAAGTTCTGGATACCGCTGCCGCTGAGGGGAGCTAGTTCGGGTCCCGTCCCCAATGGTGCTGCCTGGTGATTCGTGACCTGCCTCCTGGCGCTACGTTTACTTCTCTTTTGGTCCCGGTAGTATGGAACTTGTTGGATCCCGCTCCCCACTATGGCTAAGTGTGGGAGCTTGCTCTCAGGGTTCACACTTGGGATTTTCTGGACCGTTTGAGTGGAAAGTCCTATCCCCCTTGTTGCGCTAGTACCCTGATTTTGGAGTGGGTGGAGAACGGATCTTGAAGGCTCCGTTCTCGTCGGGTAAATTGTCAGGTTGCCTGAAGCTACTCCCTGACCTAGGGTCTACGTACCCCGTCATGCCCTGGTCCCAGCCCGGTGATGGTGCAAGGCCGCCGGCTGTCCTCCTCGACAGATTCGTGCCACTTGCCACGATCCCTTGCGACTGGGGGTCCAGCTCTTCTAGGCCCAGACCACCGTCTGCCACCTAGATAGCTTCCTAGGAGCCCTGCTCCTGAACTCCTCTCTCCTTCATTTCCAACACACTTCTCCCTCACTCCTGACACTCCTGACCTCCCCTAACCAACTCCCCAAATGGGCGACCCTATTCCACTCAGGCCGTCCACTGGTTTGCTTGGTGGGTGTGGTGCAAAGTGTACCTATGATTTAATTTTAACTGATGTAGGCAACACCATGTAGTTGAGGACCCATAACCAAGAAGGAGGTGGATATTGCACGGGAGGGTAGATTGTGCAATACCCTGTGATGACCTGATAGTCCAGGGGCGTCACATTAATAATCTTCTTGAAAGTGGTTTTGAGCACTTTGAGGGGTGAAGTTTTTAAAATGGTGTCAGTTTTTGGGTATTTTCTGTCACATAGGTCCCTCAAAGTCACTACAAATGTGATGTGGTCCCTACATTTTTTTTTACATTTTGGTTGGAAAAATTAGAAAATTACTTATAAACTTTTAACCCTTCTAACTTTTTAACAAAAAAAAAAAAAAGTTTTAAAAAATGGTGCTTGTGTAAAGTAGACATGAGACAAATGTTAATTGTTAATGATTTTGTGCGATACAATTATCTGGTTTAAGGGCATAAAAATTCAGAGTTCAAAAATTGAAAAATATTTCCCTTTTTTGTAAGATTTTTGTTATTTTGAGATAGAAATGCAAATTATATCGACCAAAATTTACCACTAATATGAAGTACAATGTGGCACAAAAAACAGTCTCAGAAATATTGAAGTGTTCCAATGTTAAAACCTCATAAAGTGACGTTGGTCAGAATTGTAACATTTGGTCTAGTCAGGAATGTGAAAAGAGGCTGGGGTGAAGGGGTTAACTTACGAAATTACCATGCTTAAGAAAGTTGAATTTTGGCAAAAACTTAAATGATGCAAAAATAGATTTATTGGCATAATCATCTGTATTCCATTTTATCGATTATAAAGTATTTAGTAAGAAATGGCACAGACCTCTGAGTGTAAAGTTTTCTTTCTCATCACATGGCTCCAGCTGATTAGTTAATTTGTAACTCCTGCAAGTAGGACAACAAGCAAGAAACCAAATAGCTTCACAGACAGCCGGACAGCGAGCTTTCAGTGAAGGAGCAGGTGACTGCTAGTGAGAAGATGTCCAAACTTGTGGAATGTGTCCCGAATTTCTCAGAAGGAAGAAACAAAGAGGTAATTGTGTTAGCGCTGCAGCAATGTTTATGAATGCATGTGCTGTGATATGTGAACGGTTCGGCTGAGGCCACACGGGGATTAGTGTGAGTCCTCGTATCACACTCAGCACATGCTCGCAGCACAGCGGGAGCCGAGTGTCATGCGACTGTCGTCCGATCAGACCACAGCTGCGGGGGGGAGGACCGGCGCTGTGGAGGGTAGGGAGGGATTTATATCTCTATCTCCTCCGTTGGCGGCTATTGCCATTCTCGCCCTGCACTCGCATTACACCGCTGTAACGTGAGTGCAGTGCCATGTTTCATAGACTTGAATGGGTGCGAGTGAAACAGGATTACATTGGACCCGCAGCACGCTGCGATTGTTTTCTCGGTCTGATTAGGGCTTTCTTTTCTTGTTTCACCAGACGTCATGCCCTTTTATAAAGTAGACAGAAAAATGTTTTACACTTTTTTTTTTTTTTCTTCTTCCCCTTGAGACTGAAATATTTTATTTATATATATATATATATATATATATATATATATATATATATATATATATATATATATATATATTTGCAGTATAACCCTTCATTCAGCTTTTTTTTTTCCCACTGTGGAAAGCATTGGTGAAATGCAACCCCCCCAACGGTTTTGGTGACTAAATCCCAATTTTTATTGAACATGTTGCAGACAAATGTCCCATAATATGCAGGAAAACCTGCTTTTTGTTAGCAGCTTCTTTACTGCCAAGACAGTAGGGACCTCCTGCAGTCCAAAAAAAAAAAAAGGTGCGGACAAGGCCTAAGGCCATGTGCACACATTGAGTATTTGGTGAGATTTTAACATCAGTGTTTGTTCCACTCCTGGTTTTGGCTACAATCAGAGGAAAAGTATAATAGAAAAAAACGGGCACCACTCCTGAATTCGTCACCCACCCCAGCTTTTAGCTACAAATACTGAGGTAAAAACTCTCCAGATACTCAATGTGCGCATGTTCCTGTATACAGCGGTCACCGGCCTCTTAGGCCTCGTGCACACAATGAATATTTGGTGAGTTTTTTACCTCAGTATTTGTAGCCAAAACCAGGAGTGGAACAATCAGAGGGAAAAGTATAATAGAAACACGGGCACCACTTCTGCTTTTATTACCACTCATGGTTTTGGCTACAAATACTGAGTTAACAAAAGTCAATGTGTGCACGTGACCCAAAGCTATTTTTACACACTTGGTGGGTGGGTGTGTGTTGTTTTTTGTTTTTTTTTTATTCCATCCACAGAAAACAAAGTTGAGATGGAAACAAACAAAAAAAAAGAGGTGGGGGGAATGCTAATTCAGTCATAGACGAAAAAATAATTGTGTGTGGGCTGAAATCTCAGAGCTTTTGCTGCTACTTTAGAGCAGCTCCTAATTTGCATAATCAAACCTGCTGCATTAAAAAAAGCATGTGAACACGGCCTTAAAATATAAGACTGCTCACGTCTGAGTTGCTTGCGTTCCGTCGGGCAAGAATTTCACAGCTTGTACTAATAATGCTCCTGCTGTTAGAAACCTGAGAGGTTATGTATAAATTAATAAAATGATAATTTTGTTGGTATTTGTTTGCGGTGATCTAATCCGCTCTTATTATATCCCTGTTTCCCAGATTATTGATGCGCTGGCAGCAGCTATTTTTCAGACTGATTGATGTCGCCTGTTGGATGTGGACCCTGGATTATCCACCAACAGAACAGTGTTCACCTTTGTGGGTTCACCAGAGGCAGTCGTTGAAGGGGCTCTGAACGCGGCACGAGTTGCTTTTGGAATGATTGATATGAGCAAACACAAAGGTAGATGTTTCCTTCTCTTGTTAACCTTTTATTTCTACAGCACAAAGGGAACCTGTCAAGTTTGAACAGTATATCCATCTATGCGCAGCTTGCCATACAGCAGGAAAATACCAACCTGGCAAATTATAATGAACCCCCACCCCCCAACACAGTATGATGCCTAACCATGACCTCCACACAGCCCTCCATAGAGTATAATTATAATAGCTGCCACACGACCCTCCACACTGTGTAATGGGCCCCACGTCGCAGTGGGGCCCACAATGCTCTCTTTTAAAAAAATAAGAAATGTATAATTTGTTTCCCCCCAAATATTACAAGTTACGAGTTACAAAATAAAACAAAAACCTGGTTCAGAATCGGACGTGAACATGAACATCTACCCGGATGCCGATCCCCATAAAAGTCTATGTGGACCCGAACAATGTGCTTTAAAATGGTCTTGGAAAGGGCTGGGGGGATTAGAGTAGGACCATAATACTTACTGGGTCTCTTGCGAGTTAGAACAATACTTCCAGGCACGCTCATTAATCTTCGTACATATTCACTGCTTCCACTGGCAGTCTCTGCGTCTGTAATTGGTTAGTCAGATCATCCCTCCCCCCCCCCCCACAAGCTGTGTGTGATGCGCCCACAGGGTCTGGAGTTACCCATCACCAGGCCGCGGTTTTTCTCCTAGGTTGCCGCGGTTACCTTGCCCGGTTCCGTGACCCCAGCGGTGCCAAAGCTGGGGATGGGGACGATGGGGGTAGTTGTTTGTGACGCCACCTGTGGAATGCAGCCAGTTATCAGCCACCGCTGCGGAAAGTCTCTCTTCTGGGGCGGATGGTGATGCAGCTCCGGTGTTGCAGCTCTCCACAGGTAGAGCTAGGCTCCAGGGAGGATGTTGGGAGTAGTAGTCGTCTATGGCGCAGGGGCATGATGTTGAGAGCGCCGGCAGTAATGGGACAACACGGAGGGTGCAGTTGAAGTTCTTTACTCACTGGAAGCACACCCCCATTGGAGTACCAGGCTGCGCTGTGATGGACTTCAGCCGATCCCGGATACTTCGAAGATCAAGGCCGGTGTTTCCTTCTGTGCATCACCTTTCGACGGTTTCCTTCCACCCCAGCTCCTGGGCCGTGGAACGGGTCATTGGTGCCATGGGTACACTGTCCGTGTATTTGTTTATCTCCTCCTGAGTGCAACTTGGCGCTTGCTGCGCCCGGAACTAACTTCTGACTGACTTTTGTGTGTGAGATGGTTCCTAACTTCCCCTGTTGGTGCCTCGCCTCCCGGGTTGCTGAACTAGTGGGTAAGAGGTCCCATACCTCATGATAGCCACCCCAGCACCCACCCTAGCCCAGTCCCAGTGGAAGAGCTCCCGTGTTATGTGTTGAATGAGTGTGTTTGTGGTGATTACCGGTGACGACTTCCTCCGTATCCAAGATGAATACTGCACCTCGGATGAGGTGCAGTACCCTGTTGCGCCTGAAGTCGCAGGGGAGCCACATCTGCGTCTCTATAGGGATGCCTTCCATTATTAATCTAGGGCTTGGTGACAGCTGTGAGCTGTCATTAACCCCTTTATATAACCCTGATTGCCACCGCACCAGGGCAATCAGGATGTGTCGGGATGATGATATTAATAATATATGTTTTATTTCTATAGTGCCAACATATTCCGCAGCGCTTTACAATTCAGAGGGGACATGTACAGACAATATGAGACATTACAAAATAACAAAATTCAGATGCCAAGTGGAGTGAGGGCCCTGCTCGTAAGCTTACAGTCTATGAGGAAATGGGGAGGCACAAAAGGTGAATGGGGGGGAGAAACGCTTGTCATATATAGTCCAGCCATTGATTTTAATAGGGGATTCAAAACCAGCTGCGTGGACTGGTCGCCAGTCAGAATTTATACAGGTAGAGTGTAAAAAAAAAAAAAAAAAAAAAGTACATGGAGAGGGGTGGATTTAGAAGATACAGGGGACAAGAATTGGAAGTAAATTTTATGTAGGGCAGAAAGGGACTAGATTAGATCAGGGTGGTTGGGTGATAGACTAGTCTAAAGAAATGCATTTTTAGGGCCCACTTAAAGGTGTGGATGTTGGGAATTAATCGGATTTCTCTTGGTAGTGTGTTCCAGAGCATAGGCGCAGCTCGTGAGAAATCTTGAAGATGGGAATAGGAGGTTTGAATTGTTAAGGATGTCAGTCTTAGGTCATTAGCAGTGAGAAGGGCACAGGTGGGGTGATGGACAGAGATGAGGGAGGAGATGTAGGGTGGTATGGAACCATGGAGAGCTTTGTGAGTGAGAGTGATAAGTTTATGTTGGATTCTGTAGCGGATAGGCAACCAGTGCAATGACTGGCAAAGAGCATAGGCATCAGTGAAGCGGTTGGAGAGGAAAATGATCCTGGCTGTGGCATTCAGATTGGATTGGAGAGGGGAGAGTTTAGTAACATGGAGACCAATTAGTAAAGAATTACAATGATCCAGGCAAGAATGAATGAGAACAGAGTTTTTGCAGCGTCAACTGTAAGAAAAGGACGAATTCTAGAGATGTTTTTTGAGGTGGGATTGACCTGAACAAGCGATTGAACGAATATGGGGAGTGAAGGCGATATCTGCGTCAAATATAACCCCAAGACAGTGGGCGTGTTGCTGGGGCATAATGGTAGAGCCACACACAGAAATGGTAATATTGGGTTTTGGAAGGTTATGAGAGGGAGGAAACATTAGATTGTTGCATCTAATAGATATGACAATTCTGGGTGGCTGCAGGCTATTTTTAGGCTGTGGGGCCCAATAACCGGTGGTGGTGGTTTGAACCACAGCCAAGATAAGCACATGGCTGGGGACCGCCACCTGTATACTTCATTTGTGCTGGGTACCATAATATGGGAGACCCTACGCCTATTTTAATTTATTGTGAAAGGAGAAATATGTCAGCTCACCCCTCTTCACTCCTGGACTCTGCACCGATGCGCGGAACACCCTGGCCTGGGCGGGGATGAAGGCAGCAAGAATCAAATGTCCAGCATCAAGGAGGATAAAAATAAAACTTGTATTTATTTGTATGATTATAAATCCTACTTTTCTTTTTAAGAAAAAAATGGATAAATTGTTGGAAAATGGTTTCACACAAGGTATACGAACACAACAAATGCTTGATTTCTTAAAAGTGGACTTCCCAGTGACTCCAATATATCACGCTCTCCCTAAAATACATAAGGGGATTTCCCCCCCCCCCCCTTTTAGACCTATCATTTCGGGGATAGGTTCATTGGGAGAAAAATTGGGGTCCTGGGTCGACCACTTTTTACAACCATTAGTTAAGGAACTCCCCGGATTCCTGAGAGACACCAAGGCTCTCTTATTTAATCTTGATTCTCTTGATTGGCAACCAGATTATGCTTGGATTACTTGTGATATAGTAAGTCTGTACCCTTCGATTCCCCATCACATTGCTTTGGAGTGTTTGGAATCATTCCTTTTCAAGCACAGCCCCTATCCATCTGACATTCGAACTTACATTGTGACAGCAGTTAATTTCCTTCTCACACATAATTATTTTTCATTCAATAAAGAATTTTATTTACAGAAATGTGGAGTCAGCATGGGAGGCAAATTTTCACCTTCTTTAGCAAACATTGTAGTCGCAGTTTTTGAAGAAATGTATATTTTTGATCCCATCTACAATATTTTTTCAGATCATCTTATTTTTTATACCAGATATATAGATGACTTATTGATCATATGGAAGGGGGATCCCCAGATTATTCCAGAATTCATAAATTACATTAATAACAACCCCTTTAACCTTAAATTTACATTTTTCTTCAATTCAGATAAAATTAACTATTTAGATGTAACATTGATGGGGAATGCGAACCGTATAGATGCTATACCATATAGCAAAGAAACAGACTGTAACTCAATTCTATTGGCTACCTCATGTCATCCGACACACACTATTAAAAACATTCCTGTGGGAGAACTGATCAGGACCAAAAGAAATTGCTCCAGATCAGATCTCTTCCCACAGGAATCCAATAAAGTTATTGAGAAATTAAGAGATCGGGGTTATCCTACTTGGAGCTTGCATAGAGCCCAAAAAATTGTATATAACATGAACAGAGCAGATCTTTTAAAAAATAAAAACAAGCAAAGGAATCAATATCTAAGGAAAATTACATTTAGCACGGCCTTTTCACCACAATATGGTCGCATCATTAATATCATTAAAAAACACATTCCATTATTATATCAAGATAAAAACCTTTCCAAGGTTCTTAATCAATACCAAATCAATTTTGCAGCTAAACGTGCATTAAATCTAGCTAATATACTTGCCCCAAGTGCGATTTCGGCTCCAGTTACAAACAAAAACTGGCTTTCTTGTTCAGGCTTTTACCGCTGTGGACACAATCAATGCACAGCATGTAACTTTGCAAAAATCAGCAAGCAGTTTATTTCCACCCACACGGGTCTTTCTTATGATGTAAAAAATTATATTAATTGCAATACATCATATGTTGTGTATCTGATTGAATGCACAGCGTGCAGGATTCAATATGTTGGCTGCACTGGAAATTCTTTGAAGAAAAGAATTAGACGCCACCTGTCAGATGCCCTGAATGTGAATGCACTCAACATCTCTGCGGTTTCACGGCATTTTGCCACTATACACGGTAGAGATACTGACTGCTTCACATTCATGGGCATTGAAAGAGTTAACAAGCCTCACAGGGGGGGGCGATCATAGAAGAAAACTCTTAAACAGAGAATCCCTCTGGATATTCAGGCTCGGCACCAGGGTGCCGCACGGTCTGAATACCAGACAGGATTTAATTCTTCAATACACATAATCAGTTTTCTTTTTTCTCCTCTTTTGTGGCTCAAATAAACATAAAGTAGTAAAACTAATATTTTCCATTCTATTCAGAATTGTATGGTGAAAAAACTTCTGCATTTTCTGTGGTTCATTTATTTAGGCTCGACACCAGAGTGCCGTACGGTCTGAATAACTGACAACATTTAATTCTTCAGTACACAAAAACAGCCCCTCTCTCTAGCTTCCCTTCTGGGATCTAAATTAATATTGAGAAGCTAAATTAAATAGTTTTTATTCTATTTAGATGGGAATTTCCCATTATAAACTTAGAAAATTCCCCTACATCTTTTTCGGTTTATTCTGAATAAAAATTTAACACATTTACAAAAAATAAAGAATTAGCTTGTTTAGTAAAAGGAAAACTTTCAAACAGAGAATCCCTCTGACTTTACAGGCTCAGCACTAGGTGCCGCACAGTCTGAATACCCGACAGGATTTAATTATTCAGTACTTACGAACAGTCCCTTTTGTGCTTCTCCTCTGTGGTTCTAACAAGCATAGGAAAGCAAGACAAATAGTTTTTTATTCTATTCAGAATTACTTTGGATATTCAGTCTCGGCACTACTCTATAAATATCAAGACCCGGCACTAGATGCCGCACAGTCACAATACCCAACAGGACTTAATTATTCAGTATATACAATTAGTTCCCTGCTTGCTTCTTCTGTGGTTTAAATAAACATGGGGAAACAAGATAAATAGTTCTCTATTTTGTTCAGAACTATATATACTATTAAAACTTAAGGGAATCTTGTGTATTCTTTTTGGTTTGATTTTAATTCAAAATGATCACACAGGAAATAAGGAATAAATTTGTCTTGTAAGCTATGTGTAGTTTTCATAGCTATTTATGTATTTCCTCATGCTTTTTGTATGATTGTTCAGAGGAAGAAAGTTACACGTATAAAAAGAATTTTTTTAAAATTCTCTCCTATATTTGGTCTCATTGACTTAATTTACTATTTTTTGGTGAAAATTGTATCCAGTGTCTTGTTATTCATCTTTGATAGGATAAATATTTTTTGGATTTCATATTGTGGATGCCCACATGCATGTTTTTACTTTTTACGTGACTGATGATAGTGTGGTTTGGGAATCTCACACCTGCACGTTTTTAGTTCAAATTGATCACTAATCCCACCCTTCTACGTGTTATGTGTAACTTTTAAATCTGAACCAGTTTGGTTACAACACATGCCATGAATAAGACTCTCTGGTCGAAACGCGTCGGTTAGATACACTTTTTGCACTTGTGCCTCTGTGTCCACTGCACAGTCTGTATGTTTTTATAATCATACAAATAAATACAAGCTTTATTTTTATCCTCCTTGATGCTGGACATTTGATTCTTGCTATTTTAATTTATTGTTACACCACTATAGAGACTCAGACAGCGTCTGTGTGATTCCAAGCAATCAGACGTTGTCACGCGGGGAAGGTTCTGTCTGACTGCAGACCTTTCTACGACCAATTTAAAGTGCAATCTAGGGGTCCTCATTGATTTATATGGAGATCAGCAGATATTTGGGTTCAAGCATGGTTGCGTGTAGTGTATTTGTTTTTGTTTAATCTGGTCGGACCATTTGAATATCTGTGGGTTCACCCATCTCTATTTATGACCAAACTGCTCTAGGATCGTTAAGTCGTTTTTGGAGGACGTCAGATATCATAATGAATTAGAGATGGAGACTCTATAAACATCCTACAAATCTGATTGTCTATGTGTGTTTGTATAGATAGAATGCATGGGTCCTACTCCTAACAGTCAGATATGTTATGTCCCTGCTCTTCAGGTGAACATCCTCGTATGGGCGCTCTGGACGTGTGCCCATTTATTCCTGTTCGAAATGTGACCATGGATGAATGTGTTTCCTGCGCAAACAACTTTGCTGAAAGACTTGCGAATGAGCTTCATGTCCCAGGTAAGAAATATAAATTTGTAGCCTGTTGAAATTTGATACAGACTCATATTACAGTGGCTTTAGTAATGCCTAATTACATAAGGACAGAGACTTTGTTTATATATAAACTTGAAAGGTACAAGTGGTGGGAAAATATTTAGTTTGAAATGAAACTAGGAGAATATCTCATTTTGGTGTAGCCATTTACCCAAAATCCAGGAAAGTCATCCATACCTCGTGACGCTAACTGCAGGATAACAGTAGTACGACATATCGGAAAAGAAAAACTGTATACTGTACATCTATAGCTTTCTATTCGGCAAATTTTGGACACACCCCCCAACCACACCCATTTGGCAGTGAGGGATGTTCATTCATGCATAGCGGCCAGAAATTTCTCATATTTATATACATTACGTTTTTGTGTCTATAAGGCCATGTGCACATGTTGCATAAATCCTGTTTTTTTTGTTTTTTATTTTTTTTTTTGTTTTTCTGCCACCGTCCGCACCAAATACAATAACAATAGTCTATAATTATTGCATCTTTGCTGCTTTTTTTGTTTTATGCCTTTTCCCCAATTTTTATTGCGTTTTTGGTGCAGATGTGAATGTTTGATACAGAAATTTTGCACACAGACCATCCTAGTGACATCCGTTTTTATGGACACCATTCTAGCATGTTACAGAGAACACTGTAAATGGTCCTGTAAATGACTAATGGCTGCTGACAAAAAAAAAAAACGGATTGTATGCTGACAGCACACGGATGACAAGTGAGAAAAAATCGTCCTACTCTCCGGCATGAGAATTGGACCGATTTCTCATACGCATGTGTGACTCCAGCCTAACTATAGCTCTATGTAGCTGAATAATTTTGCTTCTGGCTTCTCTCTTTGCAATGCAAGTCACAGTTACCAAATCCTCCTATGCCTTTCAGTACTGGCAGTAACTCAATGGTAGAGCTGCTGCCTATGGCACAAAGAAGTGACAAACTCGTGAGTTCTAGCCCCATCCTGAAAACCAGAGCAGATGAGAATTTTAATTTATGCACCTCTCTTCTTGAGTTAACTTTTTTCACTGCACTGAGGGAGGAGCTGGGACAAGGGCTGGTAACAGCGGGAATGAGCCCTCAACTCGGGACAGTCCCGCTGAATCCGGGACGGTTGGGAGGTATGTATTAATGGTTCATTTCAGTGTATTTGCATTCTAAATGATCAAACCATGTTTCCCTTTATTCTAGTATATCTTTATGCAGAGGCTGCCCGCACTGAAAATCGCAGGACTCTCCCCGCTGTGAGAGCTGTGAGAGTATGAAGCTCTTCCCACCAAGGTAAACTAGATTCTATGGTATAATCTTATTGAGAATTTTCTAAACGTTCACCATATAATCCTGTAATATCAAATGTAGCATATTTGTAATTCATTTATCTAGCTGTGCATGTTCAGTAGGAAAATATAGTCATGACCAGCTGCTTTTAATCATTTGTAGGTCAATTTTAATGTGGCCCTTTAAACTACCGCTAAGGAGCAGCATGTTTGGGTTGGGAATAATAGCCACTTAGATGAACCTGACTTCAGATGATTCTGTGTGCATGGCCTGCCATCGGTTTCTGGAGCATAGACTGATGGGCTGCCAAGAACAACTATATTTTGCGCAAACCAAAAGATAACTTCACTGAGTTTTTTTTATTAAGTCGTCAGGTGTTCAGCAGTCTGCTGGCCTGTATGATTATCATGAAACAAGCGTTCATTGGAATGCTTAACAAAGCGGTATAAATGGACCCTAAGAACCACTTAATCTTTAACTTTTGGTTTAGGCAACTATAAAATAAGCAGATGTCTCTACATATGGAATAAAACTATTAGGATGCGTGCCCACGGTCAAGGTTTGTAGTGGTTTAGTTTGTTTGTTTGTTTGTTTGTTTTTTTTTTTTTTTCTTTTCGCTGGGCCCAAAACGCTGCATTGTACAGTACAAACACAGTGGATGGGATTTCTTGATTTTCCCACAGATTAAACTAACCTACAGTGTGGCTTTCAGAGCTGTAGCATTTCAATTCATGCTGTGGATACGTGAGTGTTCTCCACAGTCAGAATAGAGCTAAAGTTCCCAGCAGTCCGAACCCTGATTGGATGTGTAGCACCCACGGGGCAAGTGTGACGCACTGGACCCCAGGGGTCACAGGTAACAACTTCTACCACATTACACACACAGCCCCCATCCCTTGTGAGGACACACCCGTCACCCGAAAGGGAGACCTGATGCCTTCCTCAGGGCCAGTGGGGCACACCAGGTGGGTGGAGTCAGGTGGAAAGACATGCCCACCGAGGAAACTACTGTCCTGAGGCAGGAAATACAGAAGAACTGTGTAGAGAGTGACAGTGACAGGAGGTGTAGTGGAGCAGAGCTGTCAGGGACCCGGGTTGGAGCCTGGGATCCCCGTAACGTCAGGCAGGCAGACGGTGGTGGCCGTCTGCAGGAGTACCGGTACAGCAACCGGCAGAACCATAGAGACCGGGCCAGGGTTGGAGCCCGCTGGCCCCGAACCGGGGAGTCAACCGTTTACCGGAGCACCAGAAACCAGGTACTCAGACCCCGTCCTAGCTTAGAAGCCACTGAGAATAGGCAAATTAACTGATTGCAGTCTGGACCTCACGGGTTCATTCTCACCCAAAGTCCCAAAAGAAGGCAAAAGCCCACCGATACCGGGTGAGAGCCACCGCCAAGGGCCAAACATCCGACGGACCAGCGCTTGCGGGCAACCGAGGGCTCCTCCGGCAGCTCCACAGCGGGCTACCACTGTCCAGGCAGGGGAGCCAACAGTCAAACAAGAGGTGCAAGGGAAAGGGGCCACCATCAGCCTCACAAGGGACACAAGCAGCCGGCTGCGGGACCCGACCAGACCCGAACTTTGGTTTACCAGTGACTGAGTGTGAATTAATCGTGAGTACACCAGTGCCATCCGGGCACGACACTGCACCGCAGCACGGCACCCTGCACCCCGACAACGACACCGTCTCTAGTCCCCACCGGGACCCGGGACACACTGCCCCTACCCACGGAGGGGCTGACATTTAGGCTGCGGCCACACCAATCCCGGGAGCCCCCCTTCACTTCACCACGACCCGTGGGTGGCGTCACGACCCGTACGCCGACAACGCGGCCCCCGGCTGCGAACCTCATCCCACACCACCACCCCACTGCCTCCCCTTAACAGAGCGACGTGGCCCCCGGTCCGGAGGCGCTCGTGCCACCGACAACCCGAGCCCGGACCTCGAGCGGCTCGGCCCGTGCAGCGGAGAGCGGCCGGGCCCCTCTCAGGGCGGTTCACAAGGGGTTACATATAATCGTCGCCGGGCCTGATGAAGTCTGGTCTGGGGATGTCATGGGGTGGCCCTTTCTGCCCGGTTTCGTGACCCAGAGTTGTACAATAAAAGAGGGGATGATGGTGGAGGTTGTTTTCATGATGCCACCTGTAGTATGCTGCCAAGGAATAGCCGCCGCTTCTGTTGCTGTCCTCCGGGGTGGGTGGTAGTAGCAGCTAAGGTGTTTCTGCTCCCCACAGGTTGAGCGGGCTACGAGGAGGATGATGAGGGGAGTAGTAATGGCGGGCGGACACAGTCTCTGCGGGTTCCAGGTGTCTTACTCACAGTTCTTTATGTAACCCAGTTGCTGCTTCCGAAGCACTGGCCACCGCTGTGATGGGTCCCAGCCAATCCCGAGCAATTCGAGGTAATCTCCGGTGTTCCCACTGTGAGCCCTTTCTGGTCGGGGTCCCTCCTATCCCAGTTTAGGTGGAATATGGAGCGGGTTGCGGGTGTTTCCTGCACTTGCCGCAGACCCTGGAATCCCATGTAGCTGTAGAGAACCCGGGCTGAGCTGGATGCTCCAAGCCACGGGTCCTTTTGGCGCTCTCAGAAGTATGAGGAGAAATTGGACCGAGGTCCTAGGTGCGTCTCACACCAAGCTGTGCCCGGGGCTAACTGACTGTGTGAAGATGCGCCTGCCCCCAGGTGGCTGTCCTAGTGACTGGGAAAGTCCCATGCTTCGTGATGGCCAACCCCCTGCCTACCCTAGGCCACTCCCCCTCCCAGTGGAAAGGCACCTGTGTGTGGTTGTGAATGTGAGAATCACCAGCGATCTCCTTACCCGGGATGAGTACTATATCTTAAGGGAGATGCAGTACCCTTTGGCGACTGAAGCCTCAGGATATATGTGTATATATAATGTATGCGCCAGATATGCCTGATTTATAAGGGTATGTGCACACAATCAGGACACAGTGTGTATTCTCCAGCGTGTCCACGAGACTTGTCTGCAGCTGCACGTGCCCACAATCATAGATTTGTAGTGGGTCTCGCACACCGATACCGTACTGCTTTGGTGACCTGGGAAGCATTGAGGACCTGCGATGGAACACATCGTTGCGTTGCACCAAAGGTCTTCACATTCAGTGTCTCAGGTCCCCATCGGGGTGTCAGGACTGCTGTGGATTACCCGCTGAGGACCTGGGAGCGATGCAGATGTCCGGAGTCTGGTTAGTATGAGATTCGGGGAGGGGGGTGTTTGTGCAAAAAATGTGACAGTGTCTTATTTTCTGGGAAACGCTGTGCAGTATTCATAGCTATACATAACTTTGGCATACAGAGTTGGTAACATCACCTTTATGCAAACTTTTTAGTTTGATTCTGGTATTAACACTTTGTCCTCCACTTGAATGACACTAAGATGCAATTGTAAGCAGTGCTCCTGCAAAAAATTGTCATTGTGCAGTAGGTAATGGTATAAATGATGAGTTTCCTCAATAGACAGCGGCACTTATCCAAGTATCACAGACCCTTTCAACCAGCTGATAGATTGATGGGAGTCGGATTCCCTGCACCTACAACAAGTCTTGATCGCCTTTCCTAAGAATAGGCCCTTTGTTTTAAAAATCTAGAACTGTATATCTCCTCTATAAATCCATCTGAATTCAAGTTTACTTAAACTAATATTTTGTTCTTTTTCCTCTAGCTGCAAAACCCAGAATGGAAACCAGAATATGTGGAGCCAGTTTTTGTTCCAAGTTGGGGGGCAACTGTGACGGGAGCCCGGAAATTTCTCATAGCTTACAATATAAATCTATTAACTACTAAGGAATTTGCTCATCGTATAGCGCTTAACATTAGAGAAGGAGGCCGTGGGAAAGGTCAGGTGAGTAGAAATGGTTCTGATGCCGTAAAGCGTAATTAAATCTAATGGACGTCTTCTAGATTGTAAATTGTTTGCAAGTGTGACGCCCTGGACTAGCCAGGCAGTCACAGACCCCTGCACTTCACCTGTCCCCCAATAAGGTGTCATCAGCCAACCATTAAACCCTAATCGCCCCTCTCAGTGCTTGATAGACACACCAGGGGGCGAAGCCAGGCGGTTGGCCACGCCCACCAAGGAGTTCAGAGGGCCTGAGGCGGGAGAAAGTTCAGTTGCAGATCAGAGAGTGTGTGGTCAGTAGTGGAAGCAGGCCTGTGCCCAGGTCTGCAGCAGTCTGACAAGTGCCAGGGTTGGAGCCCTGGTACCTTGGCTAGGATGCAAACGGTGGCCTTAGTCTGCAGGAGCCGGGAAGACGGCTCGGTGGAACCGTGGTGGACCGGGACAGGGTAGTGGCCCGCCGGTACTGACCCGGGGAACCGACTCGGAAACCGGAGCACAAAGGGGGGTACTCAGACCCTGAAACGAGGTCCAGAATACACTGGACTGAGTTAATTAACTGATTGTGGTCTGGACTATAGGTCCTTTCCCACAAAAGTACCCGACTGAAGACAACAGCCCACCGAGGGGGATAGAAAGCCACCGCACAGGCAGAGAGATCCCACGGGCCATCGTCTGCGGGCAAAAGGGCTCTCCTGACCTCTACCAAGCCTGGGAGCGGACTCCTGACGCTGAAGCGCAGGCAGCCCAAGTAGACAACACTGTGCAGGAGAAAGGCCAAGACCACCGAACCAGTTGGGGGACCAGATGCAGCCGGCTGCGGGCACAGACCACAATCAACTTGGTTTACTAGAGACTTGTGTGTGTCAATAACCGTCAGTACAACAGTGCCATCCGACCGCGCACCGCCCAGCTATCCCCAACGGGTCCTGGGGGCCATCATCCCTACCCACGGAGGGGTTAACATCTTGCTGCACTACCATCTCCCCCGGGGTGCCCAGTGATCGCAGCGGTGGTGTCAAACTTCACCACAACCCGTGGGTGGCACAAACTCAAACGCGGCTCCGGCAATGCACCTACCTACCCCCATCCAAAAGCGCCAGCACCCCTTTCAGAGCGAAGGGACCCTGGGTCCGTAGGCGCTCGAGCCACCCACCAACAAGCCCGGATCCGAGCGGCTCGGCTGCAACAGAGCGCGGGGCGGTACACAATCTGAATAATTAGGGCCAAGCTTTAAAAATAATATAAGATTTGTAAGACTAGTAGCAAGGATATCAATACCAATAGGTAATGAAAGAGAACTCAAACATGTATAGTTTCTGTAAATATAGCAACATGTGACATTAAAACTTAACTTTTAATAGGGATCAATAATATCAGTTACAAAAGTGAAAAATCGTGATCCAAACACCAATTTAAAAAACCTGAAAATTATGAGGCCAATCTAGGATTATAGCGCCATCACCTTCATTCACAAAGGGTGAAGTTCAAATTCACCCATACCTTATAACACAGGTGAAACAGAGAGTGAGATGTCCACTGTATGTATCCCCTCTAAGGTTAATAGTTGGGTGGATATTAAATACAAATAGCCTGTAACAATGTAGGGGATCTATATCGAACACCCCAATCAGGGTCTATCATAGATGGTTGTATAAAAACCTGCACAGCTTAAAGATCATACACTGTGAATCCCCAAACCGGGGGACACCTTAATAGACATATAACAATAAAGTTGCGATATCCAATAAGTGGTAGCTTATGATGAATATAAAACATGCAGTAACCACTAGATCAATTCATCAACCAAAACTATGGATTATGTAATGATATTGATAATAAATAATTGGAACAATCTCACCCAGATCTTGTATCCCGATAAGGGTCAAGGTTCTCCTGTGTTGCTGAAATCCATATGTCAGGACGACGGGAGAAGTGGCTTGGTCACTGACCCTGTCAGGGATTAAACTGACCCTTTTTCCACATGAAACTCCCGCCCTGACAAGGGCAGTCCACAGCTGGCCCTGTTGTGGCTAGCCCTAAAGTCCAGACCAAGTGCCTCCCGACGCGTTTCACATCATATGCTCATCAGGGGAGACGTATGGCACTCAAGAATAATGGTGATGGCTCAATGTAGAGCTCAAACCTGCGCGGCCTGGTATCATTGAGGATGTACAGATTAATGGGGCTATAAAAAGGAGCCTTCAACCCACCCCCTGTTGTGTGATCCGCCTCTGTCAATTATTCAGATGGTACGGCGGTGATAAAGAAAACCCGGATATTCAGGGTTTCAGCCGGAGTTATAACATATAGTATTATACAATTTAAAGATACATGTCTCAAAAGGCACTGTATGAGGGTGCGCCCCCTTAGCTTAGTACATAAGGTGATTACCGGATAGTCAGACTGCATATTTAGTTCATAAAACCACAGATGCAAACATACATTTCCCAGTTCCGGGATCACATGACGCATCACGTGGTTCACGGCGCGTCACATGAGAATAGCTGAATGTGCCACGTCATAGAAAGCGACGCGCACACCACCCGATGAGGGAGGAAATACCTCCTACTTCCGGGGTCACATGACAGATCACGAGGTGCGCGACGTGTCATGATAGTGGGAGGGGCGTGCTACGTCACAGAACGTGACGTGCACACCCTCCAACAAAAACGGCCAGGTGGAGAGCATGATCGACCGGTCAGGTGGCCTATAAACGATCAGGCACGAGACTCATGTGGACGAATAGTAGTTCAATAAAAACGAACATAATGCAAATCACCAATTATAGGTCGCAATGAAATACAAAAAGGTCATGCAGAGATAATAACTGGACATATGGTCTAATAATGACATTAAGAGGGCATGAGAATTGCCTGTTCCACGCATGTTCACAGATCATCAGGATGTTCATCCCATATTATTAGGAGACATGTATACTGATAACAAACCATTTTGGTTCAAATGAGAACAATTAATAGAGTAGAATCGCATTTCAGTTAGGAAACACAGTTGTAACATATATTTATACTATATCAACTCCAAACCAATAGTATATTGGGTCGCTCCATCAATACCTGTTCATCATATAGAGGCATTGGAGCGGTGCATATCTGAGAGAATAGGAATTAGAAGTACAGTAAAGTGCTAATAATGCATCACCAATTGGGTGAGGGGAAATGAAAGGTAGCGGGGGGGGGAGAAGGAAGGATCAGGGATCATAGACCTCCTGAGGAGAGGACAATGGATATATATAGTATATCACGCATGATCAAAATAGATCCCATTCAAATATCCGGACAAAATATCCAGATATATGAGTTCAAGTGACATGTACCAGATTAACTATCTATAAAACAAAAACGACAGTCCAGCGGAAGGGAATAGGTAGAGACCTTACAAGAAGACTGCTGTTAGATAAAACATCCATAGTTCAGTTGTTCGTTAAGGCCGGAGGGGGAGACCGTATTTAACCGGAAAATCCACCTTGCCTCTTTCTGCAAGATGAGCCGGTCCCAGTCTCCCCCTCTGATGGGTTTGGCTATTTTCTCGATGCCAATAAATTTAACGGCATCCTTTCTCCCACCATGGGAGACATTGAGCATGACAGAGACACCTCCTTGGCGCGTCATGTCAATGTCCCCCATGTGGTCCCCAATCCGCCTTCGAAACTCTCTTCTTGTCTTACCGACATATTCGAGCCCGCAAACACAGGTTGCCTTATAAACAACGCCTTTTGTGCGACAGTTGATGAAATCATGAATGACAAAAGATTCTTGAGTGACGTTTGCCACAAAGGACCTGCCGGGAGAGATAGAAGAGCACGACACACAATCCCCGCATCTGTGGCATCCTTTCAGGTTAGATCAAAGCCAGGTTTCTTGTATTGGTGCTATGAAATGACTGTGGACCAACCTATCCCCCAGGGATTTACCTCTTCGGAAGGTTACCTGGGGATAGGCTCCCACCGATGTTCTCAAGTCATTGTCCATTGTAAGGATCGACCAATATTTGTTCAGAGTGTTTTTAACCAGGTTGGCCCCATTAGAGAAGGTGGTGATGAATCTAGAAATGGATTCATCAGATTCCTTCTTAGAAGGTTTTAAGAGGTCAGCTCTACTTGTGGACTTGGCCTCTTTGAAAGCCTGGCTCAGAACTCTACGGGGGTAGCCGCGATCAAGAAACCGTTGTCTCAGGTCATCCGCTTGTGTCAAGAATGACAAATCATCGGAACAATTACGGCGAATTCTATAGTATTGCCCCTTAGGGATACCCTTTCTGAGTGGGGCCGGATGACTGCTGTCCCACCTCAGGAGGGAATTCGTGGAGGTTGGTTTCCTGTATGTGGAGGTACTCAAATTACCTTCCTTGGTTTTACTGATGAGAACATCAAGAAATGGCAAAGTGGTGGAATCTGCCTCGTAGGTAAAGCGAAGACCTATCTCGTTGTCATTTAGGCCCATAACAAACCTGTCCAGATCGACCCTGGTGCCCCGCCATATGACGAATATATCGTCAATATAGCAGGCCCATAAGTCGATCTGGTCAGGCAGATGTCCGTCACCACCCTCCTCGGAGAAGACAATAGTCTCCTCCCACCAGCCCAGGAGCAAGTTTGCGTACGAGGGAGCACAAGGGCTCCCCATCGCAGTGCCCCTGAGCTGGTGAAAGAACCTACCGTTAAAGGTAAAGACATTGTTTCTCAGACAGAATTCTAGAGCTTGTAACACGAATTCATTATGGAGATGATATTGGCAGCCTCTCATAGAGAGATAGTGTTGGGCCGCCTTCAGCCCCATGTGATGCGGGATAGAGGAATAGAGCGCCTCGACCGAGGATGCGGTTTGGGGAGGCCGAAAGTCATGAGGAGGCCGCCTTGGAGGCGGTTCCTCCGGCGGTCTTTGTAGGACGTGACTTAGACCGCCATGCAGAAGAGTTCCTCTGGCCCTTCTCTGACCTGTTGGACGTGGAGGAATGGGACCTGGCTGAGGGCCGAAAGGACCGAAACCTCGGTTTTATTTTTCGTTGCTGAGGTCTGTTTGGTTTGGACTGGGGTAAGGACGAGTCCTTTCCCTTGGATTGTTTAATAATTTCGTCCAATTGCTCACCAAACAAACGGTCGCCAGAAAATGGCAAACCGGTTAAGAACTTCTTGGAAGCAGAGTCTGCCTTCCATTCGCGTAGCCACATGGCCCTGCGGACTGCCACCGAATTGGCGGACGCTACCGCTGTACGGCTCGCAGAGTCCAGGACAGCGTTCATGGCGTAGGACGAAAAGGCCGACGCCTGAGAAGTCAAAGACACAACTTGCGGAGCAGAGGTACGTGTGACCGCATTAATCTCAGACAGACAAGCTGAGATAGCTTGGAGTGCCCACACGGCTGCAAAGGCCGGAGCAAAGGACGCGCCTATGGCTTCATAGATGGATTTCATCAGGAGCTCTATTTGCCTGTCAGTGGCATCCTTGAGCGATGAACCATCTGCCACTGATACTACGGATCTAGCCGCCAGTCTAGAGACTGGAGGATCCACCTTGGGACACTGAGCCCAACCCTTAACTACGTCAGGGGGGAAGGGGTAACGTGTGTCATTAAGGCGCTTAGTAAAGCGCTTGTCCGGAAATGCTCTGTGCTTCTGGACAGCATCTCTGAAGTTAGAGTGATCGAAAAACGCACTCTGTGTACGTTTAGGAAACCTAAACTGGTGCTTCTCCTGCTGCGAAGCCGACTCCTCTATAGGTGGAGTTGGGGGAGAAAGATCTAGCACCTGGTTGATGGACGCTATAAGGTCATTTACTATGGCGTCCCCTTCAGGTGTATCAAGATTGAGAGCAACGTCAGGATCAGAGCCCTGAGCTGCGACCTCCGCTTCATCCTCCAGAGAGTCCTCATGCTGAGACCCCCGAACAGCGTGATGAAGTCGGGGAAGGTTCCCAGCGAGCCCGCTTAGCCGGTCTGGGACTGCGGTCCGTGTCGGAGTCCTCACCGTGGGACCTAGGTGTCACCCCAGGAGCACTTTGCTGCGCCGACCGAGAGGGGCCTGGGGGCGATGAACTCACAGTGCCCTGGGCCTGTGTTACCGATCTGGACTGCAAGGCTTCTAGTATCTTAGCAGACCATCTGTCCATAGACTGATCCATGGATTGTGAAAGCGACTCAGAGAGTTTCTCAGCCAAAACTGCAAACTCTGTCCCTGCCACCTGGACAGTGGAAGCCGGCGGTTCTACCTGAGCCGAGGGTCCCACCAGTGCCCGAGGCTCCGGCTGAGTGAGTGCCACAGGGGCCGAGCATTGCACACAGTGAGGGTAGGTGGAACCTGCAGGTAACATAGCCGCACAAGAGGTACAGGTTGCAAAATAAGCCTGTGCCTTGGCACCCTTGCTCTTTGCGGACGACATGCTGTTGTCTCCTCTGAGAGTGATCAGTGAGGGTATATAGCCAAAAGCAAAATAATGCGGCCGAACAGAGAAAATGTATACTATATATATATGTATAATATATATATATATATACATACATATATATATATATATATATATATATATATATATATATATATATATATATATATATATATATATATATATATATATATATATATATATATATATATATATATATATATATATATATATATAATACACATTTTCTCTGTTCGGCCGCATTATTTTGCTTTTGGCTATACCGACCGCCCAAAGCGGTTGTGTGTCCACCAGATTCCCTGCCTGGGCCTCCCAGAGCTGCAGAGCTCGTTCTGAAATCCTCCACTGGCAGAAGTGATTGTAACAATGGCTGCCGGAGTTCTCAGGGGAGGAGGGAGCCGTGGGCGGTGACTTAGAAAGTGCGGGAATCTGGTGCCCCACAGTGCTCAGTGAGGGGGGAGGAGGACACCTAAGTATGCTCCAGCCCTCACTGCCGACGTCCAGTCGACCGTCCCGCCCTTACCCCTGACTGGCAGGCCCGGGGGCGGGAGTTATTGTACTAGGCCGCAGAAGCCGGGGACTAAATTTAATAACGCGGCCGGCAAACAGGCGCGGTAGTCCCGGCGTCACAAAAAAAACAGCAGCCGCTGCAGCGTCTGTAACACAGGCGCTCCATGCACCATCCCCAAGGGGACACAGAGTACCTTTTTGATGCAGGGCCCTGTCCCTGATGATACCCAGTCTCCTGTCCGTCAGATTCCCCCAGGGGCTGCGGAGGGAGCCCGGTCCCGGTGAATGGTGACCGGTTAGGATCCCACTTCTCCCAGAGCCTCTAAGGGATGGGGAAGGAAAACGGCATGTGGCTCCAGCCTTTGTACCCGCAATGGGTACCTCAACCTTAACCACACCGCCGACTTAGTGGGGTGAGAAGGGAGCATGCCGGGGGCCCCGTGGGGGGCCCTCTTTTCTTCCATCCGATATAATCAGCAGCTGCTGCTGACTAAAATGTGGAGCTTGCGTGAATGTGTGCCTCCTTCAACACAAAGCATAAAACTGATGGGCCCGTGATGCACGGGAGGGTGTATAGGCAGAGGGGAGGGGTTACACTTTTTAAAGTGTAATACTTTGTGTGGCCTCCGGAGGCAGAAGCTATACACCCAATTGTCTGGGTCTCCCAATGGAGCGACAAAGAAATTCTAATTTTGAAATAAATCTTCTTGTGTAACAGGTCTCTAAAGTGATTAATATGCTGGTCCGTTGGCATGTAGATGGACCAGAATCTCCATCATTCCGGGAACATGTAGATCGCATCCCTGATTACCTTTGGTAAGTAGTGATCACATCCTGTGCAGAAATACAGTTCGTATGATTAGTTTTCTTATCTGATTTGTTGCAACTTAAGTTTTAAAATGTACCACTAATGAGCCACTTTAAAAAATCTGATGATATTCGTCCAAAGGTGTTAATTAAAGTTTATGTTCTAAAAAGAAAGTGGGCGATCAATGCTGTTTATTGGCTTCATTCCCTTACTATATGCCCATTCTATTCTTTCCAATATCGGGCATAGTAGAAGGAGCTCTGTACTTTCTCCCTGCAAAAGAATACTCCAAGAATTGATAAAGATGAGAGATAGGTAGATTATAAATACTTGCCCAATATAATGAAGTAGAAAATATTTACCCAAACATGGGATTACAAGCTTTTTCTATAGGCCCCGTCACACTAAGCAACATCGCTAGCAACATCGCTAGCAACATCGCTGGTAATGAACAACTTTTGTGAAGTTGCTAGCGATGTTGCTGTGTGTGACATCCAGCAACAACCTGGCCCCTGCTGTGAGGTCGTTGGTTGTTGCTGAATGTCCTGGGCCATTTTTTAGTTGTTGCTGTCCTGCTGTGAAGCACAGATTGCTGTGTGTGACAGCGAGACAGCAACAACTAAATGTGCAGGCAGCAGGAGCCGGCTTCTGCGGAGGCTGGTAACCAATGTAAACATCGGGTAACCAAGAAGCCCTGTCCTTGGTTACCCGATATTTACCTTTGATACCAGCCTCAGCCGCTCTCACTGTCAGTGCCGGCTCCTGCTCTGTGCACGTGTAGCTGCAGGACACATCGGGTTAATTAACCCGATGTGTGCTGTAGCCAGGAGAGCAGGGAGCCAGCGCTAAGCATTGTGCGCTGCTCCCTGCTCTGTGCACATGTAGCTGCAGCACACATCGGGTAATTAACCCGATGTGTGCTGTACTAGGAGAGCAGGGAGCAGCGCACAGTGTGCGCTGCTCCCTGCTCCCTGCTCTCTGCACGTATGGCTGGTCACTGGTTGCTGGTGAGCTCACCAGCAACTCGTGTAGTGACGCTCCAGCGATCCCTGCCAGGTCAGGTTGCTGGTGGGATCGCTGGAGTGTCAAAGTGTGACATCTCACCAGCAACCTCCTAGCAACTTACCAGCGATCCCTATCGTTGTTGGGATCGCTGGTAAGTTGCTTAGTGTGACTGGACCTTATGTCTCTAGAAGAACCCTGCGAGATAATAGAATCCTGTGATTACAGCAGCCTCTGCATTATGTCAGACGCCAGGAAGGAGAAGTGTAATGTAAGGCTATGTGCCCACGGGGACAATGTACTGCGGATATATCCGCAGGAGCTCCCAGAAATCCGCAGCACAACTTTTGTCTGTTTACATGCTGTGGATGTACTGCGGAACGTCCTGCGGATATGCTGCGGGCATTCTGCATTGAGGATACAGTACTATGGCTTTGGCACTGCATCCTCAATGCAGAACAAGTGCTGAGTGATCGGGGAGTTTATATTTACCTCCATCACGCAGCACTTCACTTTCAGGCATCTGTCAGTGTCTGCACTGTGCAGGAGAAGGTGGGCGGGCCTGAACTAGCTCTCTGGCTGTCACATGACCGGAGATTGTGCAGGCCTCGCCCACCTCCTCCTTCCTGTTCCTAGCTCCACCGCGCTCCTGTGCTCCGGAAGAAAGTGACGGGCGTCTGCTATCAAGGCAGGTAAGTATGGGACCAAGGCAGATTTCCGCAGGTAAATCCGCAGGAATAATTGACATGCAGTTATGTGCGGCTGCGGGACATCCGCAGTATATTCCGCAACTGCACATTCCGCAACGTGGACACAGACACTCGCCATGTCCCATAGGATAACATGGGGAGTGTCTGTACATGCTGAAACCTGCGGATTTATCTGGAAAATCCACGCTGCGGTATGTGCGGTTGCGGGATTTGCTGCGGATGTCCCGCAGCCGCACGTAACTGCATGTCAATTATTCCTGTGGATTTACCTGCGGAAATCCTGGCGCTCCACTATGGAGGTAGAGGCTTACCTGCCTTGGTCCCATACTTACCTGCCTTGATAACAGACACCCGAGTCAGGACGGCAGTGGAGCTAGGAGCAGGAAGGAGGAGGTGGGCGGGGCCTGCACGAGCTCCGGTCATGTGACAGCCAGAGCTAGTTCAGGCCGCCCACCTTCTCCTGCACAGTCCAGACGCTGACAGCGTGACACAGCCGGAGAGAAGTGCTGTGTGATGGAGGCAAGTATGAACACCCCGATCACTGCAGCACTTGTTCTTCATAGAGGATGCAGTGC